>NC_041382.1:557845695-557966851 GCF_002162155.2 Triticum dicoccoides
CCGGTAACCCCTGGGTACTCCGGAAAATGCTCGAACCTATCTGAAACCTTTCTGGTGTCCAAACATAACCTTCCAATATATCAGTCTTTATGTCTTGGCCATTTCGAGACTCCTCGTCGTGTCCGTGATCACATCCGGGACTCCAAACAACCTTCGGTACATCAAATCACATAACTCACAATACATATCGTCATCGAACATTAAACGTGCGGACCCTACAGGTTCGAGAACTATGTAGACATGACCGAGACTCATCTCCGGCCAATAACCAATAGCAGAACCTGGATGCTCATATTGGTTCCTACATATTCTACGAAGATCTTTATCGGTCAAACCGCATAACAACATGCGTTGTTCCCTTTGTCAAAGGTATGTTACTTGCCCGAGATTCCGTCGTCGGTATCATCATACCTAGCTCAATATCGTTACCGGCAAGTCTCTTTACTCATTCTCTAATGCATCATCCCGCAACTAACTCATTAGTCACATTGCTTGCAAGGCTTATAGTGATGAGCATTACCGAGAGGGCCCAGAGATACCTCTCCGATACACGGAGTGACAAATCCTAATCTCGATCCATGCCAACTCAACGAACACCATCGGAGACACCTGTAGAGCATCTTTATAATCACCCAGTTACATTGTGACATTTGATAGCACACAAAGTGTTCCTCCGGTATTCGGGAGTTGCATAATCTCATAGTCAGAGGAACATGTATAAGTCATGATGAAAGCAATAGCAATAAAACTAAACGATCATTTATGCTAAGCTAACGGATGGGTCTTGTCCATCACATCATTCTCTAAAGATGTGACCTCGTTCATGAAATGACAACACATGTCTATGGTCAGGAAACATAACCATCTTTGATTAACAAGCTAGTCAAGTAGAGGCATACCAGGGACACTCTGTTTTGTCTATGTATTCACACATGTACTAAGTTTCCAGTTAATACAATTCTAGCATGAATAATAAAAATTTATCATGATATAAGGAAATATAAATAACAACTTTATTATTGCCTCTTGGGCATATTTCCTTCAATCTCCCACTTGGACTAGAGTCAATAATCTAGTTCACATTGCCATGTGATATAACACCAATAGTTCACATCACCATGTGATTAGTTCACATCACCACGTGACTAATACCCAAAGAGTTTTACTATAGTCAATAATCTAGTTCACATTGCTATGTGATTAACACCCAAAGAGTACTAAGGTGTGATCATGTTTTGCTTGTGAGAGAAACTTAGTCAATGGGTCTGTCACGTTCAGAGCTGTATGTATTTTGTAAAATTTCTGTCTACAATGCTTTGCATGGAGCTACTCTAGCTAATTGCTCCCACTTTCAATATGTATCCTGATACGTCTCCGTCGTATCTACTTTTCCAAACACTTTTGCCCTTGTTTTGGACTCTAACTTGCATGATCTGAATGGAACTAACCCGGACTGACGTTGTTTTGAGCAGAATTGCCATGGTGTTATTTATGTGAAGAAACAAAAGTTCTCGGAATGACCTAAAACTTCACGGAGATTATTTTTGGAAATAATAAAAAATACTGTCAAAAGATCAAGACTAGGGGCCCACACCCTAGCCACGAGGGTGGGGGCGCGCCTGCCCCCCTGGGTGCGCCCCCTGGAGCTCCTCCGACCTCAACTCCAACTCTATATATTCGTGTTCGGAGAGAGAGAAAATTAGAGAGAAGGATTCATCTCATTTTACGATACGGAGCCGCCGCCAAGCCCTAAACTCTCTCGGGAGGGCTGATCTGGAGTCCGTTCGGGGCTCCGGAGAGGGGAATCCGTCGCCATCATCATCATCAACCATCCTCCATCACCAATTTCATGATGCTCACCGTCATGCGTGAGTAATTCCATCGTAGGCTTGTTGGACGGTGATGGGTTGGATGAGACTTATCATGTAATCGAGTTAGTTTTGTTAGGGTTTGATCCCTAGTATCCACTATGTTATGAGATTGATGTTGCTATGACATTGCTATGCTTAATGCTTGTCACTGGGGCCCGAGTGCCATGATTTCAGATCTGAACCTATTATGTTTTCATCAATGTATGAGTGTTCTTGATCCTATCTTGCAAGTCTATAGTCACCTACTCTGTGTTATGATCCGGCAACCCCGAAGTGACAATAGTCGGGACCACTCCCGGTGATGACCGTAGTTTGAGGAGTTCATGTATTCACTATGTGTTAATGCTTTGGTCCGGTACTCTATTAAAAGGAGGCCTTAATATCCCTTAGTTTCCGCTAGGACCCCGCTGCCACGGGAGGGTAGGACAAAAGATGTCATGCCAGTTCTTTTCCATAAGCACGTATGACTATATTTGAA
Organism: Triticum dicoccoides; assembly: GCF_002162155.2. Taxonomy (NCBI): domain Eukaryota; kingdom Viridiplantae; phylum Streptophyta; class Magnoliopsida; order Poales; family Poaceae; genus Triticum; species Triticum dicoccoides. The sequence goes on from NC_041382.1 coordinate 557,848,045, forward strand.
ATACATGCCTACATTACATTGATGAATTGGAGCTAGTTCTGTGTCACCCTAGGTTATGACTGTTACATGATGAACAACATCCGGCATAATTCTCTATCACTGATCCATTGCCTGCGAGCTTTCCATATATTGTTCTTCGCTTATTTACTTTTCCGTTGCTATTGTTACAATCACTACAAAATACCAAAAACATTACTTTTGCTATCGTTACCTTTTGCTACCATTACCATTATTATCATATTACTTTGCTACTAAATACCTTGCTGCAGATATTAAGTTTCCAGGTGTTGTTGAATTGACAACTCAGCTGCTAATATTTGAGAATATTCTTTGGCTCCCCTTATGTAGAATCAATAAATTTGGGTTGAATACTCTACCCTCGAAAATTGTTGCGATCCCCTATACTTGTGGGTTATCATATCCAGATTGAGACTCATAGTCATCCGGATTGGTGTAAAAGCTTGCATTGGCATAACTCTTTACAACGAACTCTTTATCACCTCCATAACCGAGAAATATCTCCTTAGTCTTCTAAGGATAAACGAGAAACAGGATTACCGTACCACTCTGGTGTGGACCATACTCTGGTTGACCTACGAGGTTTGGTAGTAACTTGATCTGAAGTTTCATGATCATCATCATTAGCATCCTCACTAATTGGTGTAGGAATCACTGGAACTGATTTTTGTGATGAACTACTTTCCAATTTGGGAGAAGGTACGACTACCTCATCAAGTTCTACTTTCCTCCCACTCACTTCTTTCGAGAGAAACTCCTTCTCTAGAAATGATCCATTCTTCGGATCTGTGATAGAAGGTGTACCCAATAGTCTCCTTTCGGTATCCTATGAAGACACATTTATCCGATTTGGGTTCGAGCTTATCACGTTGAAGATTTTTCACATAAGCATTGCAGCTCCAAACTTTAAGAAACGACAACTTAGGTTTCTTGCCAAACCACAGTTCATATGGTGTCGTCTCAATGGATTTAGATGGTGCCCTATTTAACGTGAATGAAGTTGTCTCTAATGCATAACCCCAAAACGACATTGGTAAATCGGTAAGAGACATCATAGATCGCACCATATCCAATAAAGTACGGTTATGACGTTTGGACACACCATTACGCTGTGGTGTTCCAGGTGGCGTGAGTTGTGAAACTTATTCCACTTTGTTTCAAATGAAGACCAAACTCGTAACTCAAATATTCACCTCCGTGATCAGATCGTAGAAACTTTATTTTCTTGTTACGATGATTTTCCACTTCACTCTGAAATTCTTTGAACTTTTCAAATGTTTCAGACTTATGTTTCATTAAGTAGATATACCCATATCTGCTCAAATCATCTGTGAAGGTCAGAAAATAACGATACCCGCCACGAGCCTCTACACTCATTGGACCGCATACATCGGTATGTATTATTTCCAATAAGTCAGTTGCTCGCTCCATTGTTCCGGAGAACAGAGTATTAGTCATCTTGCCCATGTGGCATGGTTCGCAAGCATCAAATTATTCATAATCAAGTGATTCCAAAAGTCGATTCACATGGAGTTTCTTCATGCGCTTTACACCAATATGACCTAAACGGCAGTGCCACAAACATGTTGCACTATCATTATTAACTTTGCATCTTTTGGTATCAATATTATGAATATGTGTATCACCGCGATCGAGATTTAGTAAACCATTTACATTGGATGTAAGACCACAGAAGGTTTTATTCATGTAAATAGAATAACAATTATTCTTTGACTTAAATGAATAATGGTATTGCTATAAACATGATCCAATCATATTATGCTCAATGCAAACACCAAATAACATTTATTTCAACACTAATCCCAAAGATAAAGGGAGTGTGCCATGGTGATCTTATCAACCTTGGAATCACTTCCAACACATATCGTCACCTTGCCCTCAACTAGTCTCTGTTCATTTTGTAACTCCTGTTTCGAGTTACTAATCATAGCAACTGAACCAGTATCAAGTACCCAGGGGCTAGTATGAACACTAGTAAAGTACACATCAATAACATGTATATCATATATACTTTTTTTCACTTTGCCATCCTTCTTATCCGCCAAGTATTTGGGGCAGTTCCGCTTCCAGTGACCATTTCCTTTGCAGCAGAAGCACTCATTTTCAGGCTTGGGTCTAGCTTTGGGCTTCTTCATGGGAGTGGAAACTTGCTTGCCATTCTTCTTGAAGTTCCCTTTCTTTCCCTTACCCTTTTACTTGAAACTAGTGGTCTTGTCAACCATCAACACTTGATGCTTTTTTTGATTTCTACCTTCGCCGATTTCAGCATCGCGAAGAGCTTGGGAATTGTTTCTGTTATCCCTTGCATATTATAGTTCATCACTAAGTTCTAGTAACTTGTTGATAGTGACTAGAGAACTCTATCAATCACTATCTTATCTGGAAGATTAAGTCCCACTTGATTCAAGTGATTGTAGTACTTAGACATTCCGAGCACACGCTCACTAGCTGAGCTACTCTCCTCCATCTTGTAGGCAAAGTACTTTGTCGGAGGTCTCATACCTCTTAACACGGGCATGAGTCTGAAATACGAATTTCAACTCTTGGAACATCTCATATGCTCCATGTCATTCAAAACATTTTTGAAATCCCGGTTCTAAGCCGTAAAGCATGGTGCACTAAACTATCAAGTAGTCATCATACCGAGCTTGTCAAACGTTCATAACGTCTGCATCTGCTCCTGCAATAGTTCTGTCACCTAGCGGTGCATCAAGGACATAATTCTTCTATGCAGCAATGAGGATAATCCTCAGATCAAGGACCAAGTCCGCATCATTGCTACTATCATCTTTCAACATAGTTTTTCTCTAGGAACATATCAAAAATAAACGGGGAGGTACATCGCGAGCTATTGATCTACAACATAGTTATGCAAATACTATCAGGACTATGTTCATGATAAATTAAAGTTCAATTAATCATATTACTTAAGAACTCCCACTTAGATAGATATCCCTCTAATCATCTAAGTGATCACGTGATCCATATCAACTAAACCATGTCCGATCATCACGCGAGATGGAGTAGTTTTCAATGGTGAACATCACTATGTTGATCATATCTACTATATGATTCACGCTTGACCTTTCGGTCTCAGTGTTCCAAGGCCATATCTGCATATGCTAAGCTCGTCAAGTTTAACTCGAGTATTCCGCATGTGCAAAACTGGCTTGCACCCATTGTATGTGAATGTAATCACACCCGATCATCACGTGGTGTCTCGGCACGACGAACTGTAGCAACGGTGCATACTCAAGGAGAACACTTGTACCTTGAAATTTAGTGAGAGATCATCTTATAATGCTACCACCGTACTAAGGAAAATAAGATGCATAAAGGATAAGCATCACATGCAATCAAATAAGTGATATGATATGGCCATCATCATCTTGTGCCTTAGATCTCCATCTCGAAAGCACCGTCATGATCACTATCGTCACCAGCTTGACACCTTGATCCCCATTGAAGCATCGTTGTCGTCTCACCAACTATTGCTTCTACGACTATCGCTACCGCCTAGTGATAAAGTAAAGCAATTACATGGCGGTTGCATTTCATACAATAAAGCGACAACCATAAGGCTCCTGCCAGTTGCCGATAACTTCTACAAAACATGATCATCTCATACAACAATTTATATATCATCACGTCTTGACCATATCACATCATAGCAAGCCCTGCAAAAACAAGTTAGACGTCCGCTACTTTGTTGTTGCAAGTTTTACATGGCTGCTACGGGCTTCTAGCAAGAATCGTTCTTACCTATGGATAAAAACCACAACGATTTTTCGTCAAGTTTGTTGTTTTAACCTTCAACAAGGACCGGGCGTAGTCACACTTGATTCAACTAAAGTTGAAGAAACAGGCATGTAATGCCCCGAGACCGATGCGCCAGGTGTCTTCCAGTTATTCGCTGTTGTTGCCTTGTCTTTTCTTGCGTGTTGCATCTTGCCATGTCATCATTCACATTGCATCTGCATGTTTTCGAAACTTGCATCCGTCCGGGTTCGCCCCGTTCCTTTCGTTGTCTGTTCTGAGCCCAGACACACTTGCACACGCCTGCGGCACCTCTGAAATATTATTTTATAAGTGGCGTAAAAATGTTCTCGGAATGGGGTGAGAGATGGTGTGCGGTCTTTATATAATGTAGGTAGACCGCCTGCCAAGTTTCATCGCATTCGGAGTCCGTTTGATAGCCCAACCGTTAAACATATAGCGGCATTATAGCCGATCATTCGTTGGACGTTTTCGGTCTCTGAAATCCCATGTCGGGCCGCTTTCTCTTCTCCCCTCTCAGTCCAAGCCCTTCGTCACAACCCACGTGCAGCCCACCTAACCCCCCTCCGCTCCGGACCGTACGATCGCGATCGCACGGTCCGAAAACCCCTCCTAACCCCTCAAACCTTAACTCTGCCTATAAAAGGAAGCCTCCCCTTCCATTTTTGGCAGCACACAACTCACTCCTCAAAATCAGCGCGCCGGCAGCCTCCTCCCACCTCCACCTCGCTTTCCGTGCCAGCCTAATCCGCCGCTGTCACTTGGTCTCTTACCGCGCCGCCACCTCGCCGTCGCCACTTGGCGAGCCCCACTGGCCTATGCCGCCGCAACCACCGTGCCTGGCCATCCAGGGCGTGCCACGTGGCCTCCCTGCCCCGCTCCCATCGTCCCGTGCCGCCAGGCCCGCGCCAAGCCTGCCTGGGCCCCGATCTGGGCTCCGAGGCTGCACCACGCCGCCCCTGCTCCCCGAGCTCCAGATCGGGAAAGGGAGATCCCGATCCGAGCTCCGCCGCCGCTCTGCCCGTCACCCCGCGGGCTTTGCCGGACTTGCGCCCGCCGGTGACCACCAGGCTAGCCGCCGCTCCCTGCTCCCTTCCCTTTCTTTCGTGCCTCTCTCTCTCTTAATGCAGTCGCGCCGCCATTGTTTGCAGGTCTGCCGCTCTTCACCGGAGTTGGCCTAGCCACCGTCGCCGAGCTCGTCGCCGTCCTCCTCAGCCTCGTCCGTCATCGGATCCGAGCTCCCCTCGCCTGGATCTGCCTGTTCCCGACCTCGCCGGCTGCGTCCGTCGCTGTTAGCCGCTGGCGCTGCCATGGCCTCGTCCTACTCGGGAACGAGGAGACGAACACCTCCAGTGCCCCATTGACCGCGGCCCCGCCCGCGTGGGCCCGCGCCTTCCCCGCGGCCTAGCCAGCGCCCTGCCGGCCTGCCTCTTCCACCGTTCGGGCCTTGGCCTGTCACCGTGATCGCCAAGGCCCTTTTCCCTGTAGCCCAATGTGAGCAACTCCTCTCAGCCTAGTACAACTCAGATTCGGCCCAACAATGTTTTTTTATTGTCACTGGCGATTTTTTCATTTTTCCAGAGAGTGCAATTTTACAAAAAAGTCCTCCTTGTTCATGCATTTTATAACTCATCAACCGTGCATCATTTTAAAATGTTTTATATATGTAAAATGCTTAGAATTTTGTCTAGTTTCATAATATGCCACTTTCACCCATGTTAGAAATGTTTAAAATGATGTTTGCATTAATTTGCTTAAATGTCATGCTAAAATGCTTTATTTCATAACTAAATAACCGTAGCTCCATTTTAAATAAACTTTATATGTAAATGGGGTAGAAAAATGCCTAGATTAACATGATGTACTTACTTTGCATGTTTAACAACTCTAAAATATGGTTTAGGGTTGAACAGTACCAAATCCATAAATTGCATATGAGGATTTTTTTGGACTTGTTGCTTGTTGTTTCGGCCTCATTTAAACTTGCCTAGATAGGTATATTTATTATGCTTCACCTCTTTCCATGTTAATAACATTTAATATTGTTGGGTACATAAACAAGAGTGAACTAAATGTTTGAATGTGGTGTTTTCTTCAATATGCAACTCCGTTGCATATTGAGCTCCACTTAATTTGCAGTATTGTTTGTTGCACTTTGCCATGCCATGCCTCTTTAAACCGGACATGCATCATACTTGTTTGCGCATCATGCCATGCTTATGTGATGGTTGTTTACTATGTTGTTTGCTTCTTTCCAGGTTGCTTCTCTCGTTAGCTTCGGTTTTGTTCCGGAGTTGTGAGGATCCGTTCGACTACGTCTGTTTGTCTTCTTCGTGGACTCATTCTTCTTCCTTGCGGGATCTCAGGCAAGATGACCATACCCTCAAAATCACTTCTATCTTTGCTTGCTAGTTGTTCGTTCTATCGCTATGTGGCGCTACCTACCACTTGCTATATCATGCCTCCCATATTGCCATGTCAAGCCTCTAACCCACCATCCTAGCAAACTGTTGTTTGGCTATGTTACCGCTTTTGCTCAGCCCCTCTTGTAGCATTGTTAGTTGCAGGTGAAGTTGAAGTTTGTTCCATCTTGGAACATGGATATGTTGGGATATCACATTACCTAATGCATCTATATACTTGGTAAAGGGTGGAAGGCTCGGCCTTTTGCCTAGTGTTTTGTTCCACTCTTCCGCCCTAGTTTCCGTCATACTGGTGTTATGTTCCTTGATTTTGTGTTCCTTACGCGGTTGGGTGTTATGGGAACCCCTTGACAGTTCGCTTTGAATAAAACTCCTCCAGCAAGGCCCAACCTTGGTTTTACATTTGCCTAACAACCTATACCTTTCCCTTGGGAGTAATTAACCCAAGGGTCATCTTTATTTTAACCCCCCCCCCAGGGCCAGTGCCTCTCTAAGTCTTAGTCCAAACTGGAGCCCCTTGCAGCGCCACCTCGGGGAAACTTGAGGGCTGGTTTTAGTTGTACGGATTGCTCATCCGGTGTTGCCCTGAGAACGAGATATGTGCAGCTCCTATCGGGATTGTCGGCACATCGGGCGGCTTTGCTGGTCTTGTTTTACCATTGTCAAAATGTCTTATAACCAGGATTCTGAGACTGATCGGGTCTTCCGGGGAGAAGGAATATCCTTCGTTGACTGTGAGAGCTTGTGATGGGCTAAGTTGGGACACTCCTGCAGGCTATAAACTTTCGAGAGCCGTGCTCGCGGTTATGTGGCAGATGAGAATTTGTTAATGTCTGGTTGTAGAGAACTTGACACTTGACTTAATTAAAATACATCAACCGCGTGTGTAACCGTGATGGTCTCTTCTCGACTGAGTACGGGAAGTGAACACGGTCTTGTGTTATGCTTGAACGTAAGTAGTTTCAGGATCACTTCTTGATCACTTCTAGCTTCTCGGTCGTTGCGTTGCTTCTCTTCTCGCTCTTATTTGCGTATGTTAGCCACCATATTTTCTTAGTGCTTGCTGCAGCTCCACCTCATTACCCTATCCTACCCATAAGCTTAAATAGTCTTGATCTCGTGGGTGTGAGATTGCTGAGTCCTCGTGACTCACGGATACTTCCAAACAGTTGCAGGTCCCAAGGATACCAGTGCAGGTGATGCTACCAAACTCAAGTGGGAGTTCAACGAGGATCTGGGTCATTACTACCTTTCGTTTCCTGATGATCAGTAGTGGAGCCCAGTTGGAACAATCGGGGATCTAGCATTTGGGGTTTATCTTCCTTTTCTGTTGGATTTGACCGTAGTCGGTCTTTGAGTGTATTTGGATGATGTATGAATTATTTATGTATTGTGTGAAGTGGCGATTGTAAGCCAACTCTTTATCCCTTTCTTATTCATTACATGGGATTGTGTGAAGATTACCCCTCTTGCGACAAAACCACCATGCGGCTATGCATCTAAGTCGTGCCCCAACACGTGGGAGATATAGCCGCATTGTGGGTGTTACAAGACACCCACTAGCCACCTGTGTGCAAAGCATGGCGGTAGAACCAGTCTCACGAATGCAGTCATGTAATGTCGGTCTGGGCCGCTTCATCCAACAATACCGCCGAATCATAGTATGGCATGCTAGTAAGTAGTATGACTATTATCGCCCGCAACTCTTTGTGTTCTACTCGTGCATATAACATCTACGCATAGACCTGGCTCGGATGCCACTATTGGGGAACATAGTATTTCAAAAAAATTGCCTACGATCACGCAAGATCTATCTAGGAGAACCATAGCAATGAGGGAGAGTGTGTCCATGTACCCTCGTGGACTGAAAGCGGAAGCGTTAAGTAACGCGGTTGATGTAGTCGAACGTCTTTGCGATCCAACCGATCAAGTATCGAACGCACGGCACCTCTGTGATCTGCACACGTTCACCTCGATGACATCCCTCGAACTCTAGATCCAGCTGAGGCCGAGGGAGAGTTTCGTCATCACGACGGCGTGGTGACGGTAATGATGAAGTTACCGATGCAGGGCTTCGCCTAAGCACTACGACAATATGACCGAGGTGGAAATCTATGGAGGGGGGCACCGCACACGGCTAAGAAATCAACTTGTGTGTCTATGGGGTGCCCCCTCCCCCGTATATAAAGGAGGGGAGGAGGGGGCCGACCGGCCTCAAGGGGCATGCCCCAAGGGGGGGAATCCTACTCCTACTAGGAGTAGGTTCCCCCCTTTCCCAGTCCAAATAGGAAGGGAAGGAAAGAGGAAGAGGGAGAGAAGGAAAGCCCCCCCCCAATTCGGATTGGGCTTGGGGGGGGGGGGCGCCTCCTCCTCTATTCCACTAGGGCACATGAAGGCCCATTAACCCCCCGGGAGGTTCCGGTAACCCCCCGGTACTCCGAAAAATGCCTGAACCTATCCGAAACCTTTTCCGGTGTCCAAACATAACCTTCCAATATATCAATCTTTGTGTCTCGACCGTTATGAGACTCCTCGTCATGTCCATGATGAAATCCGGGACTCCAAACAACCTTCGGTACATCAAATCACATAACTCACAATACATATTGTCATCGAACGTTAAGCGTGCGGACCCTACGGGTTCGAGAACTATGTAGACATGCCCGAGACTCGTCTCCGGTCAAAAACCAATAGCGGAACTTGGATGCTCATATTGGTTCCTACATATTCTACGAAGATCTTTATCGGTCAAACCGCATAACAACATATGTTGTTCCCTTTGTCATCGGTATGTTACTTGCCCGAGATTCGATCGTCGGTATCATCATACCTAGTTCAATCTCGTTACCTGGAAGTCTCTGTACTCGTTCCTTAATGCATCATCCCGCAACTAACGCATTAGTCACATTTCTTGTAAGGCTTATAGTGATGAGCATTACCGAGAGGGCCCAGAGATACCTCTCCGATACACGGAGTGACAAATCCTAATCTCGATCTATGCCAACTCAACAAACACCATTAGAGACACATGTAGAGCATCTTTATAATCACCCAGTTATGATGTGACATTTGATAGCACACAAGGTGTTCCTCCGGTATTCGGGAGTTGCATAATCTCATAGTCAGAGCACATGTATAAGTCATGATGAAAGCAATAGCAATAAAACTAAACGATCATTTATGCTAAGCTAACGGATGGGGCTTGTCCATCACATCATTCTCTAATGATCTGATCTCGTTCATCAAATGACAAGTTGACAACACATGTCTACGGTCAGGAAACATAACCATCTTTGATTAACGAGCTAGTCAAGTAGAGGCATACTAGGGACACTCTGTTTTGTCTATGTATTCACACATTTACTAAGTTTCCGGTTATACAATTCTAGCATGAATAAAAAACATTTATCATGATATAAGGTAATATAAATAACAACTTTATTATTGCCTCTAGGGCATATTTCCTTCAACAGAAAAAACCATATCCTTTTCAGTTCTTTGAGGATTTTGTCCCGGTTTGGTCCCACAATTTCCTTGGCCGTCAAGGGATGATTTGGGATAGGATTTGGCTCATATAGACCCCTTGGATCCAGGGGCGGAGCTAGGTAGAACTAGCCGGTGTCACTGGCACTGGGTCCAATTTACACTTGTTTCACTACTGCAGGATGCTGCTAACGCGACACTACGATCAGAGACCCTTTGACGAAACTATGTGCGTTGCATTAATCGCAAACGGGGATGTAAAAAACCATCAAATAGGTGCAAAACATTTGCGATGGTGGAGCCATCAAACACGGTTCACATTTTAGTTGCGTGTGCGATGCAGGGCACACGGTTAACCCATTCGAAATGTTTGCGCTGAGGAAGAACAACAGAAACAGGCAGCCATATCACTGTGTGTGCGATATACGACATACAGTTTGCTCCGATGAACTCTTTGCTATTAGGGAGTGCCACAGAAATGGTTAGCCGGATCAAGGTGTGTGTGATAAACGGCATACGGTTCACTCGGACGAACTGTTTTCGATTAGGGACACAACAGAAAAGGTTCAACTTAACAAAATATGTGTGATACCTGGCAAATAGCTGGCTCGGATGAAATGTTTGTGATGAGAAATTACAACACAGATGGTTAATACAGTTAGTTCTTGTGCGATTATGTGTGTACAAAAAACTTTGAAAAATGCAAGCTAGTGGCTTGCGGTGGCTAGGAGTATCGCAGACGATGCGTCTGCGAGTACTCGTGTGCGATGATTAGTAAGTTACACAAATGTTTCCTTATCTTAGCGCGTGTGTGATAAATAACACGTGGCACCGGATACGGTATTCGGATTGTGTGTGTGCTCCACTTAGTCTTCCTGTGCTCCAGTGAATGCTTCCCGCACTCCACATGGGTGAATTGTAAAATCCACGCCTCTTCCCTCATCGGTTTCCTGCCACCAGCTAATGGCTTGCTGCATATAACCTAGGAGGCAATGCACCGTCATGACACTCTACGCAGATCTAGTCCTCATCCATCTACCATTAGTTATTCCAAGCATGTCAGGCAACGACCAAAGCTTCGATGTTGACGCCTACCTGCGTTACATCTTTGGCGAGGAGAACGAGCCAGAGCAGGTCGGGAAGCAAGAGCTTCGTCGACCGGTGTAGGCACCATGGCCCATCGGCAGCAATATCGGCGTGACAGTCCTTGGGCGCACAATCGACATATTGCAGAAGATGTGTGATGAGCAGTTTGCCATCCACCATGCAAAAGATCTAGAGCTTCTCGGTGGCATGATCGATGACCCACCCGAAGAGCCGCCGTCACCAGTGCTCATCAAGAGCCTGATGCCCCGCAAGGAATGGGCAAAGGACCTCCGCGGTTCAGTCAAGAGACAGGAAGCCTGCTGCTAAACCATTGCTCGCGGTTGCCGTGTCAACCTCAACACAAGTATTTCTCAAATTCACAAATACTCAACTAGCATGACTCTAATATCACCATCTTCATATCTCAAAACAATCATCAAGTATCAAACTCCTCATAGTATTCAATGCACTCTATATGAAAGTTTTTATTATACCCATCTAGGATGCCTATCATATTAGGACTAATTTCATAACCAAAGCAAATTACCATGCTGTTCTAAAAGACTCTCAAAATAATATAAGTGAAGCATGAGAGATCAATAATTTCTATAAAATAGAACCAACACCGTGCTCTAAAAAGATATAAGTGAAGCACTAGAGAAAAATTATGTAGCGCAAAAGATATAAGTGAAGCACATAGAGTATTATAATAAGTTTCAATTCATGTGTGTCTCTCCCAAAAGGCGTGTGCAGCAAACATGATTGTGATAAACTAAAAAGCAAATACTCAAATCATACAAGATGCTCCAATCAAAACACATATCATGTGGTGAATAAAAATATAGCCTCAAGTAAAGTTACCGATAGACAAAGACGAAAGAGGGGATGCCTTCCGGGGCATCCCCAAGCTTAGGCTTTTGGTTGTCCTTGAATTTTTACCTTGGGGTGCCTTGGTCATATCCAAGCTTAGTCTCTTTCCACTCCTTGTTCCAAAATCCATCAAATCTTTACCCAAAAACTTGAACACTTCACAACACAAAACTCAACAGAAAATCTCATGAGCTCTGTTAGTATAAGAAAACAAACCACCACTTTAATGTACTGTAATTAACTCATTATTTATTTATATTGATGTTAAACCTACTGTATTCCAACTTCTCTATGGTTCAACCCCCAGAAACTAGCCATAGATACATTGAAATAAGCAAACAACACACGAAAAACAGAATCTATCAAAAACAGAACAGTCTGTAGCAATCTGGAGGTTTCGAATACTTCTGTAACTCCATAAATTCTGAAAAATTAGGATGACCTAAATAATTTGTATATTGATCTACTGCAATTGGAATTGGTATTTTATCTCTCTCTGGTAAATAACGAAAATTATTCTCGTGAACGCATACTTTCTGTTTTTTTCAGCAAGATCAAACAACAATCACCCAAGAAGATCCTAAAGGCTTTACTTGGCACAAACACTAATTAAAACATAAAAATACAATCATAACAGAGGATAGATGGTTTATTTATTACTAAATAGGAACAAAAAGCAAGGAACAAAAATAAAATCAGGTTGCCTCCCAACAAGCGCTATCGTTTAACGCCCCTAGCTAGGCATAAAAGCAAGAATGTATCTAGGTATTGTCATCTTTGGTATGCAATCCATAAGTGGCTCTCAAAATAGATTCATAAGGTAATTTAATTTTCTTACCAGGAAAGTTTTCCATGCCTTTCCTTAATGGAAATTGGAATCTAATATTTCCTTCTTTCATGTCAATAATTGCACCAATCGTTCTAAGGAAAGGTCTACCAAGAATAATAGGACATGTAGGATTGCAATCTATATAAAAAATGATAAAATCTATCGGCACATAATTCCTATTTGCAATAATAATAACATCATTAATTCTTCCCATAGGTTTCTTAATGGTGGAATCCGTAAGGTGAAAATTTAAAGAACAATCATCAAATTCACGGAAACCTAACAAATCACACAAAGTTTTTGGAATCGTGGAAACACTAGCACCCAAATCACATAAAGCATAGCATTCATGATCTTTGATCTTAATTTTAATAGTAGGTTCCCACTCATCATAAAGTTTTCTAGGGATAGAAACTTCTAGTTCAAGCTTTTCTTCATAAGATTGCGTTAAAGCATCAACAATATGTTTAGTAAAAAGCCTTATTTTGATCATAAGCATGAGGAGAATTCAACACGGATTGCAACAAGGAAATAAAATCTATCAAAGAGCAATTATCATAATTAAATTCATTGAAATCCGAAATAGTGGGTTCATTGCTATGTAAAGTTTTGACCTCTTCAATCCCACTTTTATTAATTTTAGCATCAAGATCTAAAAACTCTGAATCGTTGGGATACCTTTTAACTAAAGTTGACTCATCTCTAGTCCCATCTTTATCAAGATTCATATTGGAAAACAAAGATTTAATAGCAGACACAGCAATCACTTTTAGATCTACATCTTTATTATCATGAAAACAAGAAGAACACGCTTTCACAAAGCAATCCTTTTTTAGCACGCATCCTAGCGGTTCTTTCGTTGCACTCATCAATGGAAATTCTCATGGCCTTGAGAGACTCATTGATATCATGCTTCGGTGGAATAGATCTAAGTTTCAAAGAATCAACATCAAGAGAAATTCTATCCACGTTCCTAGCCAACTCATCAATTTTAAGCAATTTTTCTTCAATCAAAGCATTGCAATTCTTTTGCAAATTCATAAGTTCTTTAACACTAATCTCAAAATCAGAGGGCATCTTATTAAAATTCCCATAAGAGTTGTTGTAGGAATTACCATAATTATTAGAGGAATTACTAGGGAACAGCCTAGAATTAAAGTTCCTCTATAAGCGTTGTTACCAAAATTGTTCCTGCCAACAAAATTCACATCCATAGATTCATTATTATTCTCAATCAAAGTGGAAAAATTCATATCATTGGGATCAGAAGAAACACTCTTATTAGCAAACAATTTCATAAGTTCATCCATCTTTCCACTCAAAACATTAATCTCTTCAATCGCGTGAACTTTTTTACTAGTGGATCTTTCGGTATGCCATTGATAATAATTAACCATAATATTATCTAGGAGTTTAGTAGATTCTCCTAAAGTGATTTCCATAAAAGTGCCTCCCGCGGCCGAATCTAAAAGATTTCTAGAAGAAAAATTCAATCCGGCATAAAAATTTTGTATAATCATCCATAAATTCAAACTATGTGTAGGGCAATTGCATATCATTAATTTCATCCTCTCCCAAGCTTGTGCAACATGCTCATGATCAAGTTGCTTAAAATTCATAATATCATTCCTAAGGGAGATAATTTTAGCAAGAGGAAAATACTTAGAGATAAAAGCATATTTGCACTTACTCCATGGATCAATACTATTTTTAAGCAAATAAGAGAACCAAGTTTTAGCACGATCTCTAAGAGAAAACGGAAATAGCTTCAATTTAACAATATCATTATCCACATCTTTATTCTTTTGTATATCACACAAATCAACAAAGTTGTTTAGATGGGTATCGGCATCTTCACTAGGAAGGCCAGAAAATTGATCTTTCATGACAAGATTCAACAAAGAAGCATTAATTTCACAAGATTCAACATCGGTAATAGGAGCAATCGGAGTGCTAATAAAATCATTGTTGTTGGTATTGGAAAAGTCACATAATTTAGTATTATCTTGAGCCATCGTGACAAACAATCAATCCAACACACAATCACACAAGAAGCGAGCGAAAAGAGGCGAACAGAAAAGGGGCGAACGGAAAAAGGGCGAATAAAACAACAAAGGTGAAGTGAGGGAGAGGAAAACGAGAGGAAAATGGCAAATAATGTAATGCGAGGGAGAAGAGTTTGTGATGGGTACTTGGTATGTCTTGACTTGAGCGTAGATCTCCCCGGCAGCGGCGCCATAAATCCTTCTTGCTACCTCTTGAGCATGCGTTGGTTTTCCCTTGAAGAGGAAAGAGTGATGCAGCAAAGTAGCATAAGTATTTCCCTCAGTTTTTGAGAACCAAGGTATCAATATAGTAGGAGACTACACGCAAGTCGCCTAGTACCTGCACAAACAATCAAGAACCTCGCAACCAACACGATAAAGGGGTTGTTAATCCCTTCACGGTCACTTACAAAAGTGAGATCTGATAAAGATAATAAGATAAATATTTTTGGTATTTTTGTTGTATAGATTCAAAAGTAAAGATTGCAAAATAAAATAAATAGTAAACTAGAATTGTAGATTGAAACTTATATGATATAAAATAGACCCGGGGGCCATAGGTTTCACTAGTGGCTTCTCTCATGATAGCATGTATTACGGTGGGTAAACAAATTACTGCCGAGCAATTGATAGAAAAACACATAGTTATGAGAATATGTAGGCATGATTATGAAATATAGGCATCACATCCGTGTTTAGTAGACCGAAACAATTCTGCATCTACTAGTATTACTCCACACATCGACCGCCATCCAGCATGCATCTAGAGTATTAAGTTCATAAGAACACAGTAATGCTTTAGGCAAGATGACATGATGTAGAGGGATAAACTCAAGCAATATAATATAAACCCCATCTTTTTATCCTCGATGGCAACAATACAATATGTGCCTTGCTGCCCCTACTGCCACTAGGAAAGGACACCGCAAGATTGAACCCAAAGCTCAGCACTTCTCCCATTGCAAGAAAGATCAATCTAGTAGGCCAAACTAAACTGATAATTCGAAGATACTTGCAAAGATATCAAATCATGCATATAAGAATTCAGAGAAGAACCAAATATTGTTCATAGATAAACTTGATCATAAATCCACAATTCATCGGATCTTGGCAAACACACCGCAAAAGAATATTACATCGAATTGATCTCCAAGAACATCGAGGAGAACTTTGTATTGAAGATCAAAGAGAGAGAAGAAGCCATCTAGCTAATAACTATGGACCCAAAGGTTTGTGGTAAACTACTCGCACGTCGTCGGAGAGGCTATGGTGTTGATGTAGAAGCCCTCCGTGATCGATTCCCCCTCCGGTAGATCATCGGAAAAGGCGCCATATGGGATCTCACGGGTACAGAAGGTTGCGGCGGTGGAAAAGTGGTTTCATGGCCCCCCTTGATGTTTTTAGGGTATATGGGTATATATAGGCGAAAGAAGTACGTCGGTGGAGCTACAAGGGGCCAACGAGGGTGGGGGTGTGCCTACCCCACTGGGTGTGCCCTCCTACCTCGTGGCTGCCTTGTTGCATCTCTGACTTCCACTCCAAGTCTCCTGGATTGCGTTTGTTCCAAGAAAGATCCTCGCGAAGGTTTCATTCCGTTTGGATTCCGTTTGATATTCCTTTTCTGCGAAACACTGAAATAGGCAAAAAAAACAAAAACTGACACTAGGCCTCCGGTTAATAGGTTAGTCCCAAAAATAATATTAAAGTGCATATTAAAGCCCATTAAACATCCAAAATAGATAATATAATAGCATGGAACAATAAAAAATTATAGATATGTTGGAGACATATCAGATTGCATGCTGTCAAGCTCTTCTGGAAGAGGCCCAGCAGCTCCAAGAGCCTCCCAGCACCAGCAGCTCCGTAGGCGGAGGTGGGTCGGGACACTTGGATTGAACGGCCACAAGGGTGCTATGCTGATCATGGAGTATGAGAAGACCGTCATCGAAAGGCCGCCAGCTTAGCCTTTTAGCCTATATTTTATTATAATTGTATGCATATGTAGGTCGTGAGTGTTCTGGGCCTTACCGCATGTGGCATGTTAAATTATCCTGAATATGTAAGATAATTATTAAGAAATATTAACCATTGTCATTGTAAATTTACCTCAATGGCGAGCAGAGCGCGCGCAGGGATGCCAGAGCGGAGCACGACGTGGTCGCCTCAATGGCGAGCAAAACGCACGGACGGACACGAGCAGAGCGCGTCGCGGCCGCCTCAACAGCGAGCAACCACGTGGTCAACCTTCTGCATGCCATCAATAAATTTTGACCTAGTTTCTCGTCACATTGTAGACTACAAAGCAATAAGTAATTGGAAATTTGTTCACACCTATCAAACTAATATGCGTTCACACTTAGCACCGGGCTATAAAAACTACCCACTCAAAAATTACTTCATGGTTCCTCTCCCCATCACCCACAAAACTGGTCTTTCCTGTCAAGTCGTTCTGCTATGACCGATAGGAGGAGTTTCGGGTGGACATATAACTAGGAAGCAAAGAGCAAGGCCTCGGAAACACTAGAGAGGTCCCACCGCGAAGCCACAACCGCAACAGAGATGTCCCGGCGCATCGCGGAGCCCTCGACCGAGCTCTCACGGGCAAGCGAGGGCTCTCACAAGCGCACTCGTGGCGTCGGCCATCGCGACGAGCTGGCGTTCCTGAATTCCTTGGCTGGCGACGACGACATTCTTGTTGGCGTCATTAAGTAGCAGGAGTTGGTCGACGGCTTGATGAAGCTGCTCAAGATCAGCGATGCCTCGGTTGGCAAGGCGACTGGCCTCGTCAAGTAACTCATGGGTGACAATGCGAAGCTCCTCAAGGCGCTCGCTGAGTAGGAGTAGGAGGCCGCTGGCTGGAAGATGTTGCATGAGCAGAGCAGTGCCTTGGGGATGACACTGACAGCGGTCGTCGAGGAAGTGATGGGTGACTTGAGGAAGCTTCGGATCAAGTGCGAACAGGAGGTGGAGGAATCTGTGGCTGCTTTCAAGCAAAGTCATGAGAAATTGAAGAAGGAGCTGGAGGATGTCGTCACCTGGCGATCCATCGACGAGTAGAGACAGTAGCGACCCAAATCGTTGTCTGCGATTTCCTTCTTCTCTTGCCCACGTGTCTTCCGGCCTTTTCCGCATGTGGCATTTTAAATTTTCCGAAAATTACTTTGAACTCCTACCAATGGACTTACCGGAGATTATATTCGCCAGGTTCTTTGTTCTCAAAGCAAGGGTGTTGAAGGAAATGAGGTTTGCCTTACATTTATTTCGCAAAAATGATTGGTTTATTGATCAGCGCCGGCGCCTGCGGCAGAATGGAGTAGGCTCCAAAAATGTTGAATTTCATTTTGGAACTTCAGATGACAGAGTAATCGGAAGTCATCGTGTCAACCCCATACATGACTTCTCAGTGGCTGACCCCTTTGCAAGAATTGTGAGGTTTCGAAACCAGAATTAGAAGCGGTGATATTAGTTTGAACCTCTCTGATATCCATGTTCAGCGGATCAGCACGAGCGTTTGTAGCTGATGAGCTGAATTTCATTTCTAATATCAGTTTGAACCTTGTAATCTTCGAATTTGAGCCATATAACTCTGGAATTTGAACCTTGTACATTTCGAGCTTTTGTGGTACAATCGTTGAAATTGCATCGTATGAGACTTGTATATTGCTAACACTATTTTGACCTTAATATGCAATGGTCTTAGATTTTATTAACCATTCTCGAATCAGTTTACCTTGTCGATCTCAGAGCATACGGTCTGTATAGCTAACTTGACTGCGATCTTCGACATTATTGCACATAGTTGGTTTCTTCCACCGTGTGCACTGTAGAGCGTAGAATTACTTATCGGACTTGAGTGTCCATCATCACCCTTCTGTGTAACTTTGACCTCATCACCCACCGGTAAACTTATGATCGAAGTCATTCCACACACTTAGTTTTTACAAAGCTTTTTGCTAATAAACGCTCATGATTTGTCCCTCTTCTAGCCGATGCGTGGCCAAACATGCTGGGAGGGAAGCTTGCACGGTAAATAGCACGATAGCGCAGGAACAGGCTCATTGACGATACATTTGGCGCCTCTTCGAGCCCACGCGTGCGGGGCGGTGTTGTAAAGCGTGCACTGGAATCCTCTGCTATGAACGCCATGACAAGACGTGACGATTATAGGCCGTCCGGCCCCCATTTATTACAACGGACATTCAACCCTTGTGTCTCTTCAACCTTTCGATTGCGCCCCACCATTGCAAGAAGCGCACCCACCACGAGAAATTCTTAGAGGGTATCCTGCGCAGCTCCAATGGCGCTCCGAGCGGCTGCCGACGCGAGTAGCAGTTCACCATGCGTGTCGTGGTGGACACCCACAAAAGGTTCATGGACCTCTCGGTGGTGTACACCAACGACCCGGTCTAGGTGGCGCACTCCATCCACATCATGGAGCTATTGCTTGCCGCGGAGAAGTACAAGGTGGTCGGGTTCGACCTCGAGTGCACCCGCGCTCGTGTCGGGTCTCATCCCAAGGTCGTCGTCGCCCAGATGTGCGTGCGCCACCATGTCCTCATCTACCACTACTGCCTGGACACAAGGCCTTGCGAGCGTTTCGCCAGGTTTGTCAACAGCCCCCACTACATGTTCACTATGGTGGACATCACCAAGGATGTAAAGGCGCTCGAGAATTCGGGCATCGCCTGCCAGAATCTTGTTGACATCCAGGGCCAATACAAGATCTGGGGCAGCAAGGAGCATGATAAGGACTCACTGGTTCACCTCACCGAGGCCATCATCGACCCCTACTACAGAGACATGAAGGATTCGTGCAACAAGAACAAGCGTGCCTGGCACTCGGGCTGGATGGAGAAACTCGACAAAGATCACGTCGTGTACGCGGCCAAGGAGGCGTACACGAGCTATGACATGTACAGGCGGATCGTTGACATGAGGAAGTGCCTCCTTCCCCAAAACGGCCAGGGATCCACCCAGAAGCAGAGCAATGGCAAGCGTTGTCGCAACAATAAGTAGATGATTAGATCCTCGTTTCTCCTACTTTAGTATGCATGTAATTGCTTGTTTTGGTGTGTGGAAATGTTATGTGTGTAGTCACTTGTGTAATTGTATTCCTAATTTGGTTATGCAATGTTGTCCTTTTAAGTATATATGTTGATGCTCTATTGACAGAGCGTAGATGTTGTGCAGACAAAGAAAATCACATCGCACACGGACTAAACAATGTAACCCGTCAGTGATCTTTTCATCAGTCACTCACAATTGTATACCAGCAATTGTTTGCTCACAACACACATGGCTTGTTAGCAGTAATCGTCTGTGTTGTTATCGGTCTTCGCACACGTTTTCGATTACACACCTGTTTTGCCTCGTATCACACACATCTTGTTCATTTGAACCATTTCTGCTCTCATGTCTCAACGCAGATAGTTCATCCGAGTGAACCGCATGCCGTATATCGAACCCACCTTTGATCTGGCTCACCGCTTCTTTTGTGTTTCCAAATCACAAACAGTTCATCCGAGTGAACCGTATGATGTACATCGCACACACCTTCATCTGGCTGCCCATTTCTTTTGTTCCTCCTCATCGCAAACAGTTAATTGAGCTAAACCATATGCCCTGCATCGCACACGGAACTAAAATCTAAACCATGTTTGATGCATCCTCCATCGCAAATGTTTTGCACCTTTTTTGATGGGTTTTCTACACCACCGTTTGTGATTATGGCATCGCACACTGTTTCGTCGAAGGATCTCTGATCGTAGTGTCGCATTAGCAGCAACCTGCAGTAGTGACGAAGCCTTTGTAGCTTGGTGGCAGTGATTGAAGAACTCTGTCAATAACACTATCATCCGGAAGATTAACTCCCAGCTGAGTCAAGTGGTTATGATACCCAGACATTCTGAGTATGTGTTCACTGACAAAACTATTCTCCTCCATCTTGCAGCTATAGAACTTGTTGGAGACCTCATATCTCTCAACTCGGGCATTTGCTTGAAATATTAACTTCAATTCCTGGAACATCTCATGGTCCATGACATTCAAAACGTCTTTGAAGTCCCGATTTTAAGCCATAGAGCATGGCACACTGAACTATAGAGTAGTCATCAGACCATGTATGCCAGACGTTCAATGCGTCAACATTAGCGAGAGGGGGCTTGTCACCTAGCAGTGCATCAAGGACATAATTCTTTTGTGCAACAATGAGGATAATCCTCAAGTTACGGACCCAGTCCGTGTAGTTGCTACCATCATCTTTCAACTTAGCTTTCTCTAGGAACGCATTAAAATTCGAGGGAACGGTAGCACGGGCCATTGATCTACAACATAGATATGCAAAAACTATAAGGACTAAGTCCATGATAAATTAAGTTCAATTAATCATATTACTTAAGAACTCCCACTTAGATAGACATCCCTTGAGTCATCTAAATGATCACGTGATCCATATCAACTAAACCATGTCCAATCATCACGTGAGATGGAGTAGTTTTCAATGGTGAACATCTCTATGTTGATCATATATACTATATGATTTACGTTCGACCTTTTGGTCTCTGGTGTTCCGAGGCCATGTCTGTACATGCTAGGCTCGTCAAGTTTAACTCGAGTATTCTGCATGTGCAAAACTGTCTTGCACCCGTTGTATGTGAAGGTAGAGCTTATCACACCCGATCATCATGTGGTGTCTCAGCTCGACGAACTGTCGCAACGGTGCATACTCAGGGAGAACACTTTGATACGTCTCCATCGTATCTACTTTTCCAAACACTTTTGCTCTTGTTTTGGACTCTAACTTGCATGATTTGAATGGAACTAACCTGGACTAACGTTGTTTTAAGCAGAATTGCCATGGAGTTATTTATGTGTAGAAACAAAAGTTCTCGGAATGACTAAAACTTCACGGAACATCTTTTTGGAAATAATAAAATATCCTTGCAAAATATGAAGACCAGGGGGCCCACACCCTATCCACGAGGGTGGGGGCGCGCCCCCCTACCTCATGGGCCCCCTAGAGCTCCTCCAACCTCAACTCCAACTCCATATATTTGCTTTCGGGGAGAAAAAAATCAGAGAGAAGGATTCCTCGCGTTTTATGATACGGAGCCACCGCCAAGCCCTAAAACCTCTCGAGAGGGCTGATCTGGAGTCCGTTCAGGGCTCCAGAGAGGGGAATCCGTCGCCATCGTCATCATCAACCTTCCTCCATCACCAATTTCATGATGCTCACCGTCGTGCGTGAGTAATTCCATCGTAGGCTTGCTGGACGGTGATGGGTTGGATGAGATTTATCATGTAATCGAGTTAGTTTTGTTAGGGTTTGATCCCTAGTATCCACTATGTTCTGAGATTGATGTTGCTATGACTTTGCTATGCTTAATGCCTGTCACTGGGGCCCGAGTGCCATGATTTCAGATCTGAACCTATTATGTTTTCATCAATGTATGAGTGTTCTTGATCCTATCTTGCAAGTCTATAGTCACCTACTCTGTGTTATGATCCGACAACCCTGAAGTGACAATAGTCGGGACCACTCCCGGTGATGACCGTAGTTTGAGGAGTTCATGTATTCACTATGTGTTAATGCTTTGGTCCGGTACTCTATTAAAAGGAGGCCTTAATATCCCTTAGTTTCCGCTAGGACCCCGCTGCCACGGGAGGGTAGGACAAAAGATGTCATGCAAGTTCTTTTCCATAAGCATGTATGGCTATATTCGGAATACATGCCTACATTACATTGATGAATTGGAGCTAGTTCTGTGTCACCCTAGGTTATGACTGTTACACGATGAACCGCATCCGGCATAATTCTCCATCACTGATCCATTGCCTACGATCTTTCCATATATTGTTCTTTGATTATTTACTTTTCCGTTGCTATTGTTACAATCACTACAAAATACCAAAAACATTACTTTTTCTATCATTACCTTTTGGTACCATTACCACTACTATCATATTACTTTGCTACTAAACACTTTGCTGCAGATATTAAGTTTTCGGGTGTGGTTGAATTGACAACTCAGCTGCTAATACTTGAGAATATTCTTTGGCTCCCCTTGTGTCAAATCAATAAATTTGGGTTGAATACTCTACCCTCGAAAACTGTTGCGATCCCCTATACTTGTGGGTTATCAAGACTATTTTCTGGCGCCGTTGCCTGGGAGCATAGCTCTATTCTTTGAGTCACTTGGGATTTATATCTGCTTATCATTATGAAGAACTTGAGAGATCCAAAAACCAAGATTTATCCCTCAACTACGAGGGGAGGTAAGGAGCCATCTAGCTCTGCACTTGATTCACCTTCTGTTTTGAGTAAGCTTGCGACACCTAAACCTGCTTCTGCTATTCATTCTGATATGTCGCATGTTATTGATGATGCTACTTCTGCTATGCATGATACTTATGATGAAACTACTTCTATGCTTGATACTACTGTGCCACTTGGTGAATTTCTTGATGAACAACTTGCTAGGGTTAGAGAGAATGAAATTATTGAAACTGATAACATTGATGAAAGTAATGATGAAGACTCTCCCCCTAATAAATATGATCGCTTGTTATTCCTGAGGGTTACGTTTTGGAAAAAGAAGCTGATTTAGCTATTTTAGCTTGCAAAGATAGATACGAGCTCAAGAGGTTATTAGCTAAATGGAAGCAACAATCTCTTAATGCTAGAATGAAACCTTACCCTGCTTTTGCTACTTCAGCTATCTGTGTTACTGATAAGGATTATGAATTCTCTGTTGATCCTGATATAATTACTTTGGTTGAATCTCATCCTTTTCATGGCTATGAATCTGAAACTGTTGTGGCACATCTTACTAAATTAAATGATATAGCCACCCTGTTGACTAATGATGAGAAATCTCGCTACCTTTATATCCTTAAAATATTTCGGTTCTCATTAAAGGGTGATGCTAAGTTATGGTTTATTTCTCTTGATCCTGGTTGTGTGCGTAGTCCCCAGGATATGATTTATTACTTCTCTGCTAAATATTTTCCTGCTCATAAGAAACAAGCTGCTTTGAGGGATATATATAATTTTGTGCAAATTGAAGAAGAGAGTCTCCCACAAGCTTGGGGGAGACTTCTCAACTTACTTAATGCTTTGCTTGATCATCCTCTTAAGAAAAATGAAATACTTGATATCTTTTATAATGGACTAACCGATGCTTCCAGAGATTACCTGGATAGTTGTGCTGGTTCTGTTTTCAGGGAAAGAACATCGGATGAAGATGAAATTCTATTAAATAATATGTTGACTAATGAAAATAATTGGACACTTCCTGAGCCTATTCCTAAACTAACTCCGAAGAAGAGAGGTGTTCTATTTCTCAGTCCTGAAGATATGCAAGAGGCAAAGAAATCCATGAAAGAAAAGGGTATTAAAGCTGAAGATGTTAAGAATTTACCTCCTATTGAAGAAATACATGGGCTTAATTTACCGCCTGTTGAAGGAATGCATAATTTTAATCCATCTCCTATTGAAGAAATACATGGTCTTGATAACCCGACACAGGTAGTAAAGGTAAATTCTCTCTATAGATATGATAAAGCTAAAATCCCATTTACTAAGTTTGCTAGCCCATGCTTAGATGAGTTTGATAAATTTATGGTTAAGCAAGAAGACTTCAATGCTTATTTTGGTAGAGAATTAAAACGCAGTGCTGATATGCTTGAACACTTGGGTGATTATATGGCTAATGTCAAAGGTGAACTTAAACTTATTAGTAAACATGCTTCTGTGGTTACCACTCAAGTAGAACAAGTACTTAAGGATCAAAATGATTTGCTCAATGAATTGAATAGTAAGAATAATGATTATGATGTTAGAGTGGCTACTAGAACTGGTAGAATGACTCAGGAACCTCTGTATCCTAAAGGCCACCCTAAGAGAATTGAGCAAGATTCCCAGAGAAATAATATAGAGGTGCCTAGTCCTTCTAAAAGGAAGAAAAAGAAAAATGATAGGACTTTGCATGCTCCTAGTGAACCTATCGCTGAAACACCTGAGAATCCAAATGATATTTCTATTTCTGATGCTGAAACACAATCTGGTAATGAACCTGAAACTAGTGATAACGTTAATGATAATGTTCATGATGATGCTCAACCTAGTAATGATAATGATATAGAAATTGAACCTGTTGTTGATCTTGATAACCCACAATCAAAGAATCAACGTTATGATAAGAAAGACTTTGTTGCTAGGAAGCATGGTAAAGAAAGAGAACCATGGGTTCAGAAACCCATGCCTTTCCCTCCCAAACCATCCAAAAAAAGGATGATGAGGATTTTGAGTGATTTGCTGAAATGATTAGACCTATCTTTTTGTGTATGTGATTAACTGATATGCTTAAAATGAATCCTTATGCTAAGTACATGAAAGAAATTTTCACTAATAAAAGAAAGATACCGGAAGCTAAAATTTCCACCATGCTTGCTAATTATACTTTCAAGGGTGGAATACCAAAGAAACTTGGAGATCCATGAGTACCCACTATACCATGCTCCATTAAAAGAAACTATGTTAAAACTGCTTTATGTGATCTTGGAGCCGGTGTTAGTGTTATGCCTCTCTCTTTATATCATAGACTTGATTTGAATAAGTTGACACCTACTGAAATATCTTTGCAAATGGCTGATAAATCAACTGCTATACATGTCGGTATTTGTGAGGATGTGCCTGTTGTGGTTGCAAACGTTACTATTTTAACGGACTTTGTTATTCTTGATATTCCCGAGGACGATAGTATGTCTATTATTCTTGGAAGACCTTTTTTGAATACTGCAGGGGCTATTATTGATTGCACCAAAGGCAATGTCACTTTTCATGTTAATGGTAATGAGCATACGGAAACAACCTCAAGTTCATAGTATCAACTCTATTGGAAAAATTCCATCGATTATTATTGGAGGTTTTGAATTTCCTCTACCTACTGTCAAAAATAAATATGATATTCTTATTATTCGGGATGTGCATATCCCCATTGTGGTAACATGGTGTTATTTGAAATTTCTCCGGTTCCATGTTATTCAGAATGAGTTCGTTAACAAGACTTGATAAACCTTGTTAGTGGATTCCTTTTGATGATCATGAGATGGATGAAGTTAGAAAACACAACTCTCTGTGCCCTCCTTCTACTTTCTGTTATTTATATTAAATAAAATAAAAATAAGTATTTTCCATCTGTTATCTGAATTATCCATGCAATATAAAAATACCCCAAAAATAAAAGTTCTCCAAATGCCCTGAAATGCTAAACGGTTAAGTCTGAACCATACAAAGGGCCCCATATTTGGAGGCATCTATGCTTCACGCCTAGCTGCACATTTTAACATACCTATTAGGCATTATGAGAAGGAAGAAAAATTGGTGCCTCCTGTTTATTTAGATTATAAGAGTATGGTGGCACACGATTTTATTGTTAAGAATAGAGAAGGGAAGCTTAAATACAAATTGTTCTTTGATAAACTTCATCCTAAGATTATTACCCTGCCTGCTCCTTCCTTGTTTGATTTATCTGCAGGCCAGTACCTTGTTCCGTTAGAGTCTATTCACGCCTCCCGGAACCCTACATCAGCCACAGAGCCAGAGTCGAAACCACAAGTTGATCCTCCACGACAGTCTAATTACCAGTGGGATCCGGAGATGATTTGCCAACCAGTGGCAATCAGAGTCTTCTTCTTCGTAGTACGACCCCAACTATTACTATGGATATCTGCCAGGCTAACCGTGGCCATAGACCAACTTAGGCCAAAAGCCTAAGCTTGGGGGAGTACGTATTTCTCACCAACATTACATTTATGTTCACACACTCATTGTTAGATGTCGGTGCTCATACTTTTTCATTGTATCATCCATGCTAGTTTATTTCCTTTTTATGATTTCTTCTTGTGTGTTTGATAAACCTTAAGAAAAACAAAAAAAAATAGTTGTAGCTTTTAGCTAGCTTTAATTTCCATGCTTGTAGAAGTAATTAAAAATAAAACCCAAAAAGATTTCATGTTCTTCTTTTGCTTGTTGGGAGCTTTCCCGTGTAAATGGTTTTATTTCTTTTCTTTGGGGTCGATAGGAGAAGACCATAATTTAATTGTTGAAGTGGCTCTTATATGCATTATTGTTGATCTGACAAAAGAGCCCATACTGCCTTGTCTTCTCCTATTTATTGAATGCTTGCAGATTCCAGCTTAGTCCAATGCACATGCACTATTATTATTATCCACATCGTTCGGTCGTGCAAGTGAAAGGCAATTATGACGATATATGATGGACTGACTGAGATGAGAAAAGCTGGTATGAACTCAACCTCTCTTGTTTTTGTAAATATGATTAGTTCATCATTCCTGATTCAGCCTATTATGAATAAACATGTTTGTAATGACAACTAGAGATCATAGTTTCTTGTGCCATGCTTGATTAGCTAGGAGCTTATAATGGTTTACCTTGCGTGCCAACATACTATTAAAATGGTTGTGATGTGGTATGATAGGGTGGTATCCTCTTTTGAACGATTCAAGTGGCTTGACTTGGCACATGTTCACGCATGTAGTTGAAACAAAATCAACATAGCCTCTACGATATTTAAGTTCATGGTGCATTATGTCCTACTCATGCTTGCATTCGGTGTTGATTAATTTTAATGCATGTTCATGACTGTTGTCGCTCTCTAGCTGGTCGCTTCCCAGTCTTTTGCTAGCCTTCACTTGTACTAAGCGGGAATACTGCTTGTGCATCCAACTCCATAAACCCCAAAGTTATGCCATATGAGTCCACCATACGTACCTATATACGGTATCTACCTGCCGTTCCTAGTAAATTTGTATGTGCCAAACTCTAAACCTTCAAATAAATATCCTGTTTTGTATGCTCGAATAGCTCATGTATCAACTAGGGCTGTCCGTATCTTCCATGTTAGGTGGGTAATTCTCAAGAGGAGTGGACTCCGCTCCTCACTCACGAGAAAATGGCTGGTCACCGGGATGCCTAGTCCCATGCTTTATGCAAATTATATCAAAATAATTGCAAACAAAATTCCCCCTAGGACTCTTGTTAGTTGGAGGCACTCGTTGTTTCGAGCAAGCCATGGATTGATGCTTGTTGGTGGAGGGGGAGTATAAACTTTACCATTCTGTTTGGGAACCGCATATAATGTGTGTAGCATGGAAGATATCGCCATCTCTTGATTGTTATGTTGACAATGAAAGTATACCTCTCAAAATATTATTCACCTCTATTTCAAAACCGAGCTCTGGCACCTCTACAAATCCCTGCTTCCCTCTGCGAAGGGCCTATCTATTTACTTTTATGTTGCATCATCATCCTCTTATTAAAAAGCACCAGTTGGAGAGCACCGCTGTCATTTGCATTCATTAATGTTAGTTTACATTGAGTATGACTTGACTGGATCTCTTTTACCATGAATTGCAATGTCTAGTCAGTCCTTGATCTTTAAAGGTGCTCTACATTTATGTTTTGCGGTCTCAGAAAGGGCTAGTGAGATACCATCTTGTTATATCATATTATGATTGTTTTGAGAAAGTGTTGTCATCCGAGATTTATTATTATTGCTCGCTAGTTGATTATGCCATTGATATGAGTAAACATGAGACCTATGCGTTATTGTGAATATGGTTAGTTCATAATCTTTGCTGAAAACTTGAATGTTGGCTTTACATATTTACAACAACAAGAGCAAACAGAGTTTGTAAAAGTTTTTCTTTAGCACTTTCAGTTTATCAACTGAATTGCTTGAGGACAAGCAAGGGTTTAATTTTGGGGGAGTTGATACGTCTCTGTCGTATCTACTTTTCCAAACACTTTTGCCCTTATTTTGGACTCTAACTTGCATGATTTGAATGGAACTAACCCGGACTGACACTGTTTTCAGCAGAATTGCCATGGTGTTATTTATGTGTAGAAACAAAAGTTCTCAGAATGACTTGAAACTTCACGGAACGTCTTTTTGGAAATAATAAAAAATCCTTGCAAAAGATGAAGACTAGGGGGCCGACACCCTAGCCACGAGGGTGGGGGTGCGCCTGCCCCCCTCCTGGGCGCGCCCCCTACCTCGTGGGCCCCCTGGAGCTCCTCCGACCTCAACTCCAACTCTATATATTTGCTTTCGGGGAGAAAAAATCAGAGAGAAGGATTCATCGCGTTTTATGATACGGAGCCGCCGCCAAGCCCTAAAACCTCTCGGGAGGGCTGATCTGGAGTCTGTTCGGGGCTCTAGAGAGGGGAATCGTCGCCATCGTCATCATCAACCTTCCTCCATCACCAATTTCATGATGCTCACCGCCGTCCGTGAGTAATTCCATCGTAGGCTTGCTGGACGATGATGGGTTGGATGAGATTTATCATGTAATCGAGTTAGTTTTGTTAAGGTTTGATCCCTAGTATCCACTATGTTCTAAGATTGATGTTGCTATGACTTTGCTATGCTTAATGCTTGTCACTAGGGCCCGAGTGCCATGATTTCAGATCTGAACCTATTATATTTTCATCAATGTATGAGTGTTCTTGATCCTATCTTGCAAGTCTATTGTCACCTACTATGTGTTATGATCCGGCAACCCCAAAGTGACAATAGTCAGGACCACTCCCGGTGATGACCGTAGTTTGAGGAGTTCATGTATTCACTATGTGTTAATGCTTTGGTCCGGTACTCTATTAAAAGGAGGCCTTAATATCCCTTAGTTTCCGCTAGGACCCCGCTGCCACGGGAGGGTAGGACAAAAGATGGCATGAATGTTCTTTTCCATAAGCACGTATGACTATATTCGGAATACATGCCTACATTACATTGATGAATTGGAGCTAGTTCTGTGTCACCCTAGGTTATGACTGTTACATGATGAACCGCATCCGACATAATTCTCCATCACTGATCCATTGCCTACGAGCTTTCCATATATTGTTCTTTGCTTATTTACTTTTTCGTTGCTATTGTTACAATCACTACAAAATACCAAAAACATTACTTTTGCTTTCATTACCTTTTTCTACTGTTACCACTACTATCATATTACTTTGCTACTAAACACTTTCCTGCAGATATTAAGTTTCCGGGTGTGGTTGAATTGACAACTCAGTTGCTAATACTTGAGAATATTCTTTGGCTCCCCTTGTGTCGAATCAATAAATTTGTGTTGAATACTCTACCCTCGAAAACTGTGGCGATCCAATATACTTGTGGGTTATCACACTTATACCTTGAAATTTTAGTGAGGGATCATCTTATAATGCTACCGCCGTACTAAGCAAAATAAGATGCATAAAAGATAAACATCACATGCAATGAAAATATGTGACATGATATGGCCATCATCATCTTGTGCCTTTGATCTCCATCTCCAAAGTGTTGGAAATATGCCCTAGAGGCAATAATAAATTGATTATTATTATATTTCCTTGTTCATGATAATCGTTTATTATCCATGCTAGAATTGTATTGATAGGAAACTCAGATACATGTGTGGATACATAGACAACACCATGTCCCTAGTAAGCCTCTAGTTGACTAGCTTGTTGATCAATAGATGGTTATGGTTTCCTGACCATGGACATTGGATGTCGTTGATAACGGGATCACATCATTAGGAGAATGATGTGATGGACAAGACCCAATCCTAAGCCTAGCACAAGATCATGTAGTTCGTATGCTAAAGCTTTTCTAGTGTGAAGTATCATTTCCTTAGACCATGAGATTGTGCAACTCCCGGATACCGTAGGAGTGCTTTGGGTGTGCCAAACGTCACAACGTAACTGGGTGGCTATAAAGGTACACTACGGGTATCTCTGAAAGTGTCTGTTGGGTTGGCACGAATCGAGATTGGGATTTTGTCACTCCGTGTAAACGGAGAGGTATCTCTGGGCCCACTCGGTAGGACATCATCATAATGTGCACAATGTGATCAAGGATTTGATCACGGGATGATGTGTTACGGAACGAGTAAAGAGACTTGCCGGTAACGAGATTGAACAAGGTATCGGTATACCGACGATCGAATCTCGGGCAAGTACCATACCGCTAGTCAAAGGGAATTGTATACGGGATCGATTGAGTCCTTGACATCGTGGTTCATCCGATGAGATCATCATGGAACATGAGGGAGCCAACATGGGTATCCAGATCCCGCTGTTGGTTATTGACTGGAGAACATCTCGGTCATGTCTGCATGTCTCCCGAACCCGTAGGGTCTACACACTTAAGGTTCGATGACGCTAGGGTTATAAAGGAAGTTTGTATGTGGTTACCAAATGTTGTTCGGAGTCCCGGATGAGATCCCGGACGTCACGAGGAGTTCCGGAATGGTCCGGAGGTAAAGATTTATATATAGGAAGTCCTGTTTCGGCCATCGGGACAAGTTTCGGGGTCATCGGTATTGTACCGGGACCACCGGAAGGGTCCCGGGGGCCCACCGGGTGGGGCCACCTGCCCCGGGGGCCACATGGGCTGTAGGGGGTGCGCCTTGGCCTACATGGGCCAAGGGCACCAGCCCCTAGAGGCCCATGCGCCAAGATATAGGAAAAAGGGGAGAGTCCTAAAGGGGGAAGGCACCTCCGAGGTGCCTTGGGGAGGATGGACTCCTCCCCCCCTCTTAGCCGCGCCCTTTCCTTGGAGGAAGGGGCAAGGCTGCGCCTCCCCCCTCTCCCCTGCCCCTATATATAGTGGAGGGGAGGGAGGGCATCCATACCTGAAGCCCTGGCGCCTCCCTCCCTCCCGTGACACCTCCTCCTCTCCCGCAGGTGCTTGGCGAAGCCCTGCAGGATTGCCATGCTCCTCCATCACCACCACGCCGTTGTGCTGCTGCTGGATGGAGTCTTCCTCAACCTCTCCCTCTCTCCTTGCTGGATCAAGGCGTGGGAGACATCGTCGAGCTGTACGTGTGTTGAACGCGGAGGTGCCGTCCGTTCGGCACTAGGATCTCCGGTGATTTGGATCACGACGAGTACGACTCCTTCAACCCCGTTCACTTGAACGCTTCCGCTTAGCGATCTACAAGGGTATGTAGATGCACTCCCCTTTCTACTCGTTGCTGGTCTCTCCATAGATAGATCTTGGTGTTACGTAGGAAATTTTTTGAATTTCTGCTACGTTCCCCAACAGTGGTATCAGAGCTAGGTCTATTGCGTAGATTCTTTGCACGAGTAGAACACAAAGTAGTTGTGGGCGTCGATATTGTTCAATATGCTTGCCGTTACTAGTCTTATCTTGATTCGGCGGCATCGTGGGATGAAGCGGCCCGGACCAACCTTACACGTACGCTTACGTGAGACCGGTTCCACCGACAAACATGCACTAGTTGCATAAGGTGGCTGGCGGGTGTCTGTCTCTCCCACTTTAGTCGGATCGGATTCGATGAAAAGGGTCCTTATGAAGGGTAAATAGCAATTGGCATATCACGTTGTGGTTCATGCGTAGGTAAGAAACGTTCTTGCTAGAAACCCATAGCAGCCACGTAAAACATGCAAACAACAATTAGAGGACGTCTAACTTGTTTTTGCAGGGTATGCTATGTGATGTGATATGGCCAAAAAGGATGTGATGAATGATATATGTGATGTATGAGATTGATCATGTTCTTGTAATAGGAATCACGACTTGCATGTCGATGAGTATGACAACCGGCAGGAGCCATAGGAGTTGTCTTTATTTATTTGTGACCTGCGAGTCAACTTAAACGTCATGTAATTACTTTACTTTATTGCTAACCGTTAGCCATAGTGGTAGAAGTAATAGTTGGCGAGGCAACTTCATGAAGACACGATGATGGAGATCATGATGATGGAGATCATGGTGTCATGCCGGTGACAATGATGATCATGGAGCCCCGAAGATGGAGATCAAAAGGAGCAAAGTGATGATGGCCATATCATGTCACTATTTGATTGCATGTGATGTTTATCATGTTTATACATCTTATTTGCTTAGAACGACGGTAGTAAATAAGATGATCCCTTACAACAATTTCAAGAAGTGTTCTCCCCTAACTGTGCACCGTTGCGACAGTTCGCTGTTTCAAAACATCACGTGATGATCGGGTGTTTTATTCAGACGTTCAAATACAACGGTTGTTGACGAGCCTAGCATGTACAGACATGGCCTCGGAACACATGCAAAACACTTAGGGTTAACTTGACGAGCCTAGCATGTACAGACATGGCCTCGGAACACGGAGACCGAAAGGTCGAACATGAGTCGTATAGAAGATACGATCAACATGAAGATGTTCACCGATGATGACTAGTCCGTCTCACGTGATGATCGGACACGGCCTAGTTTGACTCGGATCATGTAATCACTTAGATGACTAGAGGGATGTCTATCTAAGTGGGAGTTCATAAGATGAACTTAATTATCTTGAACATAGTCAAAAGGTTTTTGCAAATTATGTCGTAGCTCACACTATAGTTCTACTATTTAGATATGTTCCTAGAGAAAAATTAGTTGAAAGTTGATAGTAGCAATTATGCGGACTAGGTCCGTAAACTGAGGATTGTCCTCATTGCTTCATAGAAGGCTTATGTCCTTAATGCACCGCTCAGTGTGCTGAACCTCGAACATTGTCTGTGGTTGTTGCGAACATCTGACATACACGTTTTGATAACTACGTGATAGTTCAGTTAAACGGTTTAGAGTTGAGGCACCAAAGACGTTTTTGAAACATCGCGAAACATATGAGATGTTTTGAGGGCTGAAATTGGGATTTCAGGCTCGTGCCCATGTCAAGAGGTATAAGACCTCCGGTGACTTTCTTAACCTGCAAACTAAGGAGAAAAGCTCAATTGTTGAGCTTGTGCTCAGATTGTCTGAGTACAACAATCATTTGAATCGAGTGGGAGTTGATCTTCCAGATGAGATAGTGATGTTTCTCCAAAGACATTGCCACCAAGCTGCTAGAGCTTCGTGATGAACTATAACATATCAGGGATAGATATGATGATCCTTGAGGTATTCGCGATGTTTGACACCGCGAAAGTAGAAATCAAGAAGGAGCATCAATTGTTGATGGTTGGTGAAACCACTAGTTTCAAGAAGGGCAAGGGCAAGAAGGGATACTTCATGAAACGGCAAATCAGCTGCTGCTCTAGTGAAGAAACCCAAGGTAAAACCCAAACCCGAGACTAAGTGCTTCTGTGATAAGGGGAATAGTCACTAGAGCAGAATTACCCTAGATACTTGGTAGATGAGAAGGCTGGCAAGGTCGATAGAAGTATATTGGATATACATTGTGTTAATGTGTACTTTGCTAGTACTCCTAGTAGCACCAGGGTATTAGATACCGGTTCGGTTGCTAAGTGTTAGTAACTCGAAACAAAAGGCTACGGAATAAACGGAGACTAGCTAAAGGTGAGCTGACGATATGTGTTGGAAGTTTTTCCAAGCTTGATATGATCAAGCATCGCACGCTCCCTCTACCAAAGAGATTGGTGTTTGCGTTGAGCATAGACATGATTGGATTATGTCTATCGCAATACGGTTATTCATTTAAAGAGAATAATGGTTACTCTATTTATTTGAATAATACCTTCAGTGGTCTTGCACCTAAAAATGGTTTATTGAATCTCGATCGTAGTGATACACATTTTCATGCCAAAAGATAGTAATGATAGTACCACTTACTGGTGGCACTGCCATGTAAGTCATATTGGTTTAAAACGCATGAAGAAGCTCCATGTTGATGGATCTTTGGACTCACTCATTTTTGAAAAGTTTGAGACATGCGAACCATGTCTATTGGTGTATACGCATGAAGAAACTCCATGCAGATGGATCGTTTGGACTCACTTGATTTTGGATCACTTGAGATATGCAAATCATACCACATAAGCAAGATGACTGAAAAGCCTCGGTTTCAGTAAAATGGAACAAGATAGCAACTTGTTGGAAGCAACACATTTTGATGTGTGCAGTCCAATGAGTGCTGAGGCATGCAGTGAATATCGTTATGTTCTTACTTCACAGATGATTCGAGTAGATGTTGAGAATATTTACTTGATGAAACACAAGTCTGAATTATTGAATGGTTCAAGTAATTTCAGAGTGAAGTAGAAGATCATTGTGACAAGAGGATAAAATGTCTATGATATGATCATAGAGATGAGTATTTGAGTTACGAGTTTTGGCACACAATTAAGACATTGTGGAAATTGTTTCACAATTAATACCGCCTGGAACACCATAGTGTGATGGTGTGTCCGAACATCATAGTTGCACCCTATTGGATATGATGCATACCATGATGTCTCTTATCGAACTGCCACGATAGTTTATGGGTTAGGCATTAAAGACAACCACATTCACTTTAAATAGGGCACCACGTAATTCCGATGAGATGACACCGTATGAATTATGGTTTAGAGAAACCTAAGTTGTCGTTTCTTAAAGGTTTGGGGCTGCGACGCTTATGTGAAAAAGTTTCAGGATTAAGCTCGAACCCAAAGCGGATAAAGTACATCTTCATAGGACACCCAAAACAGTTGGGTATACCTCCTAATTCAGATCCGAAAGCAATATGAATTGTTTCTAGAATCGGGTCCTTTCTCGAGGAAAGGTTTCTCTCGAAAGAATTGAGTGGGAGGATGGTGGAGACTTGATGAGGTTATTGAACCATCACTTCAACCAGTGTGTAGCAGGGCACAGGAAGTTGTTCCTGTGGCACCTACACCAATTGAAGTAGAAGCTTATGATAGTGATCATGAAACTTCAGATCAAGTCACTCCCAAACCTCGTAGGGTGACAAGGATACGTACTACTTCAGAGTGGTACAGTAATCCTGTCTTGGAAGTCATGTTGCTAGACAACAATGAACCTACGAGCTATGGAGAAGCGATGGTGGGCCCGGATTCTGATAAATGGCTCGAGGCCATGTAATCCGAGAGAGGATCCATGTATGAAAACAAAGTGTAGACTTTGGAAGAACTACTTGATGGTCGTAAGGCTGTTGAGTGCAGATGGATTTTGAAAGGAAGACAGACAATAATGGTAAGTGTCACCATTGAGAAAGCTCGACTTGTCGTTGAGATGTTTTTCGACAAGTTCAAGGAGTTGACTACGATGAGACTTTCTCACTCGTAGCGATGCTAAGAGTCTGTTGGAATTATATTAGCAATTACTGCATTATTTATGAAATCTTGCAGATAGGATGTCAAAACATTGTTTCCTCGATGATTCTTGAGGAAAGGTTGTATGTGATACAACCGGAAGGTTTTGTCTATCCTGAAATATGCTAATAAGTATGCAAAGCTCCAGCTATCCTTCTGAGGACTGGAGTGAGCATCTCGGAGTTGGAATGTATGCTTTGATGATGATCAAAGATTTTGGGTGTATACAAAGTTTATGAGAAACTTGTATTTCCAAAGAAGTGAGTGGGAGCACTATAGAACTTCTGATGAGTATATGTTGTTGACATATTAATGATCAGAAATGACATAGAATTTCTGGAAAGCATATAGGGTTATTTGGAAAGTGTTTTCAATGGAAAACCTGGATTAAGCTACTTGAACATTGAGCATCAAGATCTATAAGGATAGATCAAAATGCTTAATAGTACTTTCAAATGAGCACATGCCTTGACGTGATCTTGAAGGTGTTCAAGATGGATCAGTCAAAGAAGGAGTTCTTGCCTGAGTTGTAAGGTACGAAGTTAAGACTTGAAGCTCGACCATGGCAGAATAGAGAGAAAGGACGAAGGTCGTCTCCAATGCTTAAGACATAGGCTCTACAGTATGCTATGCTGTGTACCGCACCTGAAGTGTGCCTTTCCATGAGTTAGTCAAGGGGTACAAGAGTGATCCAAGAATGGATCACAGGACAGCGGTCAAAGTTATCCTTAGTAACTAGTGGACTAAGGAATTTTCTCAATTATGGAGGTGGTAAAGGGGTTCGTCGTAAAGGGTTACGTCGATGCAAGCTTAACACCTATCCGGATAGCTCTGAGTAGAGATACCGGATACGTATAATGGAGCAACAATTTAGAATAGCTCCAAGTAGAACAGTTATTTGGAATAGCTCCAAATAGAACGTGGTAGCTGCATCTAGGAGATGACATAGAGATTTGTAAAGCACACACGGATCTGAAAGGTTCAGACCCATTGACTATAACCTCTCTCACAAGCATAACATGATCAAACCCAGAACTCATCGAGTGTTAATCACATGGTAAATGTGAACTAGATTATTGACTCTAGTAAACTCTTTGGGTGTTAGTCACATGGGGATGTGACCTTGAGTGTTAATCACATATCGATGTGAACTAGATTATTGACTCTAGTGCAAGTGGGAGACTGTTGGAAATATGCCCTAGAGGCAATAATAAATTGATTATTATTATATTTCCTTGTTCATGATAATCGTTTATTATCCATGCTAGAATTGTATTGATAGGAAACTCAGATACATGTGTGGATACATAGACAACACCATGTCCCTAGTAAGCCTCTAGTTGGCTAGCTCGTTGATCAATAGATGGTTATGGTTTCCTGACCATGGACATTGGATGTCGTTGATAACGGGATCACATCATTAGGAGAATGATGTGATGGACAAGACCCAATCCTAAGCCTAGCACAAGATCATGTAGTTCGTATGCTAAAGCTTTTCTAATGTCAAGTATCATTTCCTTAGACCATGAGATTGTGCAACTCCCGGATACCGTAGGAGTGCTTTGGGTGTGCCAAACGTCACAACGTAACTAGGTGGCTATAAAGGTACACTACGGGTATCTCTGAAAGTGTCTGTTGGGTTGGCACGAATCGAGATTGGGATTTTGTCACTCCGTGTAAACGGAGAGGTATCTCTGGGCCCACTCGGTAGGACATCATCATAATGTGCACAATGTGATCAAGGAGTTGATCACGGGATGATGTGTTACGGAACGAGTAAAGAGACTTGCCGGTAACGAGATTGAACAAGGTATCGGTATACCGACGATCGAATCTCGGGCAAGTACCATACCGCTAGTCAAAGGGAATTGTATACGGGATCGATTGAGTCCTTGACATCGTGGTTCATCCGATGAGATCATCATGGAACATGTGGGAGCCAACATGGGTATCCAGATCCCGCTGTTGGTTATTGACCGGAGAACATCTCGGTCATGTCTGCATGTCTCCCGAACCCGTAGGGTCTACACACTTAAGGTTCGATGACGCTAGGGTTATAAAGGAAGTTTGTATGTGGTTACCAAATGTTGTTCGGAGTCCCGGATGAGATCCCGGACGTCACGAGGAGTTCCGGAATGGTCCGGAGGTAAAGATTTATATATAGGAAGTCCTGTTTCGGCCATCGGGACAAGTTTCGGGGTCATCGGTATTGTACCGGGACCACCGGAAGGGTCCCGGGGGCCCACCGGGTGGGGCCACCTGCCCCGGGGGCCACATGGGCTGTAGGGGGTGCGCCTTGGCCTACATGGGCCAAGGGCACCAGCCCCTAGAGGCCCATGCGCCAAGATATAGGAAAAAGGGGAGAGTCCTAAAGGGGGAAGGCACCTCCGAGGTGCCTTGGGGAGGATGGATTCCTCCCCCCCTCTTAGCCGCACCCTTTCCTTGGAGGAAGGGGCAAGGCTGCGCCTCCCCCCTCTCCCCTGCCCCTATATATAGTGGAGGGGAGGGAGGGCATCCATACCTGAAGCCCTGGCGCCTCCCTCCCTCCCGTGACACCTCCTCCTCTCCCGCAGGTGCTTGGCGAAGCCCTGCAGGATTGCCATGCTCCTCCATCACCACCACGCCGTTGTGCTGCTGCTGGATGGAGTCTTCCTCAACCTCTCCCTCTCTCCTTGCTGGATCAAGGCGTGGGAGACATCGTCGAGCTGTACGTGTGTTGAACGCGGAGGTGCCGTCCGTTCGGCACTAGGATCTCCGGTGATTTGGATCACGACGAGTACGACTCCTTCAACCCCGTTCACTTGAACGCTTCCGCTTAGCGATCTACAAGG
Organism: Triticum dicoccoides; assembly: GCF_002162155.2. Lineage (NCBI taxonomy): Eukaryota > Viridiplantae > Streptophyta > Magnoliopsida > Poales > Poaceae > Triticum > Triticum dicoccoides. Next base: position 557,886,546 of record NC_041382.1, read on the forward strand.
GTATGTAGATGCACTCCCCTTTCTACTCGTTGCTGGTCTCTCCATAGATAGATCTTGGTGTTACGTAGGAAATTTTTTGAATTTCTGCTACGTTCCCCAACACAAAGCACCGTCATGATCTCCATCATCACCGGATTGACACCTTGATCTCTATCGTAGCGTCGTCTCGCCAACTATTGCCTCTACAACTATCGCTAACACGTAGTGATAAAGTAAAGCAATTACATTGCGTTTCATACAATAAAGCGACAACCATAAGGCTCCTGCCAATTGCTGATAACTTCTACAAAACATGATCATCTCATACAATAACGTATATCACATCATGTCTTGACCATATCACATCACAACATGCCCTGCAAAAACAACTTGGACATCCTCTACTTTGTTGTTGCAAGTTTTACGTGGCTGCTACGGGCTTCTAGTAAGAACCATTCTTAGCTACGCATCGAAACCACAATGGTGATTTATCAAGTTTGCTATTTAAACTTCAACAAGGACCGACCGCGGTCAAATCCGATTCAATTAAAGTTGGAGAAACAGACACCCGCCAGCCACCTTTATGCAAAACTAGTTGCATGTTTGTCGGTGGGACCGGTCTCATGAACGTGGTCATGTAAGGTTGGTCTGGGCCGCTTCATCCAACAATACCGCTGAATCAAAATAAGACATTGGTGGTAAGCAGTATGACGATCACCGCCCACAACTCTTTGTGTTCTACTCGTGCATATCATCTACGGTTAGACCTAGCTCGGATACCACTGTTGGAAAACGTAGCATGAAATTTAAAAAAAATACGCTCATGCAAGATCTATATAGGAGATGCATAGCAAAGAGAGGGGCAGAGTGTGTCCATATACCTTCGTAGACAGAAAACGGAAGCATTTGACAATGTGGTTGATGTAGTCGAACTTCTTCTCGTTCCGACCGATCAAGAACCGAACGTATGGCACCTCTGAGTTCTACACACGTTCAGCTTGATGACGTCCCTCAAACTCTTGATCCAGCAAAGTGTTAAGGGAGAGTTTCGTCAGCACGACGGCGTGGTGACGGTGATTTTGAAGTGATCCGCGCAGAGCTTCGCCTAAGCACTACATGAATATGACTGGAGGCGTAAACTATGGAGCGGGGCACCGCACACGGCTAACAATGTTTGTTGTGTGTTCTAAGCGCCCCCTCCCCACATATATAGAGGTGGGAGGGGGAGGGGGATAGCCATGGGGCGCCCCAAGTAGGAGGAATCCTACTTGGGGGCCTTGTCCAATCCCCCCCCCCCTTACCATATTTTCCGGAGAAGGAAGGAAAGGGGAGAGAGGGGGGAAGGAAGAGGGAGGCCGAATTGCCTCCCCTTCCTTCTATCTTCCCCCTTTCATTTCGCCTTCCTATTCGGCCAACAAGGGGGGTGCAGCAGCCCATGCTGGCTGCTGCGTTTCCCCTCTTGGCCCAATAGGCCCATATAGTTTGCCAGGGGTAGCCCGAAACCCTTCCGGTGACCCGATACGTACCCGGTACCCCCAGAACACTTCCGGTGTCCAAATAATATCGCCCTATATATGAATCTTTACCTCTCGACCATTTCGAGACTCATCGTCATGTCTGTGATCTCATTCGCTACTCCGAACAACATTCAGTCACCAAATCACATAACTCATATGATACAAATCGTCATCGAACGTTAAGCGTGCGGACCCTACGGGTTCGAGAACTATGTAGACATGACCGAGACACCTCTCTGGTCAATAACCAATAGCGGAATGTGGATGCTCATATTGGCTCCCACATATTCTATGAAGATCTTTATCGGTCAAACCATTATGACAACATAGTGGTATTCCCTTTGTCATCAGTATGTTACTTGCCCGAGATTCGATCATCGGTATATCCATACCTAGTTCAATCTCGTTACCGACAAGTCTCTTTACTCGTTCCGTAATGCACCATCCCACAACTAACTCACTAGTCACATTGCTTGCAAGTCTTATTATGATATGCATTACCGAGAGGGCCCAGAGATACCTCTCCGATACTCGGAGTGACAAATCCTAATCTCAATCTATGCCAACCCAACAAAAACCTTCGGAGATACCTGTAGAGTATCTTTATAATCACCCAGTTACATTGTAATGTTTGATAGCACACAAGGTATTCCTCCGATATCCGGGAGTTGCATAATCTCATAGTCAAAGGAATATGTATAAGTCATGAAGAAAGCAATGGCAATAAAACTTAACGATCATTATGCTAAGGTAACATATGGGTCTTGTCCATCACATCATTCTCCTAATGATGTGATCTCCTTAATCAAATGAAAACACATGTCTATGGTTAGGAAACTTTAACCATCTTTGATCAATGAGTTAGTCCAGTAGATGCTTACTAGGGACATGGTTTTTTGTCTATGTATCCACACATGTATCAAGTTTTCGGTTAATACTATTTTAGGATGAATAATAAACATTTATCATGATATAAGGAAATATACATAACAACTTTATTATTGCCTCTAGGGCATATTTCCTTCAGATCCAGGAGTAGACCACTCGACAGCGGTCAAAATTATCCTTAGTTACCTAAGATGACTAAGGAAATATTTGTCGATTATGGAGGTCATAAAGAGTTACGTCGATGCAAGCATTGACACCGATTCAGATGACTCTGAGTCTTAATCTGGATACATATTGAAAGTGGGAGCAATTAGCTAGAGTAGCTCTGTGCAGAGCATTGTAGACATAGAAATTTGCAAAATACATACGGATCTGAATGTGGCAGACCCGTTGACTAAACTTCTCTCACAAGGAAAACATGATCACACCTTAGTACTCTTTGGGTGTTAATCACATAGTGATGTGAACTAGATTATTGACTCTAGTAAACCCTTTGGGTGTTGGTCACATGGCGATGTGAACTATGGGTGTTAATCACATAAAGATGCGAACTATTGGTGTTAAATCACATGGCGATGTGAACTAGATTATTGACTCTAGTGCAAGTGGGAGACTGAAGGAAATAAGCCCTAGAGGCAATAATAAAGTTGTTATTTTATATTTCCTTATATCATGATAAATGTTTATTATTCATTCTAAAATTGTATTAACCAAAAACTTGATACATGTGTGGATACATAGACAAAACACCGTGTCCCTAGTAAGCCTCTACTAGACTAGCTCGTTAATCAAATATGGTTAAGTTTCCTAACCATAGACATGTGTTGTCATTTGATGAATGGGATCACATCATTAGGAGAATGATGTCATGGACAATACCCATTCGTTAGCATAGCATATTGGTCTTTCAGTTTTATTGCTATTGATTTCTTCATGTCAAATACATATTCCTTCGACTATGAGATTATGCAACTCCCGGATATAGGAGGAATGCCTTATGTGCTATCAAACATCACAACGTAACTGTGTGATTATAAAGATGCTCTACAGGTATCTCTGAAGGTGTTTGTTGGGATGGCATAGATCGAGATTAGGATTTGTCACTCCAAGTATCGGAGAGGTATCTCTGGGCCCGCTCGATAATACACATCATAAGAATCCTTGCGAGCAAAGTGACTAATGAGTTAGTTTCAGGATGATGTACTACGGAACGAGTAAAGAGACTCGCCAGTAACAAGATTGAACTAGGTATGAAGATACCGACGATCGAATCTCGGGTAAGTAACATACCGATGGACAAAGGGAATTACGTATGTTGTCATAACGGTTCGACCAATAACGATCTTCGTAGAATATGTAGGAGCCAATATGGGCATCCAGGTTCCACTATTGGTTATTGACCGGAGAGGTGTCTCGGTCATGTCTACATAGTCCTTGAACCCATAGGGTTCGCACACTTAATGTTCGATGACGATATAGTATTATATGAGTTATGTGATTTGGTGACCGAATGTTGTTCGGAGTCCCGGATGAGATCACGAACATGACGAGGAGTCTTGAAATGGTCGAGGGGTAAAGATTGATATATAGGACAATGGTATGAGGACACCGAGAGTGTTCCGGAGGGTACCAGGTACTTATCGGGTCAGTAAAAGAGTTTCGGGTACCCCGGCAAAGATATGGGCCTTATGGGCCAAGTGAGGGAACACACCAGCCCTGGTGCGCCCCTATAAAGGCTAGCCCTATGAGGAGGAGAAGGAAAGAGGGGAGGGCAAGGAAAGTGTGGATTAGGATTCCTACTTCCTCCCCCCCCCCTCTTTCCTTCCACCTCGTTTATATATGGAAGGGGGCGCGCGGCTTGGGAAGGAATCCAAGTACGATTCCTCCTACTTGGGTGCCTCCTATGGTTGCTCCTCCCTCCCTCCCACCTATATATATGAGGAGGGGGCGCCAAGCACAGACCAGACAATTGCCTAGCCGTGTGCGGCGCCCCCCTCCAGAACTTACACCCTTGGTCATATCTTCGTGGTGCTTAGGCGAAGCCCTGCGAGGATCACTTCACCATCATCGTCACCACGCCATCATGCTGACGGAACACATCTGCTACCTTGACGTCTTACTTGAACAAGAAGGCGAGGGACGTCATCGAGCTAAACATGTGCATAACTCGGAGGTGCCGTACGTTCGGTGCTTGATCGGTCGGAATGAGAAGTAGTTCCACTACATCAACCGCATTGTCAAACGCTTCCGCTTTCAGTCTACCAGGGTATGTGGACACGCTCTCCCTCTCTCGTTGCTATGCATCTCCTAGATAGATCTTGCGTGAGCGTAGGAATTTTTTTGAATTGCATGCTACGTTTCCCAACAGTTGATTCTTACTAATGCTAGTCTATCCTCCCTTCCACTCTTTACTATGGGTATGTTTCTGCTGGCGGATGGGGTACGTGTGAAATTAGACACCCCTCGCTCTAGGTTCTTTTGGGAAGGAACTGGGATCAAGCGGAAATACCACTTGGTCAAGTGGGCGGCGATATGCAGGCCCAAATTTTTTGGAGGCTTGGGGATCACCAACTCCAAGCTTATGAATGTTGCTTCGATTACCAAGTGGTGGTTGCAACTAGCCCAAAACGAGTTGGGACTCTGGCGGACCTCTTACGGGCAAAATACTTCTCGGGCGGGAATTTGTTTAAAGCAAAGCCTTCGGGCTCGGCATTCTGGAACGGAATCCAAGCGGTTCACCCGGCTTTCACGGTAGGGGCCTATTTTTCAGTGAATAATGGCATGTCCACACAGTTCTGGTTAGACAAGTGGCTTGAGGCTAGCCTGCTCAGGCAGTCCTACCCTTTGCTCTACCAATTAGCCATGGACACCAACGTGATGGTGGGCGATGCCCTGCGTACCTCACCACCGACGATTCACGAGTTGGGGCGAGTTGATGGCCAAGATAGGAAACCGACCACTCAGCTTGGGGGCTGACTCGGTCTCTTGGGACCCGGCTACATCCAAAAATTCTCGGTTAAATCCCTATACTCCAAATTGACTGAGGGAAGCACCTTGGACATAGCTAGGGGCTCTGGAAGGCTGGGCTTCCTCTCAAGATTAAGATTTTCCTGTGGCAAATGTTCGGAAACTGTCTTTCGATGGCAGATAATGTGGCTAAGCGTAACGGCCCTTCTGATGGCTCTTGTGTTGTGTGTGGTCTACATGAGGACGCAAATCACGCTCTTTTTCAATGCACCTTAGCTAAGTTTGCGTGGAGTGCCGTTAGGGACGTGTTCCACCAGAACTGGAACCGAATGTTGAAGGAAATATGCCCTAGAGGCAATAATAAAGTTGTTATTTATATTTCCATATATCATGATAAATGTTTATTATTCATGCTAGAATTGTATTAACCGGAAACTTAGTACATGTGTGAATACATAGACAAACAGAGTGTCACTAGTTTGCCTCTACTTGACTAGCTCGTTGAATCAATGATGGTTATGTTTCCTAACCATAGACATGAGATGTCATTTGATTAACGGGATCACATCATTAGAGAATGATGTGATTGAATTGACCCATCCGTTAGCTTAGCACGATGATCGTTTAGTTTGTTGCTATTGCTTTCTCCATAACTATACATGTTCCTATGACTATGAGATCATGCAACTCCTGAATACCGGAGGAACACTTTGTGTTCTACCAAACGTCACAACGTAACTGTGTGATTATAAAGGTGCTCTACAGGTGTCTCCGATGGTGTTTGTTGAGTTGGCATGGATCAAGATTAGGATTTGTCACTCCGATTGTCGGAGAGGTATCTCTGGGCCCTCTCGGTAATGTACATCACAATAAGCCTTGCAAGCAATGTAGTTAATGAGTTAGTTACGGGATGTAGAGTTACAAAATGAGTAAAGAGAGTTGCCGGTAACAATATTGAACTAGGTATTGAGATGCCAACGATCGAATCTCGGGCAAGTAACATACCGATGACAAAGGGAACAACGTATACCGTTATGCGGTTTGACCGATAAAGATCTTCGTAGAATATGTAGGAGCCAATATGAGCATCTAGGTTCCACTATTGGTTATTGACCGGAGACATGTCTCGGTCATGTCTACATAGTTCTCCAACCGGTATGGTCCACACGCTTAACATTTGGTGACGATCGGTATTACGAGTTTATGTGTTTTGATGTATCAAAGGTAGTTCGGAGTCCCGGATTTGAACACGGACATGAAGAGGAGTCTTGGAATGGTCGAGACGTAAAGATCGATATATTGGAAGCCTATATTTGGACATCAGAATGGTTCCGAGTGGTTCGGGCATTTTTTCGGAGTACCGGGAGGTTACCGGAACCCCCCGGGGAGTATATGGGCCTTATTGGGCCTTAGTGGAATAGAGGAGAGGGAAGGGAAAAGAGGGAGGCGCGCCCCCAAGCCCAATCCAAATTGGGAGGGGGGATGTCCCCCCTTTCCTTCCTCCCTCTCTCCTCCTTCCTTCCTCTCCTACTCCTACATGGAAGGGGGGAATCCTACTCTTAAAGGGAGTAGGATTCCCCTAGGGCGTGCCATAGAGAGGGCCGGCCCTACCCCTCCTCCACTCCTTTATATACGGGGGAGGGGGCAGCCCATAGACACACAAGTTGATCATTGATCTTTTAGCCATGTGTGGTGCCTCCCTCCACCATAATCCACCTCGGTTATATCATAGCGGTGCTTAGGCGAAGCCCTGTTCCCATAGCAAAATCATCACTGTCATCACGCCGTCGTGCTGGCGAAACTCTCCCTCGAAGCTCTAATGGATCGTGAGTTCGTGGGACATAACCGAGCCGAACGTCTGCAGATCATGGAGGTGACGTACCTTCGGTGCAAGATCGGTCGATCGTGAACACGTACGACTACATTAACCGCGTTGTCATAACACTTCCGCTTACGGTCTATGAGGGTACATAGACGATACTCTCCCCTCTCGTTCCTATGCATCACCATGATCTTGCGTGTGCGTATGATTTTTTTTGAAATTACTGCGTTCCCCAACGGTGGTATCAGAGCCAGGTTTATGCGTAGATGTTATATGCACGAGTAGAACACAAAGAAGTTATGGGCATGGGTATATACATATTTCTTGCCATACTGGTTGATTCTTGATTCAGCGGCATTGTTGGATGAATAGGCCCAGACCGACATTACGTGTACGCTTACGCAAGACTGGTTCTACCGACGTACTTCACACACAGGTGGCTAGTGGGTGTCCGTTTCTCTGGCTTTAGTTGAATCGGATTCAATGAACAGGGTTCTTTCTGAAGATCAAAAAGCAATCAGTATACCCCGTTGTGGTTTTTGATGCGTAGGTAAGAAAGGTTCTTGCTCGGCCTGTAGAAGCCACGTAAAACATGCAACAACAAAGTAGAGGACGTCTAACTTGTTTTTGCAGGGCATGTTGTGATGTGATATGGTTAAGACATGATGCTAAATTTTATTGTATGAGATGTTCATGTTTTGTAACACAGTATTCGGCAACTGGCAGGAGCCATATGGTTGTCGCTTTATTGTATGAAATGCAATCGCCATGTAATTGCTTTACTTTATCACTAAGCTGTAGCAATAGTCATAGAGGCAATAGTTGGCGAGACGACAATGATGCTTCGATGGAGATCAAGGTGTCAAGCCAGTGACGATGGTGATCTTGTCGGCGCTTTGGAGATGGAGATCAAAGGCATAAGATGATGATGGCCATATCATATCAGTCATATTGATTGCATGTGATGTTTATCCTTTATGCATCTTATTTTGCTTAGTTGGGCGGTAGCATTATAAGATGATCTCTCACTAAATTTCAAGGTATAAGTGTTCTCCCTGAGTATGCACCGTTGCTACAGTTCATCGTGCCGAGACACCGCGTGATGATCGGGTGTGATAAGCTCTACGTTCACATACAACGGGTGCAAGCCAGTTTTACACACGCAGAATACTCGGGTTAAACTTGACGAGCCTAGCATATGCAGATGTGGCCTCCGAACACTGAAGACCGAAAGGTCGAGCGTGAATCATATAGTAGATATGATCAACATAGTGATGTTCACCATTGAAAACTACTCCATCTCACGTGATGATCGGACATGGTTTAGTTGATATGGATCACGTGATCACTTAGATGATTAGAGAGATGTCCATCTAAGTGGGAGTTCTTAAGTAATTGGATTAATTGAACTTTGTTGGCGTTCTGGGAACGGGGGTCCCCAGACTTGCCTGCCTGCGGCCTGCGGCGTGGCTCAAAGGGGGGCCTAGCACGGCCCATCTTCACCAACACAAACCCAAGACCCTCGCGAGGGGCCAAGCCTCGCGGGGTGGACGACGCGGAGCTTCCTCAGGCATGGCCTCGTCAGGCTGGCTCACGAGGAGGCGGAGAAATCAAGGCGGGGTACCTCACGAGGTGCCCGTGACGCAAGCCATGACGACTCAAGGCGCCAGGCGGGTGCCAGCCCGCGCAGCGTCCTCCTTTCCTCTTTGGTGCAAAGGGGGCAAGCGCAGCCGTGGAGTACCGAGGCATCAGGCAAAGGTTGCCATTTCGGTGCAACGAGACCAAGACCAGGAGGACTACAAGACGGAGGTCACCGTGGAGCCCAAGACGGCGTCATCACCAGAGCTTTGCGCAGGTGAATACTACTTTTGTCAGGATAGCTGATACTTGTTGTCCCCCTTCAAATTAGCCCGCCAATGTTGGCTCCCTTCCCGCTCTATATTTTGGAAGAGGACCAGGGCGTCTATAAATAGGACCAGCCACCCACATAGCAAGGGGTGGGGGTTCGGTCGGTTGGAGGAAGCAGAGAAAGAGAGAGAGAGAAAGGTGACTGAACTCCTCTGAGCAGTTCATCGCCCTAGCCAAGAACAGACCCTCGCGGGGCTGTTCTTCCTTATATTGTTCATCATCATCAGCCCAAGAGGCAATCCACCACACCACACACTGGAGTAGGGTATTACACCACAACGGTGGCCCGAACCAGTATAAACCATGTGTCTCTTGTGTTGTTCTTTCCGTAGTTTTAGATCCTAGCATGGCGGAGGGGTGCAGGTAGGTAGGAGGCGAAATCTCCGTGCGCACCCCAGTTTTCGAACCTCAAGGGTGTGCCGGAACCCGAAATCCGACATTTGGCGCGCTAGGTAGGAGTGCACCGGAATTCGTCTTCCACCACCCCGTTCTCCTCCGACCATCTCGCCCATGTCTGACGCTCGTCGGGCCCGCACCAAGCGCCGGGCCGCACTCGCTTCCCGCGTCGCCAAGACGGCCCCTGTCGGCGGGCATCCACGCTGTTCCCGTTCACCTGCCGTTAACACCGCCACCGGCCCGGCGGGGGACGAGCGGCAAGCATCGTCCCAGCATCCGTCTGTGCGGCAAGACGGCCGCACCGCAACTCCCTCGCTCGCCCCGGCTGGATCTTCGTCCCGCGCGCTTCGCGCGCCCATGGAGGCTCGGGCCGCGCTCATCGCGGCAAACGAGCTCCTGCACTACCGTCCCGTGGATGACGTCTACGAAGAATGGCTCGACCGCGTTGCCGAGCTCGTCCGCGCCGCAGGGGGCTCTCCTGTGTCGTCTGTTCCGCTGCACCGCACCCCGTCCCGCGTGGGCGATGAGGCTCCGGCGGAGCCCCAGCCGCCTCCTCCTCAAGAAGACGCCATGGATCCAAGGCGCGTGGCCCCTGGGCGGAACCCGCTCCATCAGGCGCCAGCGCGGCAAGAACAGAGCTGCCAAGAAGTCCCTCGCCCGCCAGAAGCTGCCCGGGCGCTCCCTGCTCCAGCACGTCGCGACCATCCTCCTGCTCCAGCGCGTGGGGACATGCAAGACCAAGCTCCCTGTCACCCAAGGCCTCCCGTGGCCACAGCAGGCTGCCGCGCCTTCACCACCGAACTATGCAGCGTCGCGTGGTCCGGCAAGTTCAAGCCAGACTTGCCTCCTCGCTACGACGGCACGGCTGACCCTGTAGAGTTCCTCCAGCTCTACGAGCTGGGCATCGAAGCTACCAACGAAGACGAGAAGGTCATGGCGAACTGGTTCCCCATGGCACTCAAGGACGGGGCCCGCACCTGGCTCCTGAACCTGGCTCCAGGCACAATCTCCTCCTGGGACGAGATGCGCACCCGCTTCATCGCCAACTTCCAAGGCACTCGCGACCGGCCACCCGCCGTGAGCGACATGCGCCGCATCAAGCAACAACCCGGGGAGACCCTGCAGAAGTACATCCAGCGCTTCAACAACGCACGCCTCAAGATTCCCAATGTGACTGAGGAGGCCATCATCTCGGCCTTCTCCGACGGCGTGCGCGACGTCAAGATGAAGGAGGAGCTGGCGATGCATGAAGACCTGTGCACTTCCTTGGAGCTGTTCAACTTGGCGAACAAGCGCGCCAGGGTTGAGGAAGGGCGTCTCTCCCTCCTCGAGCTGCCTACCGCAGACCCAGAGGAGAAGAAGCTCAAGGCCAAGGATGTGAAGCGCAAGGGTGCTGCCGTGCTCGCGGCAGAACCAGACACCAAGTGGGGCAGAGATCAGCCCGAACCTTCCAAGGGCAGCCGATACTGTGTGTACCACGACCTCCACACCCACAACACCAACGAATGTCAAGAACTCCGAGCCGTGCGTGAAGGAAGGATCGGCCAACGCCCCAACCGCGGTGACCGGGGCTACGGTCGAGGAGGAGGAAGGAACGCAGGACGCTGGGAAGACCGTGGCCCGTGCCAAGGGTGGCGCGACCAACCTCACGAGGATCGCTGGCAAGACCCGCCTCGCGAGAGAGGATGGAGGGATCAACCTCGCGAGGGTGACTGGAGGGATCAGCCTCGCGAGGATCGCCCGCAAGGCAACGCAGGCCTCCCACCGCTGCCGCCGCAGCCAAGGAGAAACGAGGACCGCCACCAGGACGAGGAGGCTGGGGCTTCCAGGAGCCGCGCGCGATCGCCTGCATCCTGGGCGGGGCTCAAGCCCCAGCCTCTCAACGCATCTTCAAGCAGTTCGCCCGTGAAGTGAATGCAGTCCTCCCCAGGCTCGAAGCCACGCGCCCCCTCAGGTGGTCGGCATGCGCCATCATGTTTAGCTCAGCAGATCAGCTCAAGTGTGCGGCTACAGACGGAGTCCTCCCGATGCTTTGTTCCCCAATCATCAGCAACATGGTGGTCACCAAGACCCTCATCGATGGAGGGGCAGGGCTCAACGTCCTGTCCGTGGAGACGTTCAACAACCTCCAAGTGCCCTACAGCCAGCTTCAGCCAACCAAGCCTTTCTCCGGTATCACCGACGGCTCCATGGTCCCGATTGGGCAAGTCCGCCTCCCTGTCACCTTCGGGGCACGCGACAACTACCGCACCGAGCTCATCGACTTCGACGTCGCCCACATCTGCCTACCGTACAATGCCATCCTTGGGTACCCAGCGTTGGCCAAGTTCATGGCCGTAACTCACCACAACTACAACATCCTCAAGATGCCAGGAAGCGGCGGAGTCATCACGGTGCCATGTGAAGAGAAGGACGCGGTGTGTTCCTTAGAACCGGCCTTTCAGGGCGCATCACTGGAAGACCTGGATCGCGGAAGCAGGAGGCTTCCCGAGGCCGCCCCCAAGAAGAAGAAGACATCGTCCGGCCCAGCCCCTCAGGAGGCAGGCCCCTCTGGGCCCGCGCCTGCCCAGGGGGAACCTCCCTCCATCGCATAGGAAAGCACGCCCGGCGCCCTCCTTAGGCAGGGCTCGAGGGCTCTCCCCTGGAGGGCCACCGACCTGGCTAGGGTCACGAGGGAGGCGCTTGGGCACCACCTGGAGGCGTGTTTTGAAGCATGTTTCCCTCGAGAAGGAGCAAGGCGAGGAGATCCAGACCCTTAGGAGTTCGTCAACAAGGCCATTCAGGAGCTACAGGAGTCAAGAGTCATGAGAGGCGGCCGTCGCCTACCAGCAGTGGCCCCCCATCCAGGCGAGGATGGCGAGCTACGCGTCTGCAATGATGTATCAGGGCTCAACCAAGTCGCCTCCCTGGAGCGCCTCTGGCCCTCGCGAGTGGGGCGCTTCAGAGGTCTACCCCACAGCTACGTTCGCATGCCTTACGGTTTGTCGAGCGCGGCTGACATGTACCAGCGCCTCATGAGGGGCATCGCAGAGGCACGAGAGGCCAGGCGTTCTGCAGCCCTGGCAGAGATGGAGATGGCCCGTGAGGAGCCGCCAGCGCCTCCGGAGCCTCCCGAGGCCCCTGGGCCTGGGGTCTCATGAGGATCGGCTTCCGCAGCCCACCGAGTCTGCTACACCAACACCCCTTCGTCTTCAGCGTCATCAGGTGACATCTTTCGAGTTTTACTTCTAACTGGGAGCGCCCCCAGGGCTGCATTATTCCCAGGCCGCGTGGGTCTGTCCCTGCAGCGTGTATTCCTTTTATTCCATGTTGTTAGCTTACCTTGTTGGGGGCGCCCCTCGGGCTGCATCACCCCCAAGTCGCTCGGGCCTGACCCAGTGATCTCCGCATTCCCAGCATCTATTTGAACGAATCCACTCCTTCGCGGCTAATGTGTTTTACCCAGTTGCCTGCTGAGCTGACGCCAACTAACGAAGCTGCTCCCAAACGGCACAACACTTGCGCATGGGTCCGTCCCTGCAACGACGACAAACTTGGATGGCTGAGCTCTGGCTGCGGCAGCCCCGCATAGCGTCACCTTGTCAAGCCTTCAGTTCCTCACTACCCCTCGGGAGCAACCCACGGTTGACTGTCAATTGTCATGGCAACCCTTTGCTTTTTCTATGATGGACCTGTAGGACCTCCCGAAGGAGCTGTGTCAGGCGAGGCCCTTGCGGTGTCTCCTTCGCTCTCGTCCGTGCGACGCTTGCACGTTAAAGGGGGGGGTGCCTGAGCATCGCGACTCAGGGCTCCTATTGACTCTCCAGCCCTCACCCTCTGGCCTTGACCACGGCATCGCGACCTGGCATACCAGCGACGGCTGAGACTCGCTCGAGGGCCGGGACCCGAGGATGTAGAGCAGAAAGGGGAGCAAAAGCAAGAGGGGAGAGACACACGAGGACCTCGCCAAGCAACCTCGCGCCTGCCGATGCACGGACCCGGCGACACACAAGAGATCGGCCCCTGATCCCCGAGATAAGTCATCGCCCGGAAGCACCAGCTACCGTGGCACCATCCCCGCACCTAATGCTATCCCATGTTAGCGACGCCGCTCTCCTTCTCACCGAACGACAGCTGCTTGAGCACCAAAGGGGACCTCCTGAGCATCGCGACTCAGGGGCTCTTACCGGACTCCGGGTCGCTCACCTCCTGGCCTTGACCACGGCATCGCAACCTGGCATACCAGTGATGGCTGAAGCCGCCTTGGGACTGGGACCTGTCGGCGCAAAGCACCAAGCCCTCGTGAGGTTCGAAAGGGAGGACTGAGCTAAGATGGAATGAGCAACTCGCGCAATTCTACGACAATGGTTATATATACAAGATAGGATCACAGACACCTTACAAGCCCCTACGGGACGCGTTTTTGATTCCTCGTAGGGAACAGATCCTAAAGGGACACAAACTACGCGCGTCCCTACAAAAGACGCCATCACCAACAGTAGGCTGTCAAGCACCGACGCCAACCCCATCCAGATCAGAGTTGGCGGCGGCCTGACGAGCCCGCCCTGCTCCAGGAGCGGCGGCGGCTCAGGGGCTCGCAGCTGTCGTCGCTCGTCTCCGAAGTCGCGAAGAGCTCGCTGGAGTCGCTGGAACCTCCGGCGTCTCCACTACCTGAGGAGCCTCCAAGGGAGCGGGTGGCGAGCCCAGTCCTCGTCACAGCAGGGCCCTGGCCACCATCCCCGGGGCAGCACTCCAGCCGGCGCCCGCTCGCATCGAAGACCTTGAAGAGCATCATCGAAGCACCGTCGTAGTCCAAGTGGATCGCGAAGACACCCCTTGTCCTGCAAACCCGGGCGATCTCCCTCCAGCCCCGAGTCATGTAGACCTCGCCTGGGGCGACGACCGCGACCTCTGCCTCGGTCGCGAGGGTGCTGCAACCGGCGTGCTGCAGCCTGAGCTCCAGGGGCTCCCCCTGCGGGATGATGGAGGCGAAGAAGGGAGGAAGGCGGATCCAAGACTGAAGAGGAATGGCGACGTGGAGCACGAACTCTTGGAAGGAGCCCCCGGTGTGGACCCCAGGAGGGACGACCAACACCTTCATGACCCGGCGGCGCCGGCGGCGACGCCGCCCGTCGCAGTCAGCATCATCTCCTCCGGGGCCCTCGATGTGGGCGTACAATGGAAGCGGGAACCCCGGCGGCGCCCGCTCGCCCCAAGGCCTCGGCACCACTTGAAGGGCCCCTTCGTCCGGGCCACGGGGGATGAGCCGTTTCTTTGGCGGGAGTGGGTCTGGCCCCTCTCAAGGAGCCTTTCCCTTCTCTGCCGTCGAGAACCGGCGGATCGGAGCCATCGCGGCAAGACGGAGCAAGGATCGGGAAGAAGGAGAAGCAAGGAGGGATGGACTGGAAGGGCGCGCGCCGTTCCGTACTTATGGCCGGCGAAGTCCAATCACCGACCTCCACGATTGCAGGTAATCATGACCCGTTTTTGCGTGCAGGGACTTGTCCCATCCGTGCAGTTGCCGAGGCGTCATGGGGAAGTGGAGGCGCCCACGTCTAGTCAATCGCCACGCGGCGCCCAAGGCCGCAGGCTGTTAGGGCCCGCGGCGCTTCGCTCTTGCCCTTCCACCTCCCTGCACGGCCAAGTCCGAGTGCGCCTTGGGCTCGGGGGCTACTGTTGGCGTTCTAGGAATGGGGGTCCCCAGACTTTCCTGCCTGCAGCCTGCGGCGTGGCTCAAAGGGGGGCCCAGCACGGCCCATCTTCACCAACATAAACCCAAGACCCTCGCGAGGGGCCAAGCCTCGCGGGGCGGACGACGCGGAGCTTCCTCAGGCACGGCCTCATCAGGCTGGCTCATGAGGAGGTGGAGAAATCAAGGCGGGGTACCTCACGAGGTGCCCGTCATGCAAGCCATGACGACTCAGGGCGCCAGGCGGGTGCCAGCCTGCGCAGCGTCCTCCTTTCCTCTTTGGTGCAAAGGGGGCAAGCACAGCCGAGTACCGAGGCATCAGGCAAAGGTTGCCATTTCGGTGCAACGAGACCAAGACCAGTAGGACTACGAGACGGAGGTCACCGTGGAGCCCAAGATGGCGTCATCACCAGAGCTTTGCGCAGGCGAAGACTACTTTTGTTAGGATAGCTAATACTTGCTGTCCCCCTTCAAATTAGCCCACCAATGTTGGCTCCCTTCTCGCTCGATATTTGGGAAGAGGACCAGGACCTCTATAAATAGGACCAGCCACCCACATAGCAAGGGGTGGGGTTCGGTCGGTTGGAGGAAGCAGAGAAAGAGAGAGAGAGAGAGAGAGAGAGAGAGAGAGAGAGAGAGAGAGAGAGAGAGAGAGAGAGAGAGAGGTGACTGAACTCCTCCGAGCAGTTCATCGCCCTAGCCAAGAACAGACCCTCGCGAGGCTGTTCTTCCTTGTATTGTTCATCATCATCAGCCCAAGAGGCAATCCACCACACCACACACTGGAGTAGGGTATTACACCACAACGGTGGCCCGAACCAGTATAAACCCTGTGTCTCTTGTGTTGTTCTTTCCGTAGTTTTAGATCCTAGCATGGCGGAGTGGTGCAGGTAGGTAGGAGGCGAAATCTCTGCGCGCACCCCAGTGTTCAAACCTCAAGGGTCTGCCGGAACCCGAAATTCGACAAACTTTAATTTACCATGAACTTAGTACCCGATAGTATTTTTCATGTCTATGTTATTGTAGATAGATGGCCCATGTTGTTGTTCCGTTGAATTTTAATGCGTTCCTAGAGAAAGCTAAGTTGAAAGATGATGGTAGCAACTACACAGACTGGGTCCATAACTTGAGGATTATCCTCATTGTTGCACAGAAGAATTACGTCCTGGAAGCACCGCTAGGTGACAAACCCGCTGCAGGAGCAACGCCAGATGTTATGAACACCTGGCAGAGCAAAACTGATGACTAATCAATAGTTCAGTGTGCCATGCTTTACGGCTTAGAACCAGGACTTCAACGACGTTTTGAACATCATGGAGCATATGAGATGTTCCAGGAGTTGAAGTTAATATTTCAAGCAAATGCCCGGATTAAGAGATATGAAGTTTCCAATAAGTTCTAGAGCTGCAAGATGGAGGAGGATAGTTATGTCAGTGAACATATACTCAGAATGTCTGGGTACCACAACCACTTGACTCAACTGGGAGTTAATCTTCCTGATGATAGTGTCATTGACAGAGTTCTTCAATCACTACCACCAAGCCACAAGAGCTTCATGATGAACTATAATATGCAAGGGATGGATAAGACGATTCCCGAGCTCTTCGCAATGCTAAAGGCTGTGGAGGTACAAAATCAAGAAGGAGCATCAAGTGCTGATGGTCAACAGGACCACTACTTTCAAGAAAAAGGGTAAAGGGAAGAAGGGGAACTTCAAGAAGAACAAAAAACCAGTTGTTGCTCAAGTGAAGAAACCCAAATCTGGACCTAAGCCTGAGACTGAGTGTTTCTACTACAAAAGAACTGGTCAGTAGAAGCGAAACTGCCCCAAGTATTTGGCGGAGAAGAAGGATGGCAAAGTGAAAGGTATATTTGATATACATGTTATTGATGTGTACCTTACTAATGCTCGCAGTAGTGCCTGGGTATTTGATACTGGTTCAGTTGCTAACATTTGCAACTCGAAATAGGGGCTACGGATTAAGTGAAGATTGGTTAAGGACGAGGTGACGATGCGCGTGGGAAATGGTTCCAAAGTCAATGTGATCACCGTCGGCACGCTACCTCTACCTCTACCTTCGGGATTAATATTAGACCTAAATAATTGTTATTTGGTGCCAGCGTTGAGCATGAACATTATATCTGGATCTTGTTTTATGCGAGACGGTTATTCATTTAAATCAGAGAATAATGGTTGTTCTATTTATATGAGTAATATCTTTTATGGTCATGCACCTCTGATGAGTGGTCTATTTTTACTAAATCTTGATAGTAGTGCTACACATGTTCATAGTATTGAAGCCAAAAGATATAAGTTTAATAATGATAGTGCAACTTATTTGTGGCACTGCCGTTTAGGTCATATTGGTGTAAAGCGCATGAACAAACTCCATTCTGATGGACTTCTGGAATCACTTGATTATGAATCACTTGGTACTTGTGAACCATGCCTCATGGGCAAGATGACTAAAACACAGCTCTCCGGAACAATGGAGCGAGCAATAGAGTTATTGGAAATCATACATACTTATGTGTGTGGTCCAATGAACATTGAAGCTCGCGGCGGATATCGTTATTTTCTCACCTTCACAGATGATTTGAGCAGATATGGGTATATCTACTTAATGAAACATAAGTCTAAAACATTTGAAAAGTTCAAAGAATTTCAGAGTGAAGTGGAAAATCGTCGTAACAAGAAAATCAAGTTTCTATGATCTGATCGTGGAGGCGAATATTTGAGTTATGAGTTTGGACTTCATTTGAAACAATGCGGAATAGTTTCGCAACTCACGCCACCTCGAACACCACAGCGTAATGGTGTGTCCGAACGTCATAATCGTACTTTACTAGATATGGTGCGATCTATGATGTCTCTCACTGATTTACCGCTATCGTTTTGGGGTTACGCTTTAGAGAGAGCTGCATTCACGTTAAATAGGGCACCATCTAAATCCGTTGAGACGACACCTTATGAACTGTGGTTTGATAAGAAACCCAAGTTGTCGTTTCTTAAAGTTTAGGGCTGCGATGCTTATGTGAAAAATCTTCAACCTGATAAGCTTGAACCCAAATTGGAGAAATGTGTCTTCATAGGATACCCAAAGGAGACTGTTGGGTTCACCTTCTATCACAGATCCGAAGGCAAGATATTCGTTGCTAAGAATGGATCCTTTCTAGAAAAGGAGTTTCTCTCGAAAGAAGTGAGTGGGAGGAAAGTAGAACTTGACGAGGTAATTGTACCTTCACCCTTATTGGAAAGTAGTTCATCACTGAAATCAGTTCCAGTGATTCCTACACCAGTAAGTGAGGAAGCTAATGATGATGATCATGAAACTTCTGATCAAGTTACTACCGAACCTCGTCGGTCAAACAGAGTAAGATCCGCACCAGAGTGGTATGGTTATCATGTTCTGGAAGTCATGTTACTTGACCATGATGGACCTACGAACTATGAGGAAGCGATGATGATCCCAGATTCTGCAAAATGGCTTGAAGCCATGAAATCTGAGATGGGATCCATGTATGAGAGCAAAGTATGGACTTTGGTTGACTTGCCCGATGATCGATATGCCATAGAGAATAAATGGATCTTCAAGAAGAAAACTGATGCTGACGGTAATATTACTGTCTACAAAGCTCGACTTGTTGCGAAAGGTTTTCGACAAGTTCAAGGAGTTGACTACAATGAGACCTTCTCACCCGTAGCGATGCTTAAGTCCGTCCGAATCATGTTAGCAATTGCCACATTTTATGATTATGAAATTTGGCAAATGGATGTCAAAACTGCATTCCTTAATGGATATCTTAAAGAAGAGTTGTATATGATGCAACCAGAAGGTTTTTTCGATCCGAAAGGTGTTAACAAAGTGTGCAAGCTCCAGCGATCCATTTATGGATTGGTGCAAACCTCTCGGAGTTGGAATATACGCTTTGATAGTGTGATCAAAGCATATCATTTTATACAGACTTTTGGAGAAGCCTGTATTTACAAGAAAGTCAGTGGGAGCTCCGTAGCATTTCTGATATTATATGTAGATTACATATAGTTAATCGAAAATGATACTGAATTTCTGAATAGCATAAAAGGATACTTGAATAATAATTTTTCAATGAAAGACCTCGGTGAAGCTGCTTATATATTGGGCATCAAGATCTATAGAGATAGATCAAGACACTTAATTGGACTTTCACAAAGCACATACCTTGATAAAGGTTTGAAGAATTTGAAAATGGATCAGGCAAAGAAAGGGTTCTTGCCTGTATTACAAGGTGTGAAGTTGAGTCAGACTCAATGCCCGACCACTGCAGAAGATAGAGAGAAAATGAAAGGTGTTCCCTATGCTTCAGCCATAGGCTCTATCATGTATGCAATGTTGTGTACCAGACCTGATGTGTGCCTTGCTATAAGTTTAGCAGGGAGGTACCAAAGTAATCCAGGAGTGGATCACTGGACAGCGGTCAAGAACATCTTGAAATACCTGAAAAGGACTAAGGATATGTTTCTCGTATATGGAGGTGACAAAGAGCTCGTCGTAAACGGTTACGTCGATGCAAGCTTTGACACAGATCCAGATGACTCTAAGTCACAGAGCGGATACATATTTTTATTAAATGGAGGAACTGTCAGTTGGTGCAGTTCCAAGCAAAGCGTCATGGCGGGATCTACGTGTGAAGTAGAATACATAGCTGCTTCGGAAGCAGCAAATGAAGGAGTCTGGATGAAGGAGTTCATATCCGATCTAGGTGTCATACCTAGTGCATCGGGTCCAATGAAAATATTTTGTGACAATACTGGAGCAATTGCCTTGGCAAAGGAATCCAGATTTCACAAGAGAACCAATCACATCAAGAGACGCTTCAATTCCATCTGCGATCAAGTCAAGGAGGGATACATAGAGATTTGCAAGATACATACGGATCTGAATGTTGCAGACCCGTTGACTAAGCCTCTCTTACGAGCAAAACATGATCAACACCAAGACTCCATGGGTGTTAGAATCATTACAATGTAATCTAGATTATTGACTCTAGTGCAAGTGGGAGACTGAAGGAAATATGCCCTAGAGGCAATAATAAAGTTGTTATTTATATTTCCTTATATCATGATAAATGTTTATTATTCATGCTAGAATTGTATTAACCGGAAACTTAGTACATGTGTGAATACATAGACAAACAGAGTGTCACTAGTTTGCCTCTACTTGACTAGCTCATTGAATCAATGATGGTTATGTTTAATAACCATAGACATGAGTTGTCATTTGATTAACGGGATCACATCATTAGAGAATGATTTGGTTGACTTGACCCATCCGTTAGCTTAGCACGATGATCATTTAGTTTGTTGCTATTGCTTTCTCCATAACTATACATGTTCCTATGACTATGAGATCGTGCAACTCCCGAATACCAGAGGAACACTTTGTGTGCTACCAAACATCACAACGTAACTGGGTGATTATAAATGTGCTTTATAGGTGTCTCCGGTGGTGTTTGTTGAGTTGGCATGGATCAAGATTAGGATTTGTCACTCCGATTGTCGGAGAGGTATCTCTGGGCCCTCTCGGTAATGTACATCACAATAAGCCTTGCAAGCAATGTAGCTAATGAGTTAGTTAGGGATGTAGCATTATGGAATGAGTAAAGAGGCTTGCCGGTAACGAGATTGAACTAGGTATTGAGATACCGACGATCGAATATCGGGCAAGTAACATACCGATGACAAAGGGAACAACGTATACCGTTATGCGGCTTGACCGATAAAGATCTTCGTAGAATATTAGGAGCCAATATGAGCATCTAGGTTCCACTATTGGTTATTGACCGGAGACATGTCTCGGTCATGTCTACATAGTTCTCCAACCCGTAGGGTCCACACGCTTAACGTTCGGTGACGGTCGGTATTACGAGTTTATGTGTTTTGATATATCGAAGGTAGTTCGGAGTCCCGGGTTTGAACACAGACATGACGAGGAGTCTTGGAATGGTCGAGACGTAAAGATCGATATATTGGAAGCCTATATTTGGACATCAGAATGGTCCGAGCGGTTCGGGTATTTTTCCGGAGTACCGGGAGGTTACCGGAACCCCCCAGGGAGTATATGGGCCTTATTGGGCCTTAGTGGAATAGAGGAGAGGGAAGGGAAAAGAGGACGGCGCGCCCCCCAAGCCCAATCCGAATTGGGAGGGGGGCCGTCCCCCTTTGCTTCCTTCCTCCCTCTCTCCTCCTTCCTTCCTCTCCTACTCCTACTTGGTAGGGGGGAATCCTACCCCCAGAGGGAGTAGGACTCCCCTAGGGCACGCCATAGAGAGGGCCGGCCCTCTCCCTCCTCCACTCCTTTATATACGGGGGAGGGGGGCAGCCCATAGACACACAAGTTGATCATTGATCTTTTAGCCGTGTGCGGTGCCCCCCTTCACCATAATCCACCTCGGTTATATTGTAGTGGTGCTTAGGCGAAGCCCTGTTCCGGTAGCAATATCATCACCGTCATCACGCCGTCGTGCTGACGAAACTCTCCTTCGAAGCTCTACTGGATCGTGAGTTCGCGGGACGTCACCGAGCCGAACATGTGCAGATCGCGGAGGTGCCGTACCTTCGGTGCTAGATCGGTCGATCGTGAAGACGTACGACTACATCAACCGCGTTGTCATAACGCTTACGGTCTACGAGGGTACGTAGACGATACTCTCCCCTCTCGTTGCTATGCATCACCATGATCTTGCGTGTTCGTAGGAATTTTTTTGAAATTATTGCATTCCTCAACAAATGTTGGATATGGATTTGCTAGTTGTGTTGCACACCCAAAAAGGGGTTAGTGCGAGGGTGTTGTGGTGCTGCGTGGTGGCGCTTTTATGATCATTATGGACAATACGGAACAAGATTACGATCGAAAAAAGTTTCCTGCTCATCCCGTTGATGTTATTTTCAAATATCATCTCTTCTTACAGATGTGGACACCGTTGAAAAAACAACGCGATGACTCTCGTGCAGATGAGCAACAGTCGATCGAAAAAAGTTTCCTGCTCATCCCGTTGATGTTATTTTCAAATATCATCTCTTCTTACAGATGTGGACACCGTTGAAAAAACAACGCGATGACTCTCGTGCAGATGAGCAACAGTCTCTCGGGTATCCGCCACTCTTCGTAGCTGGCTCTTGCTCTTGTGGCGTCGCCTAGTGCTTTTGGGAGGCACGACGTGGTTTCAGTAGACTTCTTTTATCTTGCGCCTTGCCCCTTCTATTTTGGACCCATTTCATGTATCGCTTGTGTTGGCCTTGGGGCCTATTTGAACCATGTGGTTTGCAAGTTTCGATGACTTTATGGATGTTACATGGTGGCTTTATTAATTTAAAGTCAGACACGTCTAGCGTCTTCGATCCAAAAAAAAAACATATATGATAGCGACTTTAAAAAATTCACAAGTTTTACCTCTCAATGCTAACAGTTGTCAAAACTTTCGTAATATCACTCCCAGGTAGTTTTAATATCTCTAAAAGGCCTTAAGAGAGTGGCATCACCAAATTGTATTTCTCAAAACCTTACTAGTAATAGTAATTGGCTTTAGATATGGGGGAATTTTATTTTTACCGCTCTAGATTTTGCCAATTTTTCTTATGCCACTTTATATTTTGACATTTAACTTTTGCCACTCTTAGTTTTTGACAATTTTCATAATTGCCATTTTCGTAGCAAAAGCAAAATTTAAAAGTGGCAATTGTGAGACATTTCAAAAGTTAAGAGTGGCAAAAATAAAATAAAATTATTTTGCTTTTGTCACGGAATGACGATTGTGATAATTATCAAAAGCTAAGAGTGGCAAAAGTGAAATGTCAAAATCCAGAATGACATAAGAAAAATTGACAAAATCTAGAGTGGCACAAAAAAACATTTCACAATGATAGTAGGGAAACCTTTCCTAAAAAAAGATAGGAGGGAAACTAGAAAAAATATAACTAATATGGTCATAAATCACAAGTACTCATTTAGGCATCTCCAACGGCAAACCGTAAATATTCTCCCGCATCCGTCCGCGTACAGGGGGCAGTCCGTGGACACGGATGCAGAAGGCCGCCATCCAACGTTGTCTGCATACATTTTAAGAACAATTGGAACCAAGCGCACGAAACTCATGCAAACCGGGCGAATTTTGATATAAACACGACGAATTTAATTTAAACTAGGATAATTTGTACATAAAATCGGACGATATTTCGTCCGGTGAACTAAAAACCTTAAAATAATACCCTAAACTATCATATACTAGCCGGCGGCTCCTCCTCCGTCGTCCTCACCCGATCCGGCATCGGAGTCGTTGGAGTCGGGCTTCGGGCGGCGGAAGGTGGCGGCGTCGCGACAGGGCTTCCCGACAGCCGCCTAACGCTCGTGGATGATCCTCTCCGCTTCCTACTGCGCCAAGGACGTGGATTGAGGAAGAGTGGAGCGGTGCTTGGAGGGGCAGCGTTGGCGGCAGCGATCTCACTGAGAGACCGTACTTGGTCATCTCCCTGTCAAGGCAGTGGAGACGGCGATTGGCCGACTTCGACGTCGTCACGGAGTTGTCCAGTGCCCAGGCGTACGCCAGGTCCGGGTCCGCCACGATGTGTGGAGGCGGGACTCCGGGGTCTGCGAACTTGGACCAGCGCATGGCATTGCGCCTATCCCGCCGGCGCTGCTCCTTGTCGGCGTACTCCTACGCCGTCATGGCGCGCCGGGACGACGAACAGCTGTCGTCGCCCCCTGTCGCTGCCGAGGTAGTGGAGAATGCGGTCGCACGCCTTCGCCACGATCGCATTGAGCAAAAGTGGTGGTGCGCGACGCTCCTCCTTGACGAAGCCCTGGGGCGGCGAGAACCGCTCCTCCTTGATGCGTCGGGGCGGCGGAGAGAGCCGCTCCTCCTTGACACGCCATGCGAAGGTCCTGTCAGCCGCTTCAATGCGGCGCAGCTGCTGGAGTTGGTTTCTCGGGAAGCTCTGTATTGAAGCGGCGATCAGCGTCGCGCTGCCTCCGGTCACATCGCGACATCAATGCTGGCCGCTGCATGCTCTGGGTCAGTATGAATGCGGCGCGGTAAGTGGTGTGTGCATCAAAAGGAAAAGGCGGGATGCGCGGGTGGGGGGTTTGGGTAGGCCAGGGTGGTCAGAAGCGGGTGTTGGCAGCGTTAGGGACGTGCGTCCAGACCCCCGCGGACCGATATAGGCCCGTGTTGCATGGTTTCCGCGGTTCGGGCAACATGGTCCAAACATATGTAGACGGTTTACAGGTCACTGTTAGAGATGCCTTTAGGACTGCTACTTCCTTCATAATTATTTGAAATCAGAGATGACATGAACCATTTAACCGAATATAAATCACAACTGATCTTGTGGTTGTCATTTCAATGATTTTATGAACTGCTACTATAATATAATAGGGATTTCTTTTGCGGGTAAACATAATAGGGAATTTACTTCCACACAAACTATAAATCATGTTGGTAGTGGCGGATGGGGGGAGGGACGTTGCTGGGGCCATGGCTCCACTCATGCTAGATTTTTCTCTCAAATTACCATTATATTATCTACAAAATGCTTATGATACTTGTGTGTGCCCTCCTCGGCGATGATTGCTGTTCTGTTGCAAGGTCCTGTGAGATCATAGCACGACGACTTCACGACTATCTATTACAATAAAATTTGCCCAACTTCGGTGAGGGGGGCGATGATGGACGTGCCTTCGGCTCGCTCTAATGATTGTAATCGTCGCTAAGTGGACTATAGACGTGGATACAATTTTTGTTGCTTCTGGTGTTCTTTATATTGCCATGATTGTTGATGAATAGATGAAAGAAATTCCTGAATTGATAAATAAATAGGGTCTGACTACATCTCATCTAGATGTGAGATAATACCTTACATCTAAGTATGACATCTGCACTGTTTGTGGCCTTTTTTGTTTGTTTGCTTGTTTCTCTTTTGTTTGTCTTGGGCGTGTTTGTTTGTCTCAGCTTACTCACTCCGGCCAGATGGAAACTAGTCCAAGCTTATAAAACTCTCCGCTGGCAATCGATTAGGATGCGTTTGGTTGAAGGTGTCATATGAATGGGTTGGGACCGTCCAATTTATTTGGGATAAACCATTCAATTCATGCGTTTGGCTGAATATAAGAGATGAGCTAATTATTTAGGACGGGACCACCAGTCATGCTCACATAGTCATGCATGCAAAGCGTGGCCATTTGATTCGACCGATTTGGTTGGGTGGAACGGTTCAGCATCTTCAAGGTATATTCTCTTTTTTTGACTTGAATCATTCATGTGCTTTATAACCAAACATGTCTATTTTTTGAACGATCCCAACCCATTCATGACCATCCTTGTAATCAAACGCACCCTAAGTTGCCCGTGGATACACGAAGTACGTAAAAGAAAAGGAAAAAGTAACATGAAGCCAATGGCCAAAATCTTTGTTAGACTCGGGTAACCATACACCGGACCCAGACCCGACTCATACCATAGTTCATTAACTCATTCGAGTCAGCCCTTTATTTGAACGTTGTGACTTTTGAGCGAGCCATACCCAACTCATGTCATAGCTAAAAATAATGTTTGTAGATTAGAAAATATTCACAGATTAACAAAATTGCTCATGAAATAAAAAAATTCAATTTTTTCAAAAAATATTAGGAAAACATAGAAATGCACTTTGAAGTAATGAAGTGTAAATTTAATGTTCATAAATTAACTTGTCATGAATATGAACAAATATTAACAAATTCTAAAAAAATCATGAATTTTAGAATATATTAAAGAATTCTAGAATATCCGAATAAAAGGTGTTCATGAAATTAAAAATTGTGCAGGAATTTGGAAAATATTCATTAAATTGAAAAAATATTCACAAACTTGTTAGACTAAAGTTACGAGTCAAGGGTGGACTTTCAACTGAGACTAAAAAGATCGGCCCCAGTTGCGAGTCGAGAGTGGACTTGTAACTGGAAAAAAAGGTCGGCTCCCAGTTGCGAGTTGAGAATGGACTTGCAATTGGGATAAAAAAAAGTCGGGCACCAGTTTGTGAGTCGAGGGTGAGATTTCAACTGGGACAAAAAAGACTAGGCCCCAGTTGCGAGTCGAGGGTGAACTTGCAACTGGGAGAAAATAGGTTGGGCCTCAATTACGAGTCAAGTGTAGACTTGCAACTGGAACAAAAAAAGTTCAGGCCTCAGTTGTAAGTCGAGGATGGATTTACATCTAGGACACAAAAATGCCAGGTCCAGTTACGAGTCAGGGGTGAGAATGCAACTGAGACAATAAAAGATCATGCCTTAGTTGCGAGTTGAGAGTGGGCTTGCAACTGAGACAAGAAAGATCGGGCCTCAGTTGTGAGTCAAGGGTGGATTTTCAACTGGGGAAAACGGGAGAAAATTGGCCGAGCCCTCGAAGGTAGACTTACAACTGGGACAATTTTTGTGTATGTTAGGGCTGAAGTTGCAACCTGGAAAAAGGGTGTTCCCGTATTTTGTTGATGATGGACTTGCAACTCAGATAAAAATGATCGTGTACAATTGCATATCGACCGCAAGGCAGAGCCTGTCTTTTCTACAGAGCGTATATCTTCAACATCGAACTTGAAAGAAAATAGAAAAGGGCAACGTCAAGCAACATAGCGTGTCTCTTCTATTTCTACAACGCATACGAAACAAAAAGTGGGCCAAAAGAGCACAATCAAGAAAAAAGTCGGACAAATAAAAAGACATGCACTATGATAAGGTCGAAAGTGGACAAAACAGAATAGACAACACATGAATACATTAGCCGACGATACGAGATCAAGAATTTGCGTGAAAATTACACCAGCAAGATCCCAACAGACAACAACTTAAATAAGACATTACTAACTCTCATTTTGATGAAGTTTAGAAGGAAAGAGAGACAATGTCAAAATTAACCGTAAAGGCGGCGATCGCGATAGAGCTTCTTTTTTCTTGTCACTTTCAATTCTAGGTCGTAGTCTAGAAACAACATAGGGAACGTCATGATATGCAACAGGCCTAGGCAACAACATGATACGCGACAAACAAACAACGGCGAACGAGGTGGAAGATAGAGAGCTTGCATGAAAATTATGAAAACTAAATCAAACAATGGCAAACTTAGATAAGTCATAGTTTAAAATAGTCGTGAATTTAAAATATACTTATGAAATTTAAAAAACATAGATTTTATGACAAAAAGTTTAAAAACCAAAAGAAAATTTGGAAAAAAACAAGGAACTTTTTTAGAAAAGACCGAGTATAGAGGGTGGTGAACGTAAAATACTTTAACAAATGCTCGCCCTCACTCTTCCAATTTTTTCCCGGAAACCACTGAAAAAACACAAAAGAGGACCACTCTCCACGCAGACATGGACAAAAAAAACTAGCCCAATTCAGGACCAGATACAAACAAAAAGACCAGCTACCACACAAACGTAACGCAACTAACAGGCTGCACGCGCACGCAAACATAGAAAGGAAGTCACGCGCAACAGACAATCACTAATTTGCATGAAAATTGTATCTTTAGATCGTGTTGTGAGAAAGTTAGATGTGAGGTAATTATATCTCGTAAGCAAATCTGAAATAAATAATTATTGAACCACTGAGATATCATGTAGGCAAATTGTATCTTCGAGACTACAGAATTGAATCTTTTATTTTTGCAAAAAAAAGAATTGAATCTTTTAGACTACATCAAAATTATTGAATGGAAGCACGTTGCAAAAAGATGGTTGCTGATGGACAAGGCTTGCCTGCTCCCCTCGTGTGCTCCCATTGGTACTCCCCTTCCGCCATTTCTCATCGAACGGGTGCAGAGAATTTTCATCCCACGCCCCTTTTCCTCCCTAAAAAGGGGAAACAACCCCTGTATTTCCGTGTTCCCTCTCCCTCCTTAATACTCGTGATTAATTCTGGAGGGGAAACATCCGCCAACTGGTTTGCGTGCCAACGTACAGAAAACACACAAACAAACCTCACAATAGATGCAAATAAAAACAACGGGAAACTTCACAAGATCAATCAGCAAATTAGCAATTTGGAGAGCATGAAACAAGATCCTAAATCTCAGGCCCAAGACAATTTGTAGTTTGAAGGCTACATCAAACGAACAAACTAATCTCATGCAAAATAAAGAAATTATTGTCCCCTATGGCACTTTTAACCATTGGTATTGGAAACCATGAGAACGGGGATGAATGTCAAGGATCAAAAGTAAGGAATCGGACTAATATTCATCATGATCTCTTTTCATTGTTCGTATCCTTTTGAATTGGTCTCTTACTTTTCTCTACTGACAGACAAATCAAATTTACCGATCAGGACTATATAACATTTATGCAAATATGATTGCCAAACATTTGTACAGCCATGTAGACACAAAACGAATAGCCACTCTTTCATGATCAATTTTGCATGACTATTTTTTTTATCTAACATGACAAGCAGACCGACAGTCGATCGCTGCTGCCATGCCAATGTAAACATCATTCGCCATCAACCACTCCCGCCATCGGTGATGGTACTTATACAATGCATGTTGCCTTCATCATCGATAATCAGTTCTACCAATCTCACTACAAGCAACCAAGTCAAGAATGCCATGTCTGAGCTTAGGTCGACGTCTTCTGGCATGTTCCTATCTGCAAATATCATCACCATCAGTTAATTAAAATCAAGTTGATTCAACCAGTATACAACATCAGCAACATTTTGTGCAAGAGTTTCCCCATTTCTCGACCCACTGCATTTTTCAACAATTTACTTTTGTTGCATGTGCAAATTAAACATCTTCATAAAAAATTAAACACACACATTAAGAATGTAAAAATGAACTCAGCTAGCTAGGCATCCAGGACATGTAAAAACAAATTTGGATCTAGAAATTTGCACAACAAAATTTGAACTTTTAACAAATCACGGCATGTGCCGCAAGTTGTACTGTTTTCCGTCTTTCTAAGTGCAAATCAAGCGGTGCTTCTGTTCATTCTTCGGGTGCATGGGCTCACCGCTCACATTAGCAATGGACGAGGCTTGCCTGCTCCCCTCCCGGTGCTTCCATCCATGCTCCCCATCGTCAATTCTTCATCAAAAGCTTTGCAGGACGAGTGGTCAGCCACCAAAACAGAAGCTCTATCCTGTCCGAAGCCGATTGCGCGGCGACCGATCGCCAAACACAGGCTGGTTCTGCACAAGTTTCGTTCTGCAGTTTCCGCGGATTTAGGTGGACATCCAAGAGCTAGTCGTCCTCTCCAAAGTCCGAACTCCATCCCAACCACGCGATTCCTCTCAGATCTAGGGTTTCCATACAGAGAGAGAAATGCGGGGAGATTAATTGGAGGCGAGAGATGGGTCAGCTGCCCATCCACCGACCAAATGCCGACGCAGCCGCGCTCCCTAGTCGCGCCGTCGTCTTTCTTTTCTCCCAGGCTGGCGCGTCGCGCCGCATCAGCAACACCTGCAATGGAGCTTCGTGGCCGCCCGTCGCTCGAGCGCTGGCAGCGGCGCCGGCTTCCTAATTTGCTCTTGCCGGCCGTCTGGCCGGCGACTGCGGCCTCTGCTGCACTTGTTTGCAGTTCCGGAAGAGGCCGGCGAATAAAAAGCAGCTCCTTTTCGAGCCGCATACCGAAATCGATCCATTTCTGTTTTCATTTCGGACGGAGATCGGCTCCGTCTCTTTCTCGGTCAACCCCCAGCAGAATTAAGGGGGCTTGCCTTCCAATTTTCGAGTTTGCTCTCCAATTTTTGACTCCGAAGTTGGAAGCTTATACCAAGCCATTATATATCCTCTCAAGCGGTCGGCGGCGAAGCCATCAGGTTCAGTGGAGACCGAGCCACCCGCGAGTCATCAGAAAACACATCCGGCGACGGAGACCTCCCTCGCTCCTCCTCTTGGTCATCGGCTGATCTACACCATGGAGGTGAGTCCTTTGTCCTTTCTTTTCAGGGAATCCTTCCTGTAGATCATCTTACACAATATTCTCGGCAAAACTAAAAACTCTTTACACATCGCAAGCAGTTTTCATTTGTCAAAAATGTCAAAATTGTATCTTCGAGACTACAGAATTGCATCTTTTAGACTACATCAAAATAGTATCTTTAGGCTAATATTTTTGAAAGTGCGCCTTCGAGACTAAGAAATCAACTCTAATATGTTTCCATGCCAAATGCAGGACGGTAATCGAGAAGACATGCTTAGCAACTTGCCTGATCATATTTTGCTCACCATTCTTGACCGGCTCAATGTTCGCGATGCTGCAAGAACCTGTGTCCTCTCCTGACGGTGGCAGCAGCTCCCTGCTATGCTCTCTCAAATTAAGATAGACGTTTTGGATTTCCTCCCTGAGGGAACAACTGCATGCTACCAACGCGAAATTGTTCGAATCAATGGAGCTGCGGTTGAAGCAACAAAGAGCATCATGTCACGCAGGGATCCAAGCCGAAACACCATCCACCTCCTGTCCATGAAGTTCTTTTTGAGAGACAATGACACCATATCCATTGGACATGCTGTTGGACAGATCATGGCTACCCACAAGGTTGAGATAGCCCAATTCGCAATTTTTACAGAGGCGCATTACTCCCGCCGCGGCGATGATGATCTGGTCTACTATGGGGGAAATTTTATGTTGTTCTTTGAAGCTTGCCCGGGTGCATTTGGTGGTCTCACGTGCCTCAAACTGCAGGATTTGAGATTTGGTAAATCAGACATCTGTAATGTCCTCCTTACCTGCAAGCAACTAAAACACCTACGCATGTTCAATTGCGACTCAGGGGTTTGGGCCACACTGCATGTTGAACACCTGCAGCTCAGTGAGCTTGAGATCGTTAATTGTTCATTTAGAAAAGTCGTGCTCATCTCCCTCCCAAAACTCACACAGATGGCCTTTCATGGTTGGATCGCTTTCCAAGATCCACTATCAGTTGGTGATGTACCATTGCTCGAGACTGTAGATCTCACCAATGTTTGTCTTAGTAGCCACAAAATGGTCAAGTCAAGTGAGTTTCTTGGCGGCACCTCTGTGCGTAACCTGAGTTTAGGATTTGAGAGCGAAAAGGTAAGTCGACATAGATGTTTTGCTAGTTATGGGGTCACTTCTTTTTCCACTTATATCATCACATGTTTATTTGATGCAGATTTGGGTGCAACCAGAACATCTGACGAGACAGCTGGCATCCGTGTTCTGCCAGCTAACTTTTGTGCATATGGCTGAAATTCCAGAAGGGTATGACCTCTCCTGGTCATTGTTCATTCTTGAAGCTGCGCCCAACTTGAAGGAGTTATATTTGACGGTATGTTCTTAGCTTTTTGCTTCAAATACAAATGGCTGCAATATTGATAAACCATTTCCATTTACCGGTGTCGGCCTATGGTACGCAGGTGCGGGATCATTTGTGTACAATGGAAACGGACAGGGAGAAGAGGAGGGCACTCTCGTATAGCATAAGGAAGGGTGTAAGGTGGGAATCATCTGCATCTCGTTTCCAGCACCGGCGTCTGGAAACGCTAGTAATCTTTGGTTTTGAATCTGAAGAATACATGCTGACGCATGTCAGGTGTGTCATGGAAGCAGCGGTGAATCTAAAGAATGTGTTCCTATACAATAGGATGCGTGTAAGATGTGCCGCGACAACCCTCCGCCATCCAGCTTCCCCTTTGCTGAGACTAAGAAGCTTTTGGTGGAGAAGATAATTACCAGTGGGATCGATTCAGCTGCCTCAATTCACTTCCTGGCCGGCAAAGCTATATGGGCTTCTCATGTTGCAAAGAAGAACTTCCCATAGTGTCTTCAATTCAAGTTTGTGTTGTAACTTGTAATGCCCTTTGTGCCAAAGCTGATAACATAATTTGAGTCAACTTTAGTATTCCTTGATTGAATGAAGTGTAAGTTTAATCCTGGCAGCATTTTGTTTTATCAGTAAGCTGGGAACATATGCTCCTTTTTGTGGTCAATTAATGTGACCTGGAACTAACTTAACAGTTTAACATGGAAAAAAAATACTCTGCCCGATCCATATTAATGGACTCTAGTTTAGTACAAAGTTAGTAATATTTGTGCTACACTTAACAAGAAACAAGCGCTAGCTGAAGGTGTTCTGTTTAGTTGGCACGTTTTGGTTTTGGGCAGATGAATTGCAAGATTCAACAAGAAATTCCCTCTATTTGGTTTTGGGCAAATGAATTGCAAGATTCAACAAGAAATTTCCTCTATTTAGTTGGCACGTTTCGGTTCTAGTGGATTCAAACCTCAAGATGATTGGGTGATCCTTTGTTGCTTACAGTAACACAAACAAGATCCAAAACTGTTGTTCTCCCAGCTAAAGTTGTGAACTATGAACATAATCAACAAGCGACAATAAGCTACTGTTGTGACAATATCTTAAGTTGTGAATGTTGAATATGTTGGGGAACGTAGTATTTCAAAAAAAATCCTACGATCACGCAAGATCTATCTAGGAGAAGCATATCAACGAGTGGGGAGAATGTGTCCATGTACCCTCGTAGACCGAAAGCGGAAGCATTTAGTAACGCGGTTGATGTAGTCGAACGGCTTCGCGATCCATCCGATCCAAGTACCGAATGTACTGCACCTACACGTTCAGCTCGATGACATCCCTCGATCTCTTGATCCAGTTGAGGACGAGGGAGAGTTCCATCAGCACGACGACGTGGCGACGGTGATGATGAAGTTACCGGCACAGGGCTTCGCCTAAGCACTACGACGATATGATCCGAGGTGTGTAACTGTGGAGGAGGACACCGCACACGGCTAAGAGAAGGCTTGGTGTGCCTTTGGGGTGCCCCCCACGTATATAAAGGGGGGAGGAGAGGTGGCCAGCCCAAGGAGGGCGTGCCATAGGGGGGGAGTCCTACTTAGACTCCCGGTCCAAGTAGGATTCGCCCCCCCCTTTCCTGTTCCCACTAGGAGAAGGAGGGAAGGAGTAGAAGGAGAGAAGGAAAGGCCCCCCCCCCAACCCTAGTCCAATTCGGATTGGGCTTGGGGGGAGGGGACCACCTGGCCGCTGCCTCCTCTCTCCACTAGGGCCCATGAAGGCCCATTAACTCCCCGAGGGGTTCCGGTAAACCTCGGTACTCCGGAAAATGCACGAACCTTTCCGAAACCATTCCGCTGTCCAAACATAACCTTCCAATATATCAATCTTTATGTCTCGACCATTTCGAGACTCCTCATCATGTCCGTGATCTCATCCGGGACTCTGAACAAACTTCGGTTCATCAAAACACATAACTCATAATACAAATCGTCATCAAACGTTAAGCGTGCGGACCCTACGGGTTCGAGAACTATGTAGACATAACCGAGACACATCTCCGGTCAATAACCAATAGCGGAACCTGGATGCTCATATTGGCTCCTACATATTCTACGAAGATCTTTATCGGTCAAACCACATAACAACATACGTTGTTCCCTTTGTCATCGGTATGTTACTTGCCCGAGGTTCGGTCGTCGGTATCATCATACCTAGTTCAATATCGTTACTGGCAAGTCTCTTTACTTGTCCTGTAATGCATCATCTCGTGGCTAACTCATTAGACACATTGCTTGCAAGGCTCATAGTGATGTGCATTACCGAGAGGGCCCAGAGATACCTCTCCGATACATGGAGTGACAAATCCTAATCTCGATCTATGCCAACTCAACAAACACCATCGGAGACACCTGCAGAGCATCTTTATAATCACCCAGTTACGTTGTGACGTTTGATAGCACACAAGGTGTTCCTCCGGTATTCGGGAGTAGCATAATCTCATAGTCAGAGGAACATGTATAAGTCATGAAGAAAGCAATAGCAATACAACTAAACGATCATTATGCTAAGCTAACGGACGGGTCTTGTCCATGACATCATTCTCTAATGATGTGATCCCGTTCATCAAATGAAAACACATGTCTATGGTCACAAAACTTAACCATCTTTGATTAACGAGCCAGTCTAGTAGAGGCATACTAGGGACACTTTGTTTGTCTATGTATTCACATATGTACTAAGTTTCCGGTTAATACAATTTTAGCATGATTAATAAACATTTATCATGATATAAGGAAATATAAATAAAAACTTTATTATTGCCTCTAGGGCATATTTCCTTCAGTCTCCCACTTGCACTAGAGTCAATAATCTAGATTACATAGTAATGATTCTAACACCCATGGAGTCTTGGTGCTGAAAATGTTTTGCTCGTGAGAGAGTCTTAGTCAATGGGTCTGCAACATTCAGATCTGTATGTATCTTGCAAATCTCTGTGTCTCCCTCCTCGACTTGATCGCCGATGGAATTGAAGCGCCTCTTGATGATGTTTGGTTCTCTTGTGAAATCTGGATTCCTTCGCCAAGGCAATTGCTCCAGTATTGTCACAAAAGATTTTCATTGGACCCGATGCATTAGGTATGACACCTAGATCGAATATGAACTCCTTCATCCAGACTCCTTCATTTGCTGCTTCTGAAGCAGCTATGTACTCCGCTTCACACGTAGATCCCGTCACGACGCTCTACATGGAACTGCACCAACTGACAGCTCCTCCATTCAATATAAATATGTATCTGATTTGTGACTTAGAGTCATCAGGATCATTGTCAAAGCTTGCATCGACGTAACCATTTACGACAAGCTCTTTGTCACCTCCATAAATGAGAAAATATCCTTAGTCCTTTTCAGGTATTTCAGGATGTTCTTGACCGCTGTCGAGTGATCCACTCCTGGATTACTTTGGTACCTCCCTGCTAAACTAATAGCAAGGCACACATCAGGTCTGGTACACAGCATTGCATACATGATAGAACCTATGGCTGAGGCATAGGGAATGACTTTCATTTTCTCTCTATTTTCTGCAGTGGTCGGGCATTGAGTCTGACTCAACTTCACACCTTGTAACACAGGCAAGAACCCTTTCTTTGACTGATCCATTTTGAACTTCTTCAAAACTTTATCAAGGTATGTGCTTTGTGAAAGTCCAATTAAGCGTCTTGATCTATCTCTATAGATCTTGATGCCCAATATATAAGCAGCTTCACCGAGGTCTTTCATTGAAAAATTCTTATTCAAGTATCATTTTATGCTATTCAGAAATTCAGTATCATTTTCGATTAGCAATATGTCATCCACATATAATATCAGAAATACTACAGAGCTCCCACTCACTTTCTTGTAAATATAGGCTTCTCCAAAAGTCTGTATAAAACCATATGCTTTGATCACACTGTCAAAGCGTATATTCCAACTCCGAGAGGCTTGCGCCAGTCCATAAATGGATCGCTAGAGCTTGCACACTTTGTTACGACCTTTTGGATCGACAAAACCTTCTGGTTGCATCATATACAACTCTTCTTTAAGATATCCATTAAGGAATGCGGTTTAGACAACCATTTGCCAAATTTCATAATCATGAAATGCGGCAATTGCTAACATGATTCGGACAGACTTAAGCATCGCTACAGGTGAGAAGGTCTCATCGTAGTCAACTCCTTGAACTTGTCGAAAACCTTTCGCAACAAGTCGAGCTTTGTAGATAGTAACATTACCGTCAGCGCCAGTCTTCTTCTTGAAAACCCATTTATTCTATATTGCTTGCCGATCATCGGGCAAGTCAACCAAAGTCCACACTTTGTTCTCATACATGGATCTGAAGGAAATATGTCCTAGAGGCAATAATAAAGTTGTTATTTATATTTCCTTATATCATGATAAATGTTTATTATTCATGCTAAAATTGTATTAACCGGAAACTTAGTACATGTGTTAATACATAGACAAACAGAGTGTCACTAGTATGCCTCTACTTGACTAGCTCGTTAATCAAAGATGGTTAAGTTTCCTAGACATGGACAAGAGTTGTCATTTGATAAATGGGATCACATCATTGGAGAGATGTGATTGACTTGACCCATCCATTAGCTTAGCACTTTGATCGTTTAGTCCATTGCTATTGATTTCTCCATAACTTATACATGTTCCTATGACTATGAGATTATGCAACTCCTGAATACCGGAGGAACACTTAGTGTGCTATCAAACGTCACAACGTAATTGAATGACTATAAAGATGCTCTACATGTGTCTCCTATGGTGTTTGTTGAGTTGGCATAGATCGAGATTAGGATTTGTCACTCCTTGTATCGGAGAGGTATCTTTGGGCCCTCTTGGTAATGCACATCACTATAAGCCTGGCAAGCAATGTGACTAATGAGTTAGTTACGGGATGTTGCATTACGAACGAGTAAAGAGACTTGTCGATAACGAGATTGAACTAGGTATTGAGATACCGACGATCGAATCTCGGGCAAGTAACATACCGATGACAAAGGGAATAACGTATGTTGTTATGCGGTTTGACCGATAAAGATCTTCGTAGAATATGTAGGAACCAATATGAGCATGCAGGTTCCGCTATTGGTTATTGACCGGAGATGAGTCTCGGTCATGTCTACATAGTTCTCGAACCCGTAGGGTCCGCACGCTTAACGTTCGGTATTATGAGTTTATGTGTTTTGACGTACCTAAGGTAGTTTGGAGTCCCGGATGTGATCACGGGCATGATGAGGAGTCTCAAAATGGTCGAGACATAAAGATTGATGTATTGGACGGCTATGTTCGGACACCGGAAGTGTTCTGAGAGGTTTCGGATAAAATCGGAGTGCCGGAGGGTTACCAGAACCCCCCCGGGGAAGTTATTGGGCCCTTAGTGGGCTTTAGGGGAGAGAGAGGGCAGCAGCCAGGAGGTGGCGCCCCCCCCCCAAGGGAGTCCGAATTGGATTAGGGGAGGGGGCACGGCCCCTCTTTCCCTCTCCCTCCCCCTCTCCTTCCTTCCCCCTCCTAGTAGGACCAGGAAAGGAGGAATCCTACTCCTACTAGGAGGAGGATTCCTCCCCCCTTGGCGCGCCCTCCAGGGCCGGCCGGCCTCCTCCTCCCCTTCTTTATATACGGGGGAGGGGGGCACCCCATATACACACAAGTTGATTGTTTAGCCATGTGCGGTGCCCCCCTCCACAGATTTTCACCTCGGCCATATCATTGTAGTGCTTAGGCGAAGCCCTGCGTCAGTAACTTCATCATCACCATCATCACGCCATCGTGCTGACGAATCTCTCCCTCGACCTCAGCTGGACCTAGAGTTCGTGGGACGTCACCGAGCTGAACGTGTGCAGATCGCGGAGGTGCCATACCTTCGGTGCTTGGATCGGTCGGATCATGAAGATGTACGACTACATCAACCACGTTGTCATAACGCTTCCGCTTACGGTCTATGAGGGTACGTGGACAACACTCTCCCCTCTCATTGCTATGCATCACCTAGATGGATCTTGCGTGTGCTTAGGATTTTTGTTTGAAATTACCGTGTTCCCCAACAATGGCATCCGAGCCAGGTCTATGTGTAGATGTTATATGCATGAGTAGAACACAAAGGAGTTGTGGGCGTGGGTATATACATATTGCTTGCTGTCTCTAGTTGATTCTTGATTCAGCGGTATTGTTGGATGAAGCAGCTCAGACCAACATTACACGTACGCTTACGCGAGATAGGTTCTACTGACGTGCTTCACACACAGGTGGCTAGTGGGTGTCAATTTCTCCTACTTTAGTTGAATCGGATTCAATGAACAAGGTTCTTTCTGAAGATCAAAAGGCAATCACTATACCACGTTGTGGTTTTTGATGCGTAGGTAAGAACGGTTCTTGCTAGAAGCCCGTAGCAGCCACGTAAAACTTGCAACAACAAAGTAGAGGACGTCTAACTTGTTTTTGCAGGGCATGTTGTGATGTGATATGGTCAATACATGATGCTAAATTTTATTGTATGAGATGATCATGTTTTGTAATAGAGTTATCGGCAACTGGCAGGAGCCATATGGTTGTCGCTTTATTGTATGAAATGCAATCGCCATGTAATTGCTTTACTTTATCACTAAGCGACAGCGATAGTCGTAGAAGCAATAGTTGGTGAGACGACAACGATGCTTCGATGGAGATCAAGGTGTCAAGCCGGTGACGATGGTGATCATGACGGTGCTTTGGAGATGGAGATCAAAGGCACAAGATGATGATGGCCATATCATATCACTTATATTGATTGCATGTGATGTTTATCCTTTATGCATATTATTTTGCTTAGTTCGGCGGTAGCATTATAAGATGATCTCTCACTAAATTTCAAGGTATAAGTGTTCTCCCTGAGTATGCACCGTAGCTACAGTTCGTCGTGCCGAGACACCACGTGATTATCGGGTGTGATAAGCTCTACGTTCACATACAACGGGTGCAAGCCAATTTTGCACACGCGAAATACTCGGGTTAAACTTGACGAGCCTAGCATATGCAGATATGGACTCGACACATTGAGACCGAAAGGTCGAGTGTGAATCATATAGTAGATATGATCAACATAGTGATGTTCACCATTGAAAACTACTCCATCTCACGTGATGATCGGATATGGTTTAGTTGATATGGATCACGTGATCACTTAGATGATTAGAGGGATGTCTATCTAAGTGGGAGTTCTTAAGTATTTTGATTAACTGAACTTCAATTTATCTTGAACTTAGTACCTGATAGTATTTTGCATGTCTATGTTGTTGTAGATAGATGGTCCGTGCTGTTGTTCCATTGAATTTTAATGCGTTCCTAGAGAAAGCTAAGTTGAAAGATGATGGTAGCAATTACACAGACTGGGTCCATAACTTGAGGATTATCCTCACTGTTGCACAGAAGAATTACGTCCTCGAAGCACCACTAAGTGACAAACCCGCTGCAGGAGCAACACCAGATGTTATGAACGTCTGGCAGAGCAAAGCTGATGACTACTCGATAGTTCAGTGTGCCATGCTTTATGGCTTAGAACCTAGACTTCAACGATGTTTTGAATGTCATGGAGCATATGAGATGTTCCAGGAGTTGAAGTTAATATTTCAAGCAAATGCCCGGATTGAGAGATATGAAGTCTCCCATAAGTTCTAGTGCAGCAAAATGGAGGAGAATAGTTCTGTCAGTGAACATATACTCAGAATGTCTGGGTACCACAACCACTTGACTCAGCTGGGAGTTAATCTTCCTGATGATAGTGTCATTGACAGAGTTCTTCAATCACTGCCACCAAGCTACAAGAGCTTCGTGATGAACTATAATATGCAAGGGATGGATAAGACGATTCCCAAGCTCTTCGCAATGCTAAAGGCTGCTGCTACCTCTTGAGCACCATGTTGGTTTTCCCTTGAAGAGGAAAGGGTGATGCGGCAAAGTAGCGTAAGTATTTCCCTCAGTTTTTGAGAACCAAGGTATCAATCCAGTATGAGGCCACACGCAAGTCCCTCATACCTACACAAACAAATAAGAACCTTGCAACCAACGCGATAAAGGGGTTGTCAATCCCTTCACGGTCACTTACGAGAGTGAGATCTGATAGAGATAATAATGATAAGATAAATATTTTTGGTATTTTTATGATATAGATTGAAAGTAAAGATTGCAAAGTAAAATAGATTAGAAACTTATATGATGGAAAATAGACCCGGGGGACA
Organism: Triticum dicoccoides; assembly: GCF_002162155.2. Classification (NCBI taxonomy): domain Eukaryota; kingdom Viridiplantae; phylum Streptophyta; class Magnoliopsida; order Poales; family Poaceae; genus Triticum; species Triticum dicoccoides. The sequence goes on from NC_041382.1 coordinate 557,926,247, forward strand.
TAGGTTTCACTAGTGTCTTCTCTCAAGATAGCATAAGTATTACGATGGGTGAACGAATTACTGCCGAGCAATTGATAGAAAAGCGAATAATTATGAGAATATCTAGGCATGATCATGTATATAGGCACCACGTCCGTGACAAGTAGACCGACTCCTGCCTTCATCTACTACTATTACTCCACACATCGACCGCTATCCAGCATGCATCTAGAGTATTAAGTTCATAAGAACAAGTAACACCTTAGGTAAGATGACATGATGTAGAGGGATAAACTCAAGCAATATGATATAAACCCCATATTTTTATCCTCGATGGCAACAATACAATACGTGCCGGTTCCCTTTCTGTCACTGGGATCGAGCACCACAAGATTGAACCCAAAGCTAAGCACTTCTCCCATTGCAAGAACGATCAATCTTGTAGGCCAAACCAAACTGATAATTCGAAGAGACTTGCAAAGATAACCAATCATGCATAAAAGATTTCATAGAAGAATCAAATATTGTTCATAGATAGACTTGATCATAAACTCACAATTCATTGGATCTCGACAAACACACCGCAAAAAGAGTTACATCGAATAGATCTCCAAGAAGATCGAGGAGAACTTTGTATTGAGATCCAAAGAGAGAGAAGAAGCCATCTAGCTAATAACTATGGACCCGAAGGTCCGAAGTAAACTACTCACACATCATCGGAGGGGCCATGGAGTTGATGTAGAGGCCCTCCGTGATCAATGCCCCCTCCGGCGGAGCTCCGGAAAAGGCCCCAAGATGGGATTGATACGTCTCCAACGTATCTATAATTTTTGATTGCTCCATGCTATATTATCTACTATTTTGGACTATATTGGGATTTATTTTCCACTTTTATATTATTTTTTGGACTAACCTATTAACCGGAGGCCCAGCCCAGAATTGCTGTTTTTTGCCTATTTCAGTGTTTCAGAGAAATAGAATATCAAACGGAGTCCAAACGGAATAAAACCTTCGGGAACGTGATTTTCTCACCGAACGTGGTCCAGGAGACTTGGACCCTACTCCAAGGAGTCAAAGAGGCGGTCACGAGGGTCGGGGGCGCGCCCCCTTACCTCGTGGGTCCCTTGGTGCTCCACCGACGTACTCCTTCCTCCTATATATACCTACGTACCCCCAAACAATCAGAACAGGAGCCAAAAACCTAATTCCACCGCCGCAACTTTCTGTATCCACGAGATCCCATCTTGGGGCCTGTTCCGGTGCTCCGCCGGAGAGGTCCATCATCACGGAGGGCTTCTACATCACCATAGCCTCTCCGATGAAGTGTGAGTAGTTTACCTCAGACCTTCGGGTCCATAGTTAGTAGCTATATGGCTTCTTCTCTCTTTTTGGATCTCAATACAAAGTTCTCCCCCTCTCTTGTGGAGATCTATTCGATGTAATCTTCTTCTTTTTGCGGTGTGTTTGTTGAGACCGATGAATTGTGGGTTTACGATCAAGTCTATCTATGAATAATATTTGAATCTTCTCTGAATTCTTTTATGTATGATTGGTTATCTTTGCAAGTCTCTTCGAATTATCCGTTTGGTTTGGTCAACTAGATTGGTAGTTCTTGCCATGGGAGAAGTGCTTAGCTTTGGGTTCGATCTTGCGGTGTCCTTTCCAAGTGATAGAAGGGGCAGCAAGGCATGTATTGCATTGTTGCCATCGAGGATAACAAGATGGGGTTTATTTCATATTGCATGAATTTATCTCTCTACAGCATGCCATCTTGCTTAAAGCGTTACTCTATTTTCAACTTAATACTCTAGATGCATGCTGGATAGCAGTCGATGAGTGGAGTAATAGTAGTAGATGCAGAATCGTTTCAGTCTACTTTTCACGGACGTGATGCCTATATACATGATCATGCCTAGATATTCTCATAACTATGCTCAATTCTGTCAATTGCTCAACAGTAATTTGTTCACCCACTGTAGAATACTTATGCTCTTGAGAGAAGCCACTAGTGAAACCTATGGCCCCCGGGTCTATTCTCATCATATTAATCTCCATCACTTTAATCTTGCTTTGCTTTTTTACTTTGCCTTTTACTTTTCACTTTGCATCTCTATACCAAAAATACCAAAAATATTATATCTATCAGATCTCACTCTCGTAAGTGACCGTGAAGGGATTGACAACCCCTAATCGCGTTGGTTGCGAGTAGCTATCGTTTTGTGTAGGTACGAGGGACTTGAGTGTGGCCTCCTACTGGATTGATACCTTGGTTCTCAAAAACTGAGGGAAATACTTACGCTACTCTGCTGCATCATCCCTTCCTCTTCGCGGAAATCTAACGCAAGATCAAGAGGTGGCAAGAAGGATTTCTGGCGCCGTTGCCGGGGAGTCTACGCAAAAAGTCAACATACCAAGTACCCATCACAATCCCTATCTCTCGCATTGCATTATTTTCCATTTGCCTCTCGCTTTCCTCTCCCCCACCTCACCCTTGCCGTTTTATTCGCCCTCTCTCTCTATCCTCCCTCTCTATTTGCCTCCTTTTGCCCGCTTGCCTTTTGTTTGCTCGTGTGTTGGATTGCTTGTTTGTCGCGATGGCTCAAGATACTACCAAATTGTGTGACTTCACCAATACCAATAATAATGATTTCCTTAGCACTCCGATTGCTCCTCTTGCTAATACTGAATGTTGTGAAATCAATACTACTTTGTTGAATCTTGTTATGAAAGATCAATTCGCCGGCCTTCCTAGTGAAGATGCCGCTACTCATCTAAATAACTTCGTTGATTTATGTGATATGCGAAAGAAAAAAGATGTCGATAATGATGTTGTTAATTGAAGCTATTTCCTTTTTCGCTTAGAGATCATGCTAAAGCTTGGTTTTTGTCTTTGCCTAAAAATAGTATTGATTCTTGGAACAAGTGCAGAGATGCTTTTATCTCTAAGTATTTCCCTCCCGCTAAGATCATCTCTCTTAGAAACGATATTATGAACTTTAAGCAACTTGATCATGAACATGTTGCACAAGCTTGGGAGAGAATGAAATTAATGATACGTAATTTCCCTACTCATGGTTTGAATTTATGGATGATTATACAAAAAATTTATGCCGGATTGAATTTTGCTTCTAGAGATCTTTTAGATTCGGCCGCGGGAGGCACTTTTATGTAAATCACTTTAGGAGATGCTACTAAACTCCTAGATAATATTATGGTTAATTATTCTCAATGGCATACTGAAAGATCTTCTAATAAAAAAGTGCATGCGATAGAAGAAATCAATGTTTTGAGTGGAAAGATGGATGAACTTATGAAATTATTTGCTACTAAGAGTGTTTCTTCTGATCCTAATGATATGCCTTTGTCTACTTTGATTGAGAATAACAATGAATCTATGGATGTGAATTTTGTTGGTAGGAATAATTTTGGTAACAACGCTTATAGAGGGAATTTTAATCCTAGGCCATATCCTAGTAATCCTTCTAATAATTATGGGAATTACTAAAACAACTCTTATGGAAATTATAATAAGATGCCCTCTGAATTTGAGAATAGTGTTAAAGAGTTTATGAATTCACAAAAGAATTTTAATGCTTTTCTTGAAGAGAAATTGCTTAAAGTTGATGATTTGGCTAGGAACGTTGATAGAATTTCTCTTGAGGTTGATTCTTTAAAGCTTAGATCTATTCCTCTTAAGCATGATATCAATGAGTCTCTCAAAGCCATGAGAATTTCCATTGATGAGTGCAAGGAAAGAACCGCTAGGATGCGTGCTTCCAAAGATGCCTTTATTAAAGTGTGTTCTTCCAATTCCTATGAAAATCAAGATGAAGATCTAAAAGTTATTGATGTGTATCCTATTAAATCTTTGTTTTGCAATATGAATCTTGATGAAACTTAATATGATCTTCCTTTACCTAGAAGGCGTTCTAAAAATTCGGAGTATTTAGATCTTTATGATGAAATTGATGAAAGTGGGATTGAAAAAAAAATAAAAATCTAGATGTTGCTAAACCCACTATATTGGATTTCAAGGAATTTAATTATGAAAGTTGCTCTTTAATTGATTGTATTTCCTTGTTGCAATCCGTGCTAAATTCTCCACATGCTTATAGTCAAAAGAAAGCCTTCACCGAACATATTGTTGATGCCTTGATGCAATCTTATGAAGAAAAACTTGAGTTGAAAATTTCTATCCCTAGAAAACTCTATGATGAGTGGGAACCAACTATTAAAATTAAAATTAAAGATCATGAGTTTTATGCTTTATGTGATTTGGGTGCTAGTGTCTCTACTATTCCCAAGACTTTGTGTGATTTGCTAGATTTCCGTAATTTTGATGATTGCTCTCTAAACTTGCATCTTGCGGATTCCACTATTAAGAAACCTATGGGAAGGATTAATGATGTTCTTATTGTTTCAAATAGAAATTATGTGCCCGTAGATTTCATTGTTCTTGATATAGATTGCAATCCTTCTTGCCCTATTATTCTTGGTAGACCTTTCCTTAGAACGGTTGGTGCGATTATTGATATGAAGAAAGGGAATATTAGATTTCAATTTCCATTAAAAAAGGGCATGGAACACTTTCCTAGAAAGAAAATAAAATTTCCATATGAAACTATCATGAGAGCCACTTATGGATTGCCTACCAAAGATGGCAATACCTAGATCTATCCTCGCTTTTATGCCTAGCTAGGGGCATTAAATGATAGCGCTTGTTGGGAGGCAACCCAATTTTATTTTTATTCCTTGCTTTTTGATCCTGTTTAGTAATAAATAAATTATCTAGCCTCTGTTTTGGTTGTGTTTTTTATGTTTAATTAGTGTTTGTGCCAAGTAGAACCGTTGGGAAGACTTGGGGAAAGTCTTGTTGAACTTGCTATAAAAAAACAGAAACTTTAGCGCTCACGAGAACTGCTGTCATTTGTATTTCAAGAGTGATATTTAATTAATTCTTTTTGCAGATGATTACTAGATAAATTCCTCACGTACAGAAATTTATTTCAGAATTTTTTGGGTTCCAGATCTTGCGCTAGCTACAGATTACTACAGACTGTTCTGTTTTTGACAGATTCTGTTTTTCGTGTGTTGTTTGCTTATTTTGATGAATCTATGGTTAGTAAAATAGTTTATAATCCATAGATAAGTTGGAACACAGTAGGTTTAATACCAATATAAATAAAGAATTAGTTCATTACACTACCTTGAAGTGGTCTTTTGTTTTCTTTCGCTAACAGAGCTCACGAGTTTTCTACTTTAAGTTTTGTGTTGTGAAGTTTTCAAGTTTTGGGTGAATTCTTGTGATGGATTATGGAACAAGGAGTGGCAAGAGCCTAAGCTTGGGGATTCCCATGGCACCCCCAAGATAATCCAAGGACACCAAAAAGTCAAAGATTGGGGATGCCCCGGAAGGCATCCCCTCTTTCGTCCACTTCCATCGGTAATTTACTTGGAGCTATATTTTTATTCACCAACATGATATGTGTTTTGCTTGGAGCGTCTTGTGTTATTTGTGTCTTTGTGTTTTAGTATGCCACAATCATCCTCGCTGTACACACCTTTTGAGAGAGCCATACATGAATTAAAATTTGATAGAATACTCTATGTGCTTCACTTATATCTTTTTGAGCTAAGTAGTTTTGCTCTATGTGCTTCACTTATATCTTTTGAGCGTTATAATTTTGCTCTATGTGCTTCACTTAGATCTTTTAGAGCACGGTGGTGGATTTGTTTTAAAGAAACTATTGATCTCTCATGCTTCACTTAAATTATTTTCAAGAGTCTCTTAGTAGCATGGTAATTTGCTTAATAATAATATGCTTGGTATTCAAGATTTGTGAAACTTTCTTTTGAGTGTGTTGAATACTAAGAAAAGATTGAAGCATGATAATTGTTTTGAGATATGGAGGTGATAATATTAGAGTCATGCTAGTTGAGTAGTTGTGAATTTAAAGAATACTTGTGTTAAAGTTTGTGATTCCCGTAGCATGCACGTATGGTGAACCGTTATGTGATGAAGTCGGAGCATGATTTATTTATTTATTGATTGTCTTCCTTATGAGTGGCGGTCGGGGACGAGCGATGGTCTTTTCCTACCAATCTATCCCCCTAGGAGCATGCGCGTAATACTTTTCTTTGATAACTTCTAGATTTTTGCAATAAGTATATGAGTTCTTTATGACTAATGTTGAGTCCATGGATTATACGCACTCTCACCCTTCCACCTTTGCTAGCCTCTCTAATACTGCGCACCTTTCGCCGGTATCATACACCCACCTTATACCTTCCTCAAAACAGCCACCATACCTACCTATCATGGCATTTCCATAGCCATTCTGAGATATATTGCCATGCAACTTTCCACCGTTCCATTTATCATGACACATTCATCATTGTCATATTGCATATCCCGGTACACCGCCAGAGGCATTCATATAGAGTCATATTTTGTTCTAAGTATCGAGTTGTAATTGTTCAGTTGTAAGAAAAAATAAAAGTGTGATGATCATCATTTTTAGAGCATTGTCCCAAGTGAGGAAAGAATGATGGAGACTATGATTCCCCCATAAGTCGGGATGAGACTCCGGATGAAAAATAAAAAAAAAGAGGCCAAAGAAGCCCAAATAAAAAGAGGCCATAAAAAGAGAAAAGGCCCAAATAAAAAATAAAAAAATAAAATTAAAAAAATAAAAATGAGAGAAAAAGAGAGAAGGGACAATGTTACTATCCTTTTACCACACTTGTGCTTCAAAGTAGCACCATGATCTTCATAGTAGAGAGTCTCTCATGTTATCACTTTCATATACTAGTGGGAATTTTACATTATAGAACTTGGCTTGTATATTCCAATGATGGGCTTCCTCAAATTGCCCTAGGTCTTCATAAGCAAGCAAGTTGGATGCACACTCACTTAGTTTCTTTTTGAGCTTTCATATACTTATAGCTCTAGTGCATCCGTTGCATGGCAATCCCTACTCACTCACATTGATATCTATTGATGGGCATCTCCATAGCCCGTTGATACGCCTAGTTGATGTGAGACTATCTTCCCCTCTTTTTGTCTTCTCCACAACCACCATTCTATCCCACCTATAGTGCTATATCCATGGCTCACGCTCATGTATTGCATGAAGATAGAAAAAGTTCTGAAAAAGTTAGAGTATGAAACAATTGCTTGGCTTTCCATCGGGGTTGTGCATGATTTAAATACTTTGTGTGGTGAAGATAGAGCATAGCCAGACTATATGATTTTGTAGGGATAACTTTCTTTGGCCATGATATTTTGAGAAGACATAATTGCTTTGTTAGTATGCTTGAAGTATTATTATTTTTATGTCAATATAAACTTTTGTCTTGAATCTTTCGAATATGAATATTCATATCACAATTAAGAAGATTTGCATTGAAATTATGCCAAGTAGCACTCCGCATCAAAAATTCTCTTTTTATCATTTACCTACTCGAGGACGAGCAGGAATTAAGCTTGGGGATGCCTGATACGTCTCCAACGTATCTATAATTTTTGATTGCTCCATGCTATATTATCTACTGTTTTGGACTATATTGGGCTTTATTTTCCACTTTTATATTATTTCTGACACTAACCTGTTAACCGGAGGCCCAGCCCAGAATTGTTGTTTTTTGCCTATTTCAGTGTTTCGGAGAAACATAATATCAAACAGAGTCCAAACGGAATAATACCTTCAGGAACATGATTTTCTCGAACGTGATCAAGGAGACATGGACCCTACTCCAAGGAGTCAAAGAGGCGGTCACGAGGGTGGGGGGCACGCGCCCCTGCCTCGTGGGCCCCTCGGTGCTCCACCGACATAGTCCTTCCTCCTATATATACCTACGTACCCCCAAACGACCAGAACAGGAGCCAAAAACCTAATTCCACCGCCGCAACTTTCTGTATCCACGAGATCCCATCTTGGGGCCTGTTCCGGTGCTCTGCCGGAGAGGGCCGTCATCATGGAGGGCTTCTACATCACCATAGCCTCTCCGATGAAGTGTGAGTAGTTTACCTCAGACCTTCGGGTCCATAGTTAGTAGCTAGATGGCTTCTTCTCTCTTTTTGCATCTCAATACAAAGTTCCCCCCCTCTCTTGTGGAGATCTATTCGATGTAATCTTCTTCTTTTTGAGGTGTGTTTGTTGAGACCGATGAATTGTGGGCTTATTATCAAGTCTATCTATGAATAATATTTGAATATTCTCTGAATTCTTTTATGTATGATTGGTTATCTTTGCAAGTCTCTTCGAATTATCCGTTTGGTTTGGCCAACTAGATTGGTAGTTCTTGCCATGGGAGAAGTGCTTAGCTTTGGGATCTTGCGGTGTCCTTTCCCAGTGACAGAAGGGGCAGCAAGGCATGTATTGCATCGTTGCCATCGAGGATAACAAGATGGGGTTTATTTCATATTGCATGAATTTATCTCTCTACATCATGTCATCTTGCTTAAAGCGTTACTCTGTTTTTAACTTAATACTCTAGATGCATGATGGATAGCGGTCGATGAGTGGAGTAATAGTAGTAGATGCAGAATCGTTTTGGTCTACTTGTCACGGACGTGATGCCTATATACATGATCATGCCTAGATATTCTCATAACTATGCTCAATTCTGTCAATTACTCAACAGTAATTTGTTCACCCACCGTAGAATACTTATGCTCTTGAGAGAAGCCACTAGTGAAACCTATGGCCCCCGAGTCTATTCTCATCATATTAATCTCCATCACTTTAATCTTGCTTTGCTTTTTTACTTTGCCTTTTACTTTTCACTTTGCATCTCTATACCAAAACTACCAAAAATATTATATCTATCAGATCTCACTCTCGTAAGTGACCGTGAAGGGATTGACAACCCCTAATCGCGTTGGTTGCGAGTAGCTATCGTTTTGTGTAGGTACGAGGGACTTGAGCGTGGCCTCCTACTGGATTGATACCTTGGTTCTAAAAAACTAAGGGAAATACTTACGCTACTCTGCTGCATCATCCCTTCCTCTTCGGGGAAATCCAACGCAAGCTCAAGAGGTAGCAGGATATTTTGGGTACAGAAGATTGTGGCAGTGGAAATAGGGTTTCGTGGTGCTCCTGGATGTTTCCGGGGTATGTGAACATATTTAGGAGGAAGAAGTAGGTCGGTTGAGCCACGAGGGTCCCACAAGGGGGAGGGCGCGGCTATTGGGGTAGGCGCGCGCCCTGCCTCGTGGACACCTCGTCCATTTCTTGAAGTCCACTCCAAGTCCTCTGGATCACGTTTGTTCCAAAAATCACGCTCCCGAAGGTTTCATTCCGTTTGGACTCCGTTTGATATTCCTTTTCCGCGAAACACTGAAATAGGAAAAAAAACAACAATTTGCACTGGGCCTTGGGTTAATAGGTTAGTCCCAAAAATAATATAAAAGGGTAAAATAAAGCCCATTAAAATCCAAAACAGATAATATAATAACATGGAACAATAAAAAATTATAGATACGTTGGAGACATATCAGCATCCCCAAGTTTAATTCGTGCTCGTCCTCGAGTAGGTAAATGATAAAAACAGAATTTTTGACGTGGAATGCTTTCTAGCTTGTTCTTCAATGTATTTTCTCTCTATTGTGGCATGAATGTTCAGATCCGAAAGATTCAAGATAAAAGTTTATTGTTGATATAAAAATAGTAATACTCTAAGTATGCTAATCAAGCAATTGTGTCTTATCAAGATACCATAGCCAAAGAAAACTTATCCCTACAAAGTCATATAGTTTGGCTATGCTTCATTTTCGTCACACAAAATGCTCCCATCATGCACAACCCCAATGACAAGCCATACAATTGTGTCATACTTAGCCTTTTCAAACTCTTTCGACTTTTATGCAATATATGAGCGCGAGCCATGGACATAGCACTATGGGTGGAATAGAATATGATGGTTGAGGTTGTGTGAGAAGACAAAAAGGGAGAAAGTCTCACATTGATGCGGCTAATCAATGGGCTATGGAGATCCCGCCGATTGATGTCAATGCAAGGAGTAAGGATTGCCATGCAACAGATACACTAGAGCTATAAATATATGAAATCTCATCAAAGAAACTAAGTGGGTGTGCATCCAACTTGCTTGCTCACGAAGACCTAGGGCATTTGAGGAAGCCCATCATTGGAATATACAAGCCAAGTTCTATAATGAAAAATTCCCACTAGTATATGAAAGTGACAAAATAAGAGACTCTCTATCATGAAGATCATGGTGCTACTTTGAAGCACAAGTGTGTAAAAAGGATAGTAACATTGTCCCTTCTCTCTTTTTCTCTCATTTTTTTATTTGGGCCTTCTTTTCTCTTTTTTATGGCCTCCTTTTTTTTTGTCCGGAGTCTCATCCCGACTTGTGGGGGAATCATAGTCTCCATCATCCTTTCCTCACATGGGACAATGCTCTAATGATGATCATCACACTTTTATTTACTTACAACTCAAGAATTACAACTCGATACTTAAAACAAAATATTACTATGTGAATGCCTCCGGCGGTGTACCGGGATTGCGATGAATCAAGAGTTACATGTATGAAAAAATTAAGCATGGTGGCTTTGCCACAAATACGATGTCAACTACATGATCATGCAAAGCAATATGACAATGATGATGCGTGTCATAGTAAATGGAATGGTGGAAAGTTGCATGGCAATATATCTCAGAATGGCTATGGAAATGCCATAATAGGTAGGTATGGTGGCTGTTTTGAGGAAGATATAAGGAGGCTTATGTGTGATAGAGCGTATCATATCACGGGGTTTGGATGCACCGGCGAAGTTTGCACCAACTCTCAAGGTGAGAAAGGGCAATGCACGGTATCGAAGAGGCTAGCAATGATGGAAGGGTGAGAGTGCGTATAATCTATGGACTCAACATTATTCATAAAGAACTCACATACTTATTGCAAAAATCTACAAGTCATCAAAACCAAGCACTACGCGCATGCTCCTAGGGGGGTAGATTGGTAGGAAAAGACCATCGCTCGTCCCCGACCACCACTCATAAGGAAAGCAATCAAAGAACACCCCATACTTCAAATTTGTCACACAACATTTACCATACTTTCATGCTACGGGACTTTCCAACTTCAACACAAGTATTCATCAATTTCACAATTACTCAACTAGCATAACTCTAATATTACCACCTTTATATCTCAAAACAACTATCAAGCATCCAACTTCTCTTAGCATTTAAAATTTATAACCAAAGTGAATTACCATGCTGTTCTAAAGGACTCTCAAAATGATATAAGTGAAGCATGATAGATCAATTATTTCTATAAAATAAAACCACCGCCGTGCTCTAAAAGATATAAGCGAAGTACTAGAGCAAAAATTATCCAACTCAAAAGATATAAGTGAAGCACATAGAGTATTCTAATAAATTCCAATTCATGTGTGTCTCTCCCAAAAGGTGTGTACAGCAAGTATGATTGTGGTAATCTAAAAAGAAAAGACTCAAATCATACAAGACTCTCCAACCAAAACACATATCATGTGGCGAATAAAAATATAGCTCCAAGTGAAGTTACCGATGGACGAAGACGAAAGAGGGGATGCCTTCTGGGGAATCCCCAAGCTTAGGCTTTTGGTTGTCCTTGGATTTTACCTTGGGGTGCCTTGGGCATCCCCAAGCTTAGGCTCTTGCTACTCCTTGTTCCATAATCCATCAAATCTTTACCCAAAACTTGAAAACTTCACAACACATAACTTAAAGAAAAATCTCGTGAGCTTCGTTAGTAAAAGAAAACAAACCACCACTTTAAGGTACTGTAATGAACTCATTCTTTATTTATATTGGTTTTAAACCTACTGTATTCCAACTTTTATATGGTTCATAAACTCTATTACGAGCCATAGATTCATCAAAATAAGCAAACAACACACGAAAAACAGAATCTGTCAAAAATAGAGGAGTCTGTAGTAATCTGTAGGTTTCGAATACTTATGGAACCCCAAAAATTCTAAAATAAATTCCTGGATGTGAGTAATTTATCTATTAATCGTCTGCAAAAATAATTAACTAAATATCACTCTCCAGTAAAAGATGACAGCAAATCTCGTGAGCGCTAAAGTTTCTGTTTTTTACAGCAAGATCCCATAGACTTTCCCCAAGTCTTCCCAAAGGTTCTACTTGGCACAAACACTAATTAAAAGCATAAAACCACATATAAACAGAGGCTATATGAATTATTTATTGAATAACAACAAGGAAAAATATTGGGTTGTCTCCCAACAAGCGCTTTTCTTTAAAGCTTTATAGCCATGCATAAGATTTCAACGATGCTCACATGAAGGACAAGAATTGAAGCACAAAGAAAGCATCATAAAACATGTGAAAAACACATCTAAGTCTAACATACTTCCTATGCATAGGCATATTATAGGCAAACAAATTATCAAGGCAAGCAAAAACTAGCATATGCAAGGAAGCGGAAAGAAACAATAGCAATCTCAACATAACGGGAGGTAATTTAGTAACATGGAAATTTCTACCACCATATTTTCCTCTCTCATAATAATTACATGTAGGATCATAATCAAATTCAACAATATAGCTATCACAAAACATATTCTTAACACGATCCACATGCATGCAAAGTTGACACTCTTCCAAAATAGTGGGATTAACATTAACTAAAGTCATGACCTCTCCAAACCCACTTTTATAAAAAACTTCATAAGATTGAACATTCTCCAAATATGTGGGATCTAAAGTTGAAACTCTTCCAAACCCACTTTAAATATTATTACAAACATTATAAACAATCTCATATTCATCATGGGGCTTAAATAAATTTTCAAGATCAAAAGAAGAATCACCCCAATCATGATCATTACAACAAGCAGTAGACATAGCAAAACTAGCATCCCCAAGCTTAGGGTTTTGCATATTACAAGCACAATTGACATTAATAGAATTTATACTATCATCATTGCAATCATGCTTTTTATTCAAAGATCTATCGTGAATCACTCCATAAAGTACTTCATCACAAATTTTAGATTCACAAATTTCAAGCAAAACTTCATAAAGATAATCTAGTGCACAAAACTCACTAGCAATTGGTTCATCATAATTGGATCTCTTAAAAAGATTAGCAAGCGGATGAGGATCCATAGATCTTAGGTTCTCTGTTTAGCAATAAATAAACAACTATTCCAACCAAACGAGCAAAGGAGCCAAGTAAGACATCAAAGCAAACGGGAAAGAGGCGAACGGGAAAAAGAGGGCGAATAAAACGGCAAGGGTGAAGTGGGGGAGAGGAAAACGAGAGGCAAATGGCAAATAATGTAATGCGAGGGATAAGAGTTTGGGTACTTGGTATGTCTTGACTTGTGCGTAGCCTCCCCGGCAACGGCGCCAGAAATCCTTCTTGCTACCTCTTGAGCACTGCGTTGGTTTTCCCTTGAAGAGGAAAGGGTGATGCAACAAAGTAGCGTAAGTATTTCCCTTAGTTTTTGAGAACCAAGGTATAAATCCAGTAGGAGGCCACACGCAAGTCCCTCATACCTACACAAGCAAATAAGAACCTCACAACCAACGCGATAAAGGGGTTGTCAATCCCTTCACGGTCACTTACGAGAGTGAGATCTGATAGAGATAATAATGATAAGATAAATATTTTTGGTATTTTTATGATATAGATTGAAAGTAAAGATTGCAAAGTAAAATGGACTGGAATTTATATGATGGAAAATTGACCCGGGGGCCATAGGTTTCACTAGTGGCTTCTCTCAAGATAGCATAAGTATTACGGTGGGTGAATGAATTACTGTCGAGCAATTGATAGAACAGCGAATAATTATGAGAATATCTAGGCATGATGATGTATATAGGCATCACGTCCATGACAAGTAGACCGACTCCTGCCTGCATCTACTACTATTACTCCACACATCGACCACTATCCAGCATGCATCTAGAGTATTAAGTTCATAAGAACAGAGTAACGCCTTAGGTAAGATGACAAGATGTAGAGGGATAAACTCAAGCAATATGATATAAACCCCATCTTTTTATCCTCGATGGCAACAATACAATACGTGTCATTTCCCTTTCTGTCACTAGGATCGAGCACCGCAAGATTGAACCCAAAGCTAAGCACTTCTCCCATTGCAAGAATGATCAATCTAGTAGGCCAAACCAAACTGATAATTCAAAGAGACTTGCAAAGATAACCAATCATGCATAAAAGATTTCAGAGAAGAATGAAATATTGTTCATAGATAGACTTGATCATAAACTCACAATTCATCGGATCTCGACAAACACACCGCAAAAAGAGTTACATCGAATAGATCTCCAAGAAGATCGAGGAGAACTTTGTATTGAGATCCAAAGAGAGAGAAGAAGCCATCTAGCTAATAACTATGGACTCGAAGGTCTGAAATAAACTACTCACACATCATCGAAGGGGCCATGGAGTTGATGTAAAGGCCCTCCATGATCAATGCCCCCTCCGGCGGAGCTCCAGAAAAGGCCCCAAGATGGGATCTCTTGGGTACAGAAGGTTGCGGTGGTGGAAATAGGGTTTCGTGGTGCTCCTGGATGTTTTCGGGGTATGTGAACATATATAGGAAGAACTAGGTTGGTTGAGCAAGAGGGGCCCACAAGGGGGAGGGCGCACCCCTGCCTCGTGGACACCTCGTTCGTTTCTTGACGTCCACCCCTAGTCCTCTGGATCACGTTTGTTCCAAAAATCACGCTCCCGAAGGTTTCATTCCGTTTGGACTCTGTTTGATATTCCTTTTTTGCGAAACACTGAAATAGGCAAAAAAAACAACAATTTGCACTGGGCCTTGGGTTAATAGGTTAGTCCCAAAAATAATATAGAAGTGTAAAATAAAGCCCTAACATCCTAAACAGATAATATAATAGCATGGAGCAATAAAAATTATAGATATGTTGGAGACGTATCAGCTGCGGAGATAGAAATCAAGAAGGAGCATCAAGTGTTGATGGTTAACAAGACCACCAGTTTCAAGAAAAAGGGTAAAGGGAAGAAGGGGAACTTCAAGAAGAACGTCAAGCAAGTTGCTGCTCAAGTGAAGAAGCCCAAGTCTGGACCGAAGCCTGAGACTGAGTGCTTCTATTGCAAAGGGACTGGTCACTGGAAGCGGAACTGCCCCAAGTATTTGGCGGAGAAGAAGGATGGCAAAGCGAAAGGTATATTTGATATATATTATTGATGTGTACCTTACTAATGCTCGCAGTAGTGCCTGGGTATTTGATAATGGTTCTGTTGCTAATATTTGCAACTCGAAATAGGGGCTGCGGATTAAGTGAAGATTGGCTAAGGACGAGGTGACGATGCGCGTGGGAAATGGTTCCAAAGTCGATGTGATCGCCGTCGGCATGCTACCTCTACATCTACCTTAGGGATTAGTATTAGACCTACATAATTGTTATTTGGTGCCAGCATTGAGCATGAACATTATATCTGGATCTTGTTTGATGTGAGACGGTTATTCATTTAATTCAAAGAATAATGGTTGTTCTATTTATATGAGTAATATCTTTTATGGTCATGCACCCTTGATGAGTGGTCTATTTTTACTAAATCTTGATAGTAGTGATACACATGCTCATAGTATTGAAGCCAAAAGATATAAGTTTAATAATGATAGTGCAACTTATTTGTGGCACTGCCTTTTAGGTCATATTGGTGTAAAGCGCATGAAGAAACTCCATGCTGATGGGCTTTTGGAATCACTTGATTATGAATCACTTGATGCTTGCGAACCATGCCTCATGGGCAAGATGACTAATACCCCGTTCTCCGGAGCAATGGAGTGAGCAACAGACTTGTTGGAAATAATACATACTTATGTATGTGGTCCGATGAGTGTGGATGCTCGCGGCGGGTATTGTTATTTTCATACCTCCACAGATGATTTGAGCAGATATGGGTATATCTACTTGATAAAACATAAGTCTGAAACATTTGAAAAGTTCAAAGAATTTCAGAGTGAAGTGGAAAATCAATGTAACAAGAAAATTAAGTTTCTACGATCTGATCGTGGAGGTGAATATTTGAATTATGAGTTTGGTCTTCATTTGAAACAATGCGGAATAATTTCACAACTCACGCCACCTAGAACACCACAGCGTAATGGTGTGTCCGAACGTCGTAACCGCACTTTATTAGATATGGTGCGATCGATGATGTCTCTCACTGATTTACCACTATCGTTTTGGGGTTATGCTTTAGAGACGGCTGCATTCACATTAAATAGGGCACCATTGAAATCCGCTGAGACCTAACCTTATGAACTATGGTTTGGCAAGAAACCCAAGTTGTCGTTTCTTAAAGTTTGGGGCTGCGATGCTTATGTGAAAAAGCTTCAACCTGATAAGCTCGAACCCTAACCGGAGAAATGTGTCTTCATAGGATACCCAAAGGAGACTGTTGGGTATACCTTCTATCACAGATCCGAAGGCAAGATATTCGTTGCTAAGAATGGATCCTTTCTAGAGAAGAAGTTTCTCTCGAAAGAAGTGAGTGGGAGGAAAGTAGAACTTGACGAGGTAATTGTACCTACTCCCTTATTGGAAAGTAGTTCATCACAGAAATCAGTTCCACTGATTCCTACACCAGTAAGTGAGGAAGCTAATGATGATGATCATGAAACTTCTGATCAGGTTAGTACTGAACCTCATTGGTCAACCAGAGTAAGATCCACACCAGAGTGGTACGGTAATCCTGTTCTGGTGGTCATGTTACTTGACCATGACGAACCTACGAACTATGAGGAAGCGATGATGAGCCCAGATTCCGCAAAATGGATTGAGGCCATGAAATCTAAGATGGGATCCATGTATGAGAACACAGTATGGACTTTGGTTGACTTGCCCGATGATCGGCATGCCATAGAGAATAACTGGATCTTCAAGAAGAGGACTGACGCTGACGGTAATGCTGCTGTCTACAAAGCTCGACTTGTTGCAAAAGGTCTTTGACAAGTTCAAGGAGTTGACTACGATGAGACCTTCTCACCCGTAGCGATGCTTAAGTCCGTCCGAATCTTGTTAGCAATTGTCGCATTTTATGATTATGAAATTTGTTAAATGGATGTCAAAACTGCATTCCTTAATGGATATCTTAAAGAAGAGTTGCATATGATGCAACCAGAAGGTTTTGTCGATCCAAAAGGTGCTAATAAAGTGTGCAAGCTCCAGCGATCCATTTATGGACTGGTGCAAGCCTCTCAGAGTTGGAATATACGCTTTGATAGTGTGATCAAAGCATATGGTTTTATACAAACTTTTGGAGAAGCCTGTATTACCAGAAAGTGAGTGGGAGCTCTATAGCATTTCTGATATTATATGTGGATGACATATTGCTCATCGGAAATGATACTGAATTTCTGAATAGCATAAAAGGATACTTGAATAAGAATTTTTCAATGAAAGACCTCGATGAAGCTGCTTATATATTGGGCATCAAGATCTATAGAGATAGATCAAGACGCTTAGTTGGACTTTCACAAACCACATACCTTGATAAAGTTTTGAAGAAGTTTAAAATGGATCAAGCAAAGAAAGGGTTCTTGTCTGTGTTACAAGGTGTGAAGTTGAGTCAGACTCAATGCCCGACCACTGCAGAAGATAGAGACAAAATGAAAGTCATACCCTATGCTTTAGCCATAGATTCTATCATGTATGCAATGCTGTGTGCCAGACCTGATGTGTGCCTTGCTATTAGTTTAGCAGGGAGGTACCAAAGTAATCCAGGAGTGGATCACTGGACAGCGGTCAAGAACATCCTGAAATACCTGAAAAGGACTAAGGATATGTTTCTCGCATATGGAGGTGACAAAGAGCTCGTCGTAAACGGTTATGTCAATGTAAGCTTTGACACTGATCCAGATGACTCTAAGTCACAAACCGGATACGTATTTTTATTGAATGGTGGAGCTGTCAGTTGGTGCAGTTCCAAGCAGAGCGTCGTGGTGGGATCTACGTGTGAAGCGGAGTGCATAGCTGCTTCGAAAGCAGCAAATGAAGGAGTCTGGATGAAGGAGTTCATATCCAACCTAGGTGTCATACCTAGTGCATCGGGTCCAATGAAAATCTTTTGTGACAATACTGGTGCAATTGCCTTGGCAAAGGAATCCAGATTTCACAAGAGAGCCAAGCACATCAAGATATGCTTCAATTCCATCCGCGATCAAGTCAAGGAGGGAGACATAGAGATTTGCAAGATACATATGGATCTGAATGTTGCAGACCCGTTGACTAAGCCTCTCTCACGCGCAAAACATGATAAACACCAGGACTCCATGGGTGTTAGAATCATTACAATGTAATCTAGATTATTGACTCTAGTGCAAGTGGGAGACTGAAGGAAATATGCCCTAGAGGAAATAATAAAGTTGTTATTTATATTTCCTTATATCATGATAAATCTTTATTATTCATGCTAGAATTGTATTAACCAGAAACTTAGTACATGTGTGAATACATAGACAAACAGAGTGTCACTAGTATGCCTCTACTTGACTAGATCGTTAATCAAAGATGGATAAGTTTCCTAGCCATGGACAAAGAGTTGCCATTTGATGAACGGGATCACATCATTAGAGAATGATGTGATTGACTTGACCCATCTGTTATCTTAGCACGATGATCGTTTAGTTTGTTGCTATTGCTTTCTTCATAACTTATACATGTTCCTATGACTATGAGATTATGCAACTCCTGAATACCGGAGGAACACTTAGTGTGCTATCAAACATCACAACGTAACTGGGCAACTATAAAGATGCTCTACAGGTGTCTACGATGGTGTTTGTTGAGTTGGCATAGATCGAGATTAGGATTTGTCACTCCGTGTATCGGAGAGGTATCTCCAGGCCCTCTCGGTAATGCACATCACTATAAGCCTTGCAAGCAATGTGACTAATGAGTTAGTTATGGGACTTTGCATTACGGAACAAGTAAAGATACTTGCCGGTAATGATATTGAACTAGGTATGTAGATACCGACGATCGAATCTCGGGCAAGTAACATACCGATGACAATGGGAACAACATATGTTGTTATGCGGTTTGACCGATAAAGATCTTCGTAGAATATGTAGGAACCAATATGAGCATCTAGGTTATGCTATTAGTTATTGACCTGAGATGAGTCTCGGTCATGTCTACATAGTTCTCGAACCCGTAGGGTCCGCACGCTTAACGTTTGGTGACAATCGGTATTATGAGTTTATGTGTTTTGATGTACCGAAGGTAGTTCGAAGTCCCGGATATGATCATAGACATGACGAGGAGTCTTGGAATTGTCGAGACATAAAGATCATATATTGGAAGACTATGTTTGGACATCGGAATGGTTCCAGATGAGTTCAGGCATTTACTGGAGTATCGGGAGGTTATCGTAACCCCCTGGGGAGTATATGGGCCTTATTGAGCCTTAGTGAAATAGAGGAGAGGAAGGCCAAGGTGGAGGGCGTGCCCCCCTCGCCCAATCCCAATTGGGTGGGGGCCCGCCCCCCTTCCTTCCTTCTCTCTCCCCCTTCCTTCTCTCCTACTCCTACTAGGGAAAGGGGGAATCCTACTCTCACTGGGAGTAGGACACCCCCTAGGGCACGCCATAGAGAGGGCCAGCCCTCCCCTCCTCCACTCCTTGATATACAGGGGAGGAGGGCACCCCATAGACACACAAGTTGATCTCTTAGCCGTGTGTGGTGCCCCCCTCCACATATTTCCACCTCGGTCATATCGTTGTAGTGCTTAGGTGAAGCCTTGCGTCGGTAACTTCATCATCACCGTCATCACGCCATCGTGCTGATGAAGCTCTCCCTCGACACTCCGCTGGATCTAGAGTTCATGGGGCATTACCGAGCTGAATGTGTACAGATCGCGGAGGTGTTGTACCTTCGGTGCTAGGATCATTCGGATCGTGAAGACGTACAACTACATCAACCGCGTTGTCATAACGCTTCCGCTTACGGTCTACGAGGGTTGATACGTCTCCAACCTATCTATAATTTTTGATTGTTCCATGCTATTATATTATCTGTTTTGGATGTTTAATGGGCTTTACTATGCACTTTTATATTATTTTTGGGACTAACCTATTAACCGAAGGCCCAGTGCAAATTGCTGTTTTTTTGCCTATTTCAGTCATTCACAGAAAAGGAATATCAAAAAGAATCCAAACGGAACGAAACCTTCGCGAGGATCTTTTTTGGAACAAACGTGATCCAGGAGACTTGGAGTGGATGTCAAGGAAGCAGTGAGGCGGCCACGAGGTAGGAGGGCGCGCCCAGGGGGCCAGGCGCCCCCACCCTCATGGGCCCCTCGTGGATCCACCGACGTACTTCTTTCGCCTATATATGCTCATATACCCTAAAAACATCCAGGAGCACCACGAAACCCTATTTCCATCGCCGCAAGCATCTGTACCTGTGAGATCCCATCTTGGGGCCTTTTCCGGCGCTCCGTCGGAGGGAGAATCGATCACGGAGGGCTTCTACATCAACACCATAGCGTCTCCGATGATGTGTGAGTAGTTTACCACACACCTTTGGGTCCATAGTTATTAGCTAGATGGCTTCTTTTCTCTCTCTTTGGATCTCAATACAAAGTTCTCCTTGATTTTCTTGGAGATCTTCTCAATGTAATTATTTTTGCGGTGTGTTTGTCGAGGTCCGCTGAATTGTGGGTTTATGATCAAGATTATCTATGAACAATATTTGATTCTTCTCTGAATTCTTTTATGCATGATTTAAATATCTTTGGAAGTCTCTCGAGTTATCAGTTTGGTTTGGCCTACTAGATTGATCTTTCTTGCAATGGGAGAAGTGCTTAGCTTGGGTTCAATCTTGTGGTGTCCTTTCCCAGTGACAGCAGGGGCAGCAAGGCACGTATTGTATTGTTGCCATCGAGGATAAAAAGATGGGGTTTATATCATATTGCTTTAGTTTATCCCTCTACATCATGTCATCTTGCCTAATGCGTTACTCTGTTATTATGAACTTAATACTCTAGATGCATGCTGGTTAGAGGTCGATGTGTGGAGTAATAGTAGTTGATGCAGAATCGTTTCGGTCTACTTGTCACGGACGTGATGCCTATATACATGATCATGCCTAGATATTCTCATAACTATGCACTTTTCTATCAATTGCTCGACTGTAATTTGTTCACCCACCATAGATTATGCTACCTTGAGAGAAGCCACTAGTGAAACCTATGGCCCCCAGGTCTATTCTCCATCATATTATTTTCCGTCAACTAGCTATTTTTGTCACCGTTTATTTTGCAATCTTTACTTTTCAATCTATACAACAAAAATACCAAAAATATTTATCTTATTATCTTTATCAGATCTCACTTTTACAAGTGGCCGTGAAGGGATTGAAAACCCCTTTATCGCGTTGGTTGCAAGGTTCTTGATTGTTTGTGCAGGTACGAGGGACTTGCATGTAGTCTCCTACTGGATTGATACCTTGGTTCTAAAAAACTGAGGGAAATACTTACGTTACTTTGCTGCATCACCCTTTCCTCTTCAAGGGAAAACCAACACATGCTCAAGAAGTAGCAAGAAGGATTCCTGGCACCGTTACCGGGGAGATATACGCACAAGTCAAGACATACCAAGTACCCATCACAAATTCGTATCCCTCATATTACATTATTTGCCATTTGTCTCTCGTTTTCCTCTCCCCCAATTCATCCTTGCCATTTTATTCACCCTCTTTTCCAATTCGCCTCTTTCCGTTTGCCTCCTTTTGCTTGTCTCTTGTTTGCTTGTGTGTTGGATTGATTGTTTGTCATGATGGCTCAAGACAATACTAAATTATGTGACTTTTCCAATACCAACAATAATGATTTTATTAGTACTTCGATTGCTCCTCTTACCGATGCCGAATCTTGTGAAATTAATACTGGTTTGCCGAATCTTGTCATGAAAGATCAATTTGCTGGCCTTCCTAGTGAAGATGCCGCTACCCATCTAAATAGCTTTATTGATTTATGTGATATGCAAAAGAAGAAAGATGTGGATAATGATATTGTTAAATTGAAGCTATTTCCGTTTTCGCTTGGAGATCGTGCTAAAACTTGGTTCTCCTCTTTGCATGAAAATAGTATTGATTCATGGAATAAGTGCAAAGATGCGTTTATCTCTAAGTATTTTCCTCCCGCTAAGATCATCTCTCTTATAAATGATATTATGAATTTTAAGCAACTTGATCATGAGCATGTTGCACAAGCTTGGGAGAGGATGAAATTAATGATACGTAATTGCCCTACACATGGTTTGAATTTATGGATGATTATACAAAAAATTTATGCCAGATTGAATTTTGCTTCTAGAGATCTTTTAGATTCGGCCGCGGGAGGCACTTTTATGAAAATCACTTTAGGAGAAGCTACTAAACTCTTAGATAATATTATGGTCAATTATTCTCAATGGCACACCGAAAGATCTACTAGTAAAAAGGTTCATGCGATAGAAGAGATTAATGTCTTGAGTGGAAAGATGGATGAACTTATGAAATTGTTTGCTAATAAGAGTGTTTCTTCTGACCCTAATGATATGCCTTTGTCTACCTTGATTGAGAATAATAATGAATCTATGGATGTCAATTTTGTTGGTAGGAACAATTTTGGTAACAATGCGTATAGAGGAAACTTTAATTCCTGGCCTTTCCCTAGTAATTCCTCTAATAATTATGGTAATTCCTACAACAACTCTTATGGAAATTTTAATAATATTCCCTCTGATTTTGAGACTAGTGTTAAAGAATTTATGATTTCGCAAAAGAATTTCAATGATTTGCTCGAAGAAAAATTGCCTAAGATTGATGAGTTGGCTAGGAAAGTGGATAGAATTTCTCTTGGTGTTGACTCTTTGAAACTTAGATCTACTCCACCTAAGCATGATATCAATGAGTCTCTCAAAGCCATGATAATTTCCATTAATGAGTGCAAAGAAAGAACCGCTAGGATGCATGCTAAGATTGCTTTCTGAAAGTGTGTTCTTCTAGTTTTCATGATAATAATGATGAAGATCTAAAAGTGATTGATGTGTCTCCTATTAAATCTTTGTTTTCCAATATGAATCTTGATAAATATGGGACTGGAGATGAGTCAACTTTAGTTAAAAGGCGTCCCAATGATTCAGAGTTTTTAGATCTTGATGCAAAAATTGGTAAAAATGGGATTGAAGAGGTCAAAACTTTACATAGCAATGAACTCACTATTTTGGATTTTAAGGAATTTAATTATGATAATTGTTCTTTGATAGACTGTATTTCCTTGTTGCAATCCGTGCTAAATTCTCCTCATGCTTATAGTCAAAATAAAGCTTTTACCAAACATATCGTTGATGCTTTAATGCAATCTTATGAAGAAAAACTTGAATTAGAAGTTTCTATCCGTAGAAAACTTTATGATGAGTGGGAACCTACTATTAAAATTAAGACTAAATATCATGAATGCTATGCTTTGTGTGATTTGGGTGCTAGTGTTTCCACGATTCCCAAAACTTTGTGTGATGTGCTAGGTTTCCGTGAATTTGATGATTGTTCTTTAAATTTGCATCTTGCGGATTACACCATTGAGAAACCCATGGGAAGGACTAATGATGTTTTATTGTTGCAAATAGGAATTATGTGCCCGTAGATTCCATTGTTCTTGATATAGATTGCAATCCTACATGTCCTATTATTCTTGGCAGACCTTTCCTTAGAATGATTGGTGCAATTATTGATATGAAAGAAGGAAATATTAGATTCCAATTTCTGTTAAGTAAAGGCAAGGAACACTTTCCTAGAAACAAAATTAAATTACCTTGTGAATCTATTATGAGAGCCAC
Source organism: Triticum dicoccoides (assembly GCF_002162155.2). Taxonomy (NCBI): domain Eukaryota; kingdom Viridiplantae; phylum Streptophyta; class Magnoliopsida; order Poales; family Poaceae; genus Triticum; species Triticum dicoccoides. Next base: position 557,950,088 of record NC_041382.1, read on the forward strand.
TTATGGATTGCATACAAAAGATGACAATACCTAGATCTATTCTTGCTTTTATGCCTAGCTAGGGGCATTAAATGATAGCGCTTGTTGGGAGGCAACCCAATTTTATTTTTGTTTATTGCTTTTTGTTTCTATTTAGTAATAAATAATTCATCTAGATTTTTTTAGATGTGGTTTTATGTTTTAAATTAGTGTTTGTGCCAAGTAGAACCTTTGGGAAGACTTGGGGAAAGTCTTTGCGATCTTGCTGTAAAAAACAGAAACTTTAGCACTCACGAGATTAGCTGTCATTTTTTTACTGGAGAGTGATATTAGGTTGATTATTTTTTCATATGATTAATATACAAGTTACTCACATCCACCAATTTATTTCAGAATTTTTGGGGTTACAGAAGTATACGTTTGATACAGATTTCTACAGACTGTTCTGTTTTCGACAGATTCTGTTTTTCATGTGTTGTTTGCTTATTTTGATGAATCTATGGCTAGTATCGGGGGGTATGAACCATAGAGAAGTTGGAATACAGTAGGTTTAACACCAATATAAATAAATAATGAGTTCATTACAGTACCTTGAAGTGGTGGTTTGTTTTCTTATACTAACGGAGCTCATGAGATTTTCTGTTGAGTTTTGTGTTGTGAAGTTTTCATGTTTTGGATAAAGATTTGATGGATTTCAGAATAAGGATTGGCAAGAGCCTAAGCTTGGGGATGCCCATGGCACCCCAAGGTAAAATTCAAGGACAACCAAAAGCCTAAGCTTGGGGATGCCCCGGAAGGCATCCCCTCTTTCGTCTCCGTCTATCGGTAACTTTACTTGAGGCTATATTTTTATTCACCACATGATATGTGTTTTGCTTGGAGCGTGTTGTATGATTTGAGTATTTCCTTATTAGTTTACCACAATCATCATTGCTGTACACACCTTTTGGAGACACACACATGAATCAGAATTTATTAGAATACTCTATGTGCTTCACTTATATCTTTTGAGCTAGATAATTTTGCTCTAGTGCTTCACTTATATCTTTTTAGAGCACAGTGGTGGTTTTATTTTATAGAAATTATTGATCTCTCATGCTTCACTTATATCATTTTGAGAGTCTTTTAGAATGACATGGTAATTTTCTTTGGCTATGAAATTAGTCCTAATATGATAGGCATTCGAGATGGGTATAATAAAAACTTTCATAAAAAGTCCATTGAATACTACGAGAAGTTTGATACTTGATGATTGTTTTGAGATATGAATATGGTAATATTAGAGTCATGCTAGTTGAGTAGTTGGGAATTTGAGAAATACTTGTGTTGAAGTTTGCAAGTCCCGTAGCATGCACGTATGGTGACCGTTGTGTGACAAATTTGAAACATGAGGTGTTCTTTGATTGTCATCCTTATGAGTGGAGTCGGGGACGAGCGATGGTCTTTTCCTACCAATCTATCTCCCTAGGAGCATGCGCGTAATCCTTGGTTTTTGATGACTTGTAGATTTTTGCAATAAGTATGTGAGTTCTTTATGACTAATGTTGAGTCCATGGATTATACGCAATATCACCTTTCCATCATTGCTAGCCTCTTCGGTACTGTGCATTGCCCTTTCCCACCTTGAGAGTTGGTGCAAACTTCGCTGGTGCATCCAACCCACGTGATATTATATGCTCTATCACACATAAATCTCCTTATATCTTCCTCAAAACAGCCACCATACCTGCCTATTATGGCATTTCCATAGCCATTCCGAGATATATTGCCATGCAACTTTCCACCGTTTCATTTATTATGACACGCTTTATCATTGTCATCTTGACATGCATGATCATGTAGTTGACATCGTATTTGTGGCAAACCCACCATGCATAATTTCATACATGTCACTCTTGATTCATTGCCGGAGGCACTCATATAGAGTCATATTTTGTTCTAGTATCAAGTTGTAATCATTGAGTTGTAAATAAATAGAAGTGTGATGATCATCATTAATAGAGCATTGTCCCAAAAAAAGAGAAGAGAAAAAAAGAAACAAAATGAAAAGGGACAATGCTACTATCCTCTTTTTTCCACACTTATGCTTCAAAGTAGCACCATGATCTTTATGATAGAGAGTCTCTTATTTTGTCACTTTCATATACTAGTGGGAATTTTTCATTATAGAACTTGGCTTGTAGATTCCAACAATGGGCTTCCTCAAATGCCCTAGGCCTTCGTGAGCAAGAAAGTTGGATGCACACCCACTTAGTTTCTTTTGTTGAGCTTTCATACATTTATAGCTCTAGTGCATCCGTTGCATGGCAATCCCTACTCCTTGCATTGACATCAATTGATGGGCATCTCCATAGCCCGTTGATGGGCATCAATGTGAGACTTTCTCTTTTTTTGCCTTCTCCACACAACCTCCATTATCATATTCTATTCCACCCATAGTGCCATGTCCATGGCTCACGCTCATGTATTGCGTGAAAGTTGAAAAAAGTTTGAGATTACTAAAATATGAAACAATTTCTTGGCTTGTCATCGGGGTTTTGCATGTTGAGAGCATTTTTGTGTGACGAAAATGAAGCATAGCCAAACTATATGATTTTGTAGGGATAAGCTTTCTTTGGCCATGTTATTTTGAGAAGACATAATTGCTTAGTCAGTATGCTTGAAGTATTATTATTTTTATGTCAATATTAAACTTTTATCTTGAATCTTTCGGATCTAAACATTCATGCCACAATAAAGAGAATTACTTTGAAAATTATGTTAGGTAGCATTCCACATCAAAAATGCTGTTTTTATCATTTACCTACACGAGGACGAGCAGGAATTAAGCTTGGGGATGCTTGATACGTCTCCAACGTATCTATAATTTTTGATTGTTCCATGCTATTATATTATCTGTTTTGGATGTTTAGTGGGATTTACTATGCACTTCTATATTATTTTTTGGACTAACCTATTAACCGAAAGCCCAGTGCAAATTGCTGTTTTGCCTATTTCTGTGTTTCATAGAAAAGGAATATCAAACAGAATCCAAACGGAACGAAACCTTCACGAGGATCTTTTTTGGAACAAACGTGATCCAGGAGACTTGGAGTGGATGTCAAGGAAGCAGCGAGGCGGCCACGAGGTAGGAGGGCGCGACCAGGGGGGCCAGGCGCGCCCCCACCCTCGTGGACCCCTCGTGGCTCCACCGACATAGTTCTTTCGCCTATACATACTCATATACCCTGAAAACATCCAGGAGCACCCCAAAACCCTATTTCCACCGCCGCAACCTTCTGTACCCATGAGATCCCATCTTGGGGCCTTTTCTGGCGCTCCGTCGGAGGGGGAATCGACACGAAGGGCTTCTACATCAACACCATAGCCTCTCCGATGATGTGTGAGTAGTTTACCACAGACCTTCAGGTCCATAGTTATTAGCTAGATGGCTTCTTCTCTCTCTTTGGATCTCAATACAAATTTCTTCTCGATTCTCTTAGACATCTATTCGATGTAATTCTTTTTGTGGTGTGTTTGTCGAGATCCGATGAATTGTGGGTTTATGATCAAGATTATCTATGAACAATATTTGATTCTTCTCTGAATTCTTTTATGCATGATTTAAATATCTTTGGAAGTCTCTTTGAATTATCTGTTTGGTTTGGCCTACTAGATTGATCTTTCTTGCAATGGGAGAAGTGCTTAGCTTTGGGTTCAATCTTGCGGTGTCCTTTCCTAGTGACAGCAGGGGCAGAAAGGCACATATTGTATTGTTGCCATCGAGGATAACAAGATGGGGTTTAGATCATATTGATTGAGTTTATCCCTCTACATCATGTCATCTTGCCTAATGCGTTACTCTGTTCTTATGAACTTAATACTCTATATGCATGTTGGATAGTGGTCGATGTGTGGAGTAATAGTAGTAGATGCAGAATCGGTTCGATCTACTTGTCACGGACGTGATGCCTATATATATGATCATGCCTAGATATTCTCATAACTATGCACTTTTCTATCAATTGCTCGACTGTAATTTGTTCACCCACCGTAGATTATGCTATCTTGAGAGAAGCCACTAGTGAAACCTATGGCCCCCGGGTCTATTTTCCATCATATTATTTTCCATCAACTAGCTATTTCTGTCACCATTTATTTTGGAATCTTTACTTTTCAATTTATACAACAAAAATACCAAAAATATTTATCTTATTATCTTTATGAGATCTCACTTTTGCAATGTCCGTGAAGGGATTGACAACCCCTTTATCGTGTTGGTTGCAAGGTTCTTGATTGTTTGTGCAGGTACGAGGGACTTGTGTGTAGTCTCCTACTAGATTGATACCTTGATTCTCAAAAACTGAGGGAAATACTTACGCTACTTTGCTGCATCACCCTTTCCTCTTCAAGGGAAAACCGACCCATGCTCAAGAGGTTGCAAGGGTACGTAGACAACACTCTCCCCTCTCGTTGCTATGCATCACCTAGATAGATCGAGCGTTTGCGTACGAATTTTATGAAATTACTGCGTTACCCAACATAGTGATGTTCCCCATTGAAAACTACTCCATCTCATGTGATGATCGGACATGGTTTAGTTGATATGGATCACGTGATCACTTAGATGCTTAGACGGATGTCTATATAAGTGGGAGTTCTTAAGTAATATGATTAATTGAACTTTAATTTATCAAGAACTTAGTACCTGATAGTATTTTGCATGTCTATGTTGTTGTAGATATATGACCCGTGCTATTCTTCCATTGAATTTTAATGCGTTCCTAGAGAAAGCTAAGTTGAAAGAAGATGGTAGCAACTACACGGACTGGGTCCGTAACTTGAGGATTATCCTCATTGCTGCACAGAAGAATTACGTCTTGGAAGCACCGCTAGGTGACAAGCTTGCTGCAGATGCTGATGACAACATTAAGAACGTCTGACAAAGCAAAGTTGCTGACTACTCGATAGTTCAGTGTGCCATGCTTTACAGCTTAGAACCGGGACTTCAACGATGTTTTGAACATCATGGAGCATATGAGATGTTCTAGGAGTTGAAGTTAATATTTCAAGCAGATGCCTGGATTGAGAGATATGAAGTCTCCAATAAGTTCTACAGCTGCAAAATGAAGGAGAATAGTTCTGTCAGTGAACATATACTCAAAATGTCTGGGTACCACAACCACTTGACTCAGCTAGGAGTTAATCTTCCTGATGAGTGTCATTGACAGAGTTCTTCGATCGCTTCCACCAAGCTACAAGAGCTTCATGATGAACTACAGTATGCAAGGGATTGATTAGACAATTCCCGAGCTCTTCGCAATGCTAAAGGCTGTAGAGGTAGAAATTAAGAAGGAGCATCAAGTGTTGATGGTCAACAAGACCACAAGTTTCAAGAAGAAGGGCAAAGGGAAGAAGGGGAACTTCAAGAAGAGCAGCAAGCGAGTTGCTGCTCAAGTGAAGAAGCCCAAGTCTGGACCTAAGCCTGAAACTGAGTGCTTCTACTGCAAATGGACCGGTCACTGGAAGCGGAACTGCCCCAAGTATTTGGCGGATAAGAAGGATGACAAAGCAAAAGGTATATTTGATATACATGTTATTGATGTGTACCTTATTAATGCCCGCAGTAGCGCCTGGTTATTTGATACTGGTTCTGTTGCTAATATTTGCAACTCGAAATATGGGCTACGAATTAAGCGAAGATTGGTTAAGGAAGAGGTGACGATGCGCGTGGGAAATGGTTCCGAAGTCGATGTGATCGCCGTCGGCAGGCTACCTCTACATCTACCTTCGGGATTAGTATTAGACCTGAATAATTGTTATTTGGTGCCAGCGTTAAGCATGAACATTATATCTGGATCTTTTTTGATGCGAGACGGTTATTCATTTAAATCAGAGAATAATGGTTGTTCTATTTATATGAGTAATATCTTTTATGGTCATGCACCCTTGATGAGTGGTCTATTTTTACTAAATCTCGATAGTAGTGATACACATATTCATAGTATTGAAGCCAAAAGATATAAATTTAATAATGATAGTGCAACTTATTTGTGGCACTGCCGTTTAGGTCATATTGGTGTAAAGCGCATGAAGAAACTCCATGCTGAAGGACTTTTGGAATCACTTGATTATGAATCACTTGATGCTTGTGAACCATGCCTCATGGGCAAGATGACTAAGACTCCGTTCTCCGGAACAGTGCAACGAGCAACAAACTTATTGGAAATAATACATACTGATGTATGCGGTCCGATGAGTGTTGATGCTCGTGGAGGGTATCGTTATTTTCCGACCTTCACTGATGATTTGAGCAGATATGGGTATATCTACTTGATGAAACATAAGTGTGAAACATTTGAAAAGTTCAAAGAATTTCAGAGTGAAGTGGAAAATTATCGTAACAAGAAAAATTAAGTTTCTATGATCTGATCGTGGAGGTGAATATTTGAGTTATGAGTTTGGTCTTCATTTGGAACAATGCGGAATAGTTTCGCAACTCACGCCACCTGGAACACCACAACGTACTGGTGTGTCCGAACATCGTAACCGCACTTTATTAGATATGGTGTGATCTATGATGTCTCTTACTGATTTACCGCTATCATTTTGGGGTTAAGCTTTAGAGATAGCTGCATTCACGTTAAATAGGGCACCATCAAAATCCGTTGAGACGACACCTTATGAACTGTGGTCTGGCAAGAAACCCAAGTTGTCGTTTCTTAAAGTTTGGGGCTGCGATGCTTATGTGAAAAAGCTTCAACCTTATAAGCTCGAGCCCAAATCAGAGAAATGTGTATTCATAGGATTCCCAAAGGAGACTATTGGGTACACTTTCTATCACAGATCCGAAGGCAAGATATTCGTTGCTAAGAATGGATCCTTTCTAGAGAAGGAGTTTCTCTCGAAAGAAGTGAGTGGGTGGAAATTAGAACTTGACGAGGTAATTGTACCTACTCCCTTATTGGAAAGTAATTCATAAGAGAAATCAGTTCCAGTGATTCCTACACCAGTAAGTGAGGAAGCTAATGATGATGATCATGAAACTTCTGATCAAGTTACTACCGATCTCGTAGGTCAACCAGAGTAAGATCCGCACCAGAGTGGTACGGTAATCCTGTTCTGGAGGTCATGTTACTTGACCATGATGAACCTACGAACTAAGAGGAAGCAATGATGAGCCCAGATTCCACAAAATGGCTTGAGGCCATGAAATCTGAGATGGGATCCTTGTATGAGAACAAAGTATGGACTTTGGTTGACTTGTCCGATGATCGGCAAGCCATAGAGAATAAATGAATCTTCAAGAAGAAGACTGATGCTGGCGGTAATGTTACTGTCTACAAAGCTCGACTTGTTGCAAAAGGTTTTCGTCAAGTTCAAGGAGTTGATTACAATGAGACCTTCTCACTCGTAACGATGCTTAAGTCCATCCGAATCATGTTAGCAATTGCCGCATTTTATGATTATGCAATTTGGCAAATGGATGTCAAAACTGCATTCCTTAATGGATATCTTAAAGAAGAGTTGTATATGATGCAACCAGAAGGTTTTGTCGATCCAAAAGGTGCTAACAAAGTGTGCAGGCTCCAGCGATCCATTTATGGACTGGTGCAAGCCTCTCGGAGTTGGAATATACGCTTTGATAGTGTGATCAAAGCATGTGGTTTTATAAAGACTTTTGGAGAAGCCTGTATTCATAAGAAACTGAGTGGTAGCTCTGTAGCATTTTTGATATTATATGTAGATGACATATTGTTGATCAGAAATGATACTGAATTTCTGAATAGCCGAAAAGGATACTTGAGTAAGAATTTTTCAATGAAAGACCTCGGTGAAGCTGCTTATATATTGGGCATCAAGATCTATAGAGATAGATCAAGACGCTTAATTGGACTTTCACAAAGCACATACCTTGATAAAGTTGTGAAGAAATTCAAAATGGATCAAGCAAAGAATGGGTTCTTGCCTATGTTACAAGGTGTGAAATTGAGTCAGACTCAATGCCCGACCACTACAGAAGATAGAGAGAAAATGAAAGTCATTCCCTATGCTTCAGCCATAGGTTCTATCATGTATGCAATGTTGTGTACCAGACCTGATGTGTGCCTTGCTATTAGTTTAGCAGGGAGTGATGTCTACTACACAACCTTCTTCTTGTAGACGTTGTTGGGCCTCCAAGTGCAGAGGTTTGTAGGACAGTAGCAAATTCCCCTCAAGTGGATGACCTAAGGTTTATCAATCTGTAGAAGGCGTAGGATGAAGATGGTCTCTCTCAAGCAACCCTGCAACCAAATAACAAAGAGTCTCTTGTGTCCCCAACACACCCAATACAATGGTAAATTGTATAGGTGCACTAGTTCGGAGAAGACATGGTGATACAAGTGGTATATGGATGGTAGATAATAGTTTTTGTAATCTGAAAATATAAAACAGCAAGGTAACGAATGATAAAAGTGAGCGTAAACAGTATTGCAATGTGTTGAAACAAGGCCTAGGGTTCATACTTTCAGTAGTGCAAGTCCTCTCAACAATAATAACATAATTGGGTCACATAACTATCCCTCAACATGCAACAAAGAGTCACTCCAAAGTCACTAATAGCGGAGAACAAACGAAGAGATTATGGTAGGGTACGAAACCACCTCAAAGTTATTCTTTCCAATCAATCCGTTGGGCTATTCCTATAAGTATCACAAACAGCCCTAGAGTTCGTACTAGAATAACACCTTAAGACACAAATCAACCAAAACCCTAATGTCACCTAGATACTCCAATGTCACCTCAAGTATCCGTGGGTATGATTATACGATATGCATCACACAATCTCAGATTCATCTATTCAACCAACACATAGAACCTCAAAGAGTGCCCCAAAGTTTCTATCGGAGAATCACGACGAAAACGTGTGCGAACCCCTATGCATAGGTTCATGGGCGGAACCTGCAAGTTGATCACCAAAACATACATCAAGTGAATCACGTGATATCCCATTGTCACCACAGATACGCATGACAAGACATACATCAAGTGTTCTCAAATCTTTAAAGACTCAATCCGATAAGATAACTTCAAAGGGAAAACTCAATCCATTACAAGAGAGTAGAGGGGGAGAAGAAACATAAGATCCAACTATAATAGCAAAGCTCTCGATACATCAAGATCGTGCCAAATCAAGAACACGAGAGAGAGAGAGATCAAACACATAGCTACTGGTACATACCCTCGCCCCAAGGGGGAACTACTCCCTCCTTGTCATGAAGAGCGCCGGGATGATGAAGATGGCCACCGGAGAGGGATTCCCCCTCCGGCAGGGTGCCAGAACGGCTCTAGATTGGCTTTTGGTGGCTACGGAGGCTTCTGGCGGCGGAACTCCCGATCTATTGTGCTCTCGGATGTTTTTAGGGTATATGGAGATATATAGGCGGAAGAGGTACGTCAGGGGAGCCACCAGGGGCCCACAAGGGTGGAGGGCGCGCCTAGGGGGGTGGGCGCGCCCCCTACCTCGTGACCTCCTCGAAGCTTCCCTTACGTAGACTCCAAGTCTTCTGGGCTTCTTCTGATCCAAAAATAAGTTCCGTGAAGTTTCAGGTCATTTGGACTCCGTTTGATTTTCCTTTTCTTCGAAACCCTAAAATAGGCAAAAACAGAAACTGGCACTAGGCTTTGGGTTAATAGGTTAGTCCTAAAAATGATATAAAAGTGTATAATAAAGCCCATAGACATCCAAAGTTGATAATATGATAGCATGGAACAATCAAAAATTATAGATACGTTTGAGACGTATCAGCATCCCCAAGCTTAATTCCTGCTCGTCCCCGAGTAGGTAAATGATAAAAATAGAATTTTTAATGTGGAATGCTACCTAACATATTTATCCATGTAGTTCTCTTTATTGTGGCAAGTATATTCAGATCCATAAGATTCAAGACAAAAGTTTAGTATTGACATAAAAATAATAATACTTCAAGCATACTAACTAAGCAATCATGTCTTCTCAAAATAACATGGCCAAAGAAAGCTATCCCTACAAAATCATATAGTCTGGCTATGCTCTATCTTCACCACTCAAAATATTTAAATCATGCACAACCCCGATGACAAGCCAAGCAATTGTTTCATACTTTTGGTGTTCTCAAACTTTTTCAATCTTCACACAATACATGAGCGTGAGCCATGGATATAGTACTATAGGTGGAATAGAATGGTGATTGTGGAGAAGACAAAAAGGAGAAGATAGTCTCACATCAACTAGGTGTATCAACGGGCTATGGAGATGCCCATCAATGTGAGTGAGTAGGGATTGCCATGCAACTGATGCACTAGAGCTATAAGTGTATGAAAGCTCAACAAAAGAAACTAGTGGGTGTGCATCCAACTCGCTTGCTCACGAAGACCTAGGGCATTTTGAGGAAGCCCATCATTGGAATATACAAGCCAAGTTCTATAATGAAAGATTCCCTCTAGTATACGAAAGTGACAACATAGGAGACTCTCTATCATGAAGATCATGGTGCTACTTTGAAGCACAAGTGTGGTAAAAGGATACTAGCATTGCCCATTCTCTCTTTTTCTCTCATTTTTTAAATATATTTTTATTTGGGCCTTTTCTCTTTTTTTGGCCTCTTTTTCTTCTTCTTCTTTTATTTTTCTTCCAGAGTCTCATCCCGACTTATGGGGGAATTATAGTCTCCATCATCCTTTCCTCACTGGACAATGCTCTAATAATGATGATCATCACACTTTTATTTACTTACAACTCAGGAATTACAACTCGATACTTAGAACAAAATGTGACTCTATATGAATGCCTCCGGCAGTGTACCGGGATGTGCAATGACTCAAGAGTGACATGTATGGAAGAATTATGAACGGTGGCTTTGCCACAAATACGATGTCAACTACATGATCATGCAAAGCAATATGACAATGATGAAGCGTGTCATAGTAACGGAACAGTGGAAAGTTGCACGGCAATATATCTCAGAACGGCTATGGAAATGCCATAATAGGTAGGTATGGTGGCTGTTTTGAGGAAGGTAAATGGTGGGTTTATGGTACCGGCGAAAGTTGCGCGGTACTAGAGAGGCTAGCAATGGTGGAAGGGTGAGAGTGCGTATAATCCATGGACTCAACATTAGTCATAAAGAACTCACATACTTATTGCAAAAATCTATTAGTTATCGAAACAAAGTACTACGCGCATGCTCCTAGGGGGATAGATTGGTAGGAAAAGACCATCGCTCGTCCCCGACCGCCACTCGTAAGGAAGACAATCAATAAATAAATCATGCTCTGACTTCATCACATAACGGTTCACCATACGTGCATGCTACAGGAATCACGAACTTCAACACAACTATCTCTCAAATTCACAACTACTCACTAGCATGACTCTAATATTACCATCCTCATATCTCAAAACAATCATCAAGTATGAAACTTCTCATAGTATTCAATGCACTTTATATGAAAGTTTTTATTATATCCCTCTTGGATGCCCATCATATTAGGACTAAATTCATAACCAAAGCAAATTATCATGCTGTTTAGAGACTCTCAAAATAATATAAGTGAATCATGAGAGTTCATCTATTTCTATAAAATAAAACCACCACCGTGCTCTAAAAAGATATAAGTGAAGCACTAGAGCAAATGACAAACTACTCCGAAAGATATAAGTGAAGATCAATGAGTAGTCGAATAATTATGCAACTATGTGAAGACTCTCTAACATTTAAGAATTCCAGATCTTGGTATTTTATTCAAACAGAAGGCAAAACTAAATAAAGTAAAATGACGCTCCAAGCAAAACACATATCATGTGGCGAATAAAAATATAGCTCCAAGTAAAGTTACCGATGAACGAAGACGAAAGAGGGGATGCCTCCCAGGGCATCCCCAAGCTTAGGGTCTTGGCTATCCTTGAATATTACCTTGGGTTGCTTTGGGCATCCCAAAGCTTAGGCTCTTGGCACTCCTTATTCCATAGTCCATCGAATCCTTACCCAAAACTTGAAAACTTCACAACACAAAACTTAACAGAAAAACTCGTAAGCTCCGTTAGTATGAGAAAATAAATCACCACTTAGATACTGTAATGAACTCATTCTTTATTTATATTGGTGTTAAACCTACTGTATTCCAACTTCTCTATGATTTATAAACTCTTTTACTAGCCATAGATTCATCAAAATAAGTAAACAACACATGAAAAACAGAATCTGTCAAAAACAGAACAGTCTATAGTAATCTGGATCAAACGTATACTTCTGGAACTCATAGAATTCTAAAATAAATTTCTGGACCTGAGGAATTTATCTATTAATCATATTCAAAAACAATTAACTAAATAGAACTCTCCAAATAAAAATGGCAGCAATTCTCGTGAGCGCTAAAGTTTCTGTTTTTTACAGCATGATCGCAAAGACTTCCCCCAAGTCTTCCCAAAGGTTCTACTTGGCACAAACACTAATTAAAAGCATAAAACCACATCTAAACAGAGGCTAGATGAATTATTTATTACTGAACAGGAGCAAAAAGCAAGGAACAAAAATAAAATTGGGTTGTCTCCCAACAAGCGCTATCGTTTAACGCCCCTAGCTAGGCATGATGATTTCAAGGATGCTCACATAAAAGATTGGAATTGAAACATAAAGAGAGCATCATGAAGAATATGACTAGCACATTTAAGTCTAACCCACTTCCTATGAATATGGATTTTGTGAGCAAACAACTTGTGGGAACAGGAATCAACTTGCATAGGAATGTAAAACAAGCATAACTTCAAAACTTTAAGCACATAGAGAGGAAACTTGATATTATTGCAATTCCTACAAGCATATATTACTCCCTCATAATAATTTTCAGTAGCATCATGAATGAATTCAACAATATAACTAGCACCGAAAGCATTCTTTTCATGATCTACAAGCATAGAAATTTTATTACTCTCCACACAAGCAAAATTCTTCTCATGAATAATAGTGGGAGCAAACTCAACAAAATAACTATCATGTGATTGAAAATTAAGATCAAGATGACAAGTTTCATGGTTATCATTATTCTTTAAAGCATACGTGTCATCACAATAATCATCATAGATAGGAGGCATGCTTTCATCATAATAAATTTGCTCATCAAAACTTGGGGGAAAAATATCAACTTCATCAAACATAGCTTCCCCAAGATTGTGGCTTTGCATATCATTAGCATCATAGGTATTTAAGGAATTCATACTAACAACATTGCAATCATGCTCATCATTCAAATATTTAGTGCCAAACATTTTAATGCATTCTTCTTCTAACACTTTGGCACAATTTTCCTTCCCATCATACTCACGAAAGATATTAAAAAGATGAAGCGTATGAGGCAAACTCAATTCCATATTTTTTATAGTTTTCTTTTATAAACTAAACTAGTGATAAAACAAGAAACTAAAAGACTCGATTGCAAGATCTAAAGATATACCTTCAAGCACTCACCTCCCCGGCAACGGCGCCAAAAAAGAGCTTGATGTCTACTACACAACCTTCTTCTTGTAGACGTTGTTGGGCCTCCAAGTGCAGAGGTTTGTAGGACAGTAGCAAATTTCCCTCAAGTGGATGACCTAAGGTTTATCAATCCGTAGGAGGCGTAGGATGAAGATGGTCTCTCTCAACCAACCATGCAATCAAATAACAAAGAGTCTCTTGTGTCCCCAACACACCCAATACAATGGTAAATAGTATGGGTGCACTAGTTTGGAAAAGAGATGGTGATACAAGTGGTATATGGATTGTAGATAATAGGTTTTGTAATCTGAAAATATAAAAACAGCAAGGTAACGAATGATAAAAGTGAGCGTAAACGGTATTGTAATGTGTTGAAACAAGGCCTAGGGTTCATACTTTCACTAGTGCAAGTCTTCTCAACAATAATAACATAATTGGATCACATAACTATCCCTCAACATGCAACAAAGTGTCACTCCAAAGTCACTAATAGCGGAGAAGAAATGAAGAGATTATGGTAGGGTACAAAACCACCTCAAAGTTATTCTTTCCAATCAATTCGTTGGGCTATTCCTATAAGTGTCACAAATAGCCCTAGAGTTCGTACTAGAACAACACCTTAAGACACAAATCAACCAAAACCCTAATATCACCTAGATACTCCAATGTCACCTCAAGTATCCGTGGGTATGATTATATGATATGCATCACACAATCTCAGATTCATCTATTCAACCAACACATAGAACCTCAAAGAGTGCCCCAAAGTTTCTACCAGAGAATCACAATGAAAACGTGTGCCAACCCCTATGCATAGGTTCATGGGCGGAACTCGCAAGTTGATCACCAAAACATACATCAAGTGAATCACGTGATATCCCATTGTCACCACAGATACGCACGGCAAGACATACATCAACTGTTCTCAAATCTTTAAAGACCCAATCCGATAAGATAACTTCAAAGGGAAAACTCAATCCATTACAAGAGAGTAGATGGGGAGAAGAAATATAAGATCCAACTATAATAGCAAAGCTCATGATACATCAAGATCGTGCCAAATCAAGAACACGAGAGAGAGAGAGAGAGAAAGAGAGAGAGAGAGATCAAACGCAGCTACTGGTACATACCCTCAGCCCCGAGGGAGAACTACTCCCTCCTCATCATGGAGAGCGCCGGGATGATGAAGATGGCCACCGGAGAGGGATTCCCCCTCCGGTAGGGTGCCGGAATGGCTTTAGATTGGCTTTCGGTGGCTACGGAGGCTTCTGGCGGCGGAACTCCCGATCTATTGTGCTCTTGGATGTTTTTAGGGTATATGGAGATATATATAGGAGGAAGAAGTACGTCAGGGGAGCCACGAGGGGCCCATGAGGGTGGAGGGCGCGCCCCCTACCTCGTGACCTCCTCGAAGCTTCCCTTACGTAGACTCCAAGTCTTCTGAGCTTCTTCTGATCCAAAAATAAGTTCCGTGAAGTTTCAGGTCATTTGGACTCCATTTGATTTTCCTTTTCTTCAAAACCCTAAAATAGGCAAAAAAACAGAAACTGGCACTAGGCTCTGGGTTAATAGGTTAGTCCCAAAAATGATATAGAAGTGTATAATAAAGCCCATAAACATCCAAAGTTGATAATATAATAGCATGGAACAATAAAAAAATTATAGATACGTTGGAGACGTATCAGGGAGGTACCAAAGTAATCCAGGAGTGGGTCACTAGACAGCGGTCAAGAACATCCTGAAATACCTGAAAAGGACTAAGGATATGTTTCTTGTTTATGGAGGTGACAAAGAGCTCGTCGTAAACGGTTACGTCGATGCAAGCTTTGACACTGATCCGGATGACTCTAAGTCACAAACCAGATATGTATTTTTATTGAATGGTGGAGCTGTCAGTTGGTGCAGTTCCAAGGAGAGCGTAGTGGCGGGATCTACGTGTGAAGCGGAGTACATAGCTGCTTCGGAAGCAACAAATGAAGGAGTTCATATCCGATCTAGGTGTCATACCAAGTGCATCGGGTCCAATGAAAATCTTTTGTGACAATACTGGTGCAATTGCCTTGGCAAAAGAATCCAGATTTCACAAGAGAACCAAGCACATCAAGAGACGCTTCAATTCCATCCATGATCAAGTCAAGGAGGGATACATAGATATTTGCAAGATACATATGGATCTGAATGTTGCAGACCCGTTGGCTAAGCCTCTCTCACGAGCAAAACATGATCAACACCAAGATTCCATGGGTGTTAGAATCATTACTGTGTATTCTAGATTATTGACTCTAGTGCAAGTGGGAGATTGAAGGAAATATGCCCTAGAGGCAATAATAAAGTTGTTATTTATATTTCCTTATATCATGATAAATGTTTATTATTCATGCTAGAATTGTATTAACCGGAAACTTAGTACATGTGTGAATACATAGACAAACTGAGTGTCACAAGTATGCCTCTACTTGAGTAGCTCGTTAATGAAAGATGGTTAAGTTTCCTAACCATAGACATGAGCTGTCATTTGATTAAGGGGATCACATCATTAGAGAATGATGTGATTGACTTGACCCTTCCGTTAGCTTAGCACGATGATCGTTTAGTTGATTGCTATTGCTTTCTTTATAACTTATACATGTTCCTATAACTATGAGATTATGCAACTCCCGAATACCGGAGGAACACTTTGTGTGCTATCAAACATCACAACGTAACTGGGTGACTATAACGATGCTCTACAGGTGTCTCCGATGGTGTTTGTTGAGTTGGCATAGATTGAGATTAGGATTTGTCACTCCATGTATCGGAGAGGTATCTCTGGGCCCTCTCGGTAATGCACATCACTTTAAGCCTTGCAAGCAATGTGACTAATGAGTTAGTTACAGGATGTTGCATTACGGAACGAGTAAAGAGACTTACCGGTAATGAGATTGAACTAGGTATTGAGATGCCAACGATCGAATCTCGGGCAGGTAACATACCGATGACAAAGGGAGCAACGTATGTTGTTATGTGGTTTGACCAATAAAGATCTTCATAGAATATGTAGGAGCCAATATGAGCATCCAGGTTCCGCTATTAGTTATTGACTGGAGATGAGTCTCGGTCATGTCTACATAGTTCTCGAACCCGTAGGGTCCGCACGCTTAATGTTCGATGATGATCAGTATTATGAGTTTATGTGTTTTGATGTACCGAAGGTAGTTCAGTGTCCCGGATGTGATCACGGACATGACGAGGAATCTTGAAATGGTCGAGACATAATGATTGATATATTGGAAGGCAATGTTTGGACATTGGAATGGTTCCAGATGAGTTC
>NC_041382.1:557967212-557974420 GCF_002162155.2 Triticum dicoccoides
GATCGCAAAGGTGCCGTACCTTCGGTGCTAGGATTGGACGGATCATGAAGACATACAACTAAATCAACCGCGTTGTCATAACGCTTCCGCTTTCGGTCTACAAGGGTACGTGGAAAACACTCTCCCCTCTCGTTGCTATGCATCACCTAGATAGATCTTGCATGTGCGCAGGATTTTTTTTTTGAAATTACTGCGTTCCCCAACAATCTTGCCTTCGGATCTGTGATAGAAGGTGTACCCAACAGTCTCCTTTGGGTATCCTATGAAGACATATTTCTCCGATTTGGGTTCAAGCTTATCAGGTTGAAGCTTTTTCACATAAGCATCATAGTCCCAAACTTTAAGAAATGACAACTTGGGTTTCTTGCCAAACCACAGTTCATATGGTGTCCTCTCAACAGATTTAGATGGTGCCTTATTTAACGTGAATGCAGCCGTTTCTAAAGCATAACCCCAAAACGATATCGGTAAATCAGTAAGAGACATCATAGGTCGCACCATATCCAATAAAGCACGATTATGACATTTGGACACACCTTTACGCTGTGGTGTTCCAGGTGGCGTGAGTTGTGAAACTATTCCACATTGTTTCAAATGAAGACCAAACTCGTCACTCAAATATTCTCCTCCATGATCAGATCTTAGAAACTTTATTTTCTTTTTATGATGATTTTCCACTTCACTCTGAAATTCTTTGAACTTTTCAAATGTTTCAGACTTATGTTTCATCAAGTAGATATACCCATATCTGCTCAAATCATCTGTGAAGGTCAAAAAATAACAATACCTGCCACGAGCCTCAACACTCATAGGACCGCATACATCAGTATGTATTATTTCCAAAAAGTCTGTTGCTCGCTCCATTGTTCCAGAGAACGGAGTATTAGTCATCTTGCCCATGAGGCATGGTTCGCAAGCATCAAGTGATTCATAATCAAGTGATTCCAAAAGTCCATCAGCATGGAGTTTCTTCATGCGCTTTACACCAATATGACCTAAATGGCAGTGCCACAAATAAGTTGCACTATCATTATTAAACATGTATCTTTTGGCTTCAATACTATGAATATGTGTATCACTACTATCGAGATTCAACAAAAATAGACCACTCATCAAGGGTGCATGACCATAAAAGATATTACTCATATAAATAGAACAACCATTATTCTCTGATTTAAATGAATAAACATCTCGCATCAAACAAGATCCAAATATAATGTTCATGCTTAATGCTGGCACCAAATAACAATTATTCAGGTCTAAAACTAATCTCGAAGGTAGATGTAGAGGAAGCGTGCCAACGGCGATCACATCGACTTCGGAACCATTTCCCACGCGCATCATCACCTCGTCCTTAGCCAATCTTCATTTAATCCGTAGCCCCTGTTTTGAGTTGCAAATATGAGCAACAGAACCAGTAAGGCGCTACTACGAGCATTAGTAAGGTACACATCAATAACATGTATATCAAATATACCTTACACTTTGCCATCCTTCTTATCCGCCAAATACTTGGGTCAGTTCCTCTTCCAGTGACCAGTCCCTTTGTAGTAGAAGCACTCAGTCTCACGCTTAAGTCCAGACTTGGGCTTCTTCACTTGAGCAGCAACTTGCTTGCCGTTCTTCTTGAAGTTCCCCTTCTTCCCTTTTCCCTTCTTCTTGAAACTAGTGGTCTTGTTAACCATCAACACTTGATGCTCCTTCTTGATTTCTACCTCCGTAGCCTTTAGCATCGTGAAGAGCTTGGGAATTGTCTTATCCATCCCTTGCATATTATAGTTCATCATGAAGCTTTTGTAGCTTGGTGGCAGTGATTGAAGAACTCTATCAATGACACTATCATCAAGAAGATTAACTCCCATTTGAGTCAAGTGGTTGTGGTACCCAGACATTTTGACTATATGTTCACTGACAGAACTATTCTCCTCCATCTTGCAGCTATAGAACTTATTGGAGACTTCATATCTCTCAATCCGGGCATTTGCTTGAAATATTAACTTCAACTCCTGGAACATCTCATATGCTCCATGACGTTCAAAACATCGTTGAAGTCTCGGTTCTAAGCCGTAAAGCATGGCACACTGAACTATCGAGTAGTCATCAACACGTGACCGCCAGGCATTCACAATGTCTGCAGTTGCTGGCGCGGGTGGTACACCTAGCGGTGCTTCAAGGACGTAATTCTTCTGTGCAACAATGAGGATAATCCTCAAGTTACGGACCCAGTCCGTGTAATTGCTACCATCTTCTTTCAACTTAGATTTCTCTAGGAACGCATTAAAATTCAAAGGAACGGTAGCACGGGCCATTGATCTACAACAAGATAGACATGCAAAATACCATCAGGTACTAAGTTCATGATAAATTAAAGTTCAATTTAATCATATTACTTAATAACTCCCACTTAGATAGACATCCCTCTAGTCATCTAAATGATCACGTGATCCATATCAACTATACCATGTCCGATCATCACGTGAGATGGAGTAGTTTTCAATGGTGAACATCACTATGTTGATCATATCTACTATATGATTCACGCTCGACCTTTCGGTCTCAGTGTTCCGAGGCCATATCTGCATATGCTAGGCTCGTCAAGTTTAACCCGAGTATTCTGCGTGTGCAAAACTGGCTTGCACCCATTGTATGTGAACGTAGAGCTTATCACACCCGATCATCACGTGGTGTCTCGGTAGGACAAACTGTAGTAATGGTGCATACTTAGGGAGAACACTTATACCTTCAAATTTAGTGAGAGACCATCTTATAATGCTACCACCGTACTAAGGAAAATAAGATGCATAAAAGATAAACATCACATGCAATCAAAATAAGTGATATGATATGGCCATCATCATCTTGTGCCTTTGATCTCCATCTCCAAAGCACAGTCATGATCACCATCGTCACCGGCTTGGCACCTTGATGTTCATTGTAGCATCGTTGTTGTCTCACCAACTATTGCTTCTACGACTATTGCTACCACTTAGTGATAAAGGAAAGCAATTACATGGCGATTGCATTTCATACAATAAAGCGACAACCATATGGCTCCTGCCAGTTGCCAATAACTGTTACAAAACATGATCATCTCATACAACAATTTATATCTCATCACGTCTTGACCATATCACATCACAACATGCCCTGCAAAAATAAGTTAGACGTCCTCTACTTTGTTGTTGCAAGTTTTACGTGGCTGCTACAGGCTTCTAGCAAGAACCGTTCTTACCTATGCATCAAAACCAGAACGATTTTTTGTCAAGTGTGCTATTTTAACCTTCAACAAGGACCGGGCATAGTCAAACTCGATTCAACTAAAGCTGGAGAAACAGACACCCGCCAGCCACCTGTGTGCGAAGCACGTCGGTAGAACCAGTCTCATGAACGCGGTCATGTAATGTCAGTCCGGGCCGGTTCATCCAACAATACCGCCGAATCAAAGTAAGACATTCCTGGTAAGCAGTATGACTATTATCGCCCACAACTCTTTGTGTTCTACTCGTGCATATAACATCTATGCATATACTTGGCTCGGATGCCACTGTTGGGGAACATAGTATTTCAAAAAAATCCTACGATCATTTAAGATCTATCTAGGAGAAGCATATCAACAAGAGGGGAGAGTGTGTCCATGTACCCTGGTAGACCGAAAGCGGAAGTGTTTAGTAATGCGGTTGATGTAGTCAAACATCTTCGCGATCCAGCTGATCCAAGCACCTAACGTACGGCACCTCCATGTTCAGCACACATTCAGCTCGATGACGTCCCTCGATCTCTTGATACAGTTGAGGACGAGGGAGAGTTCCATCAGAATGACGATGTGACGATGGTGATGATGAAGTTACCGACGCAGGGCTTCGCCTAAGCACTATGACGATATGACCGAGGTGTTTAACTGTGGAGGGGGGGCACCACACACGGCTAAGAGAAGGCTTGGTGTGCCTTTGGGGTGCCCCCTCCCACGTATATAAAGGGGGAGGAGAGGTGACCGGCCAAAGGGGGGCCATGGGGGGAGTCCTACTTGGACTCCTAGTCCAAGTAGGATTCGCCCCCCTTTCCTGTTCCCACTAGGAGAAGGAGGGAAGGAGGAGAAGGAGAGAAGGAAAGGCCCCCCCAACCCTAGTCCAATTCAGATTGTGCTTGGGGGGCGCGCGCCACCACCTGGCCGCCGCCTCCTCTCTCCACTAGGGCCCATGAAGGCCCATTAACTCACTGGGGGGTTCCGGTAACCCCCGATACTCCGGAAAATGCACGAACCTTTCCAAAACCATTCCGGTGTCCAAACATAACCTTCCAATATATCAATCCTTATGTCTCAACCATTTCGAGACTCCTCATCATGTCCGTGATCTCATCCGGGACTCCGAACAAACTTTGGTTCATCAAAACACATAACTCATAATACAAATTGTCATCGAACGTTAAGCATGCGGACCCTACGGGTTCGAGAACTATGTAGACATGACCGAGACACATCTCCGGTCAATAACCAATAGAGGAACCTAGATGCTCATATTGGCTCCTACATATTCTACGAAGATCTTTATCGGTCAAACTGCATAACAACATATGTTGTTCCCTTTGTCATCAGTATGTTACTTGCTCGAGATTCGATCGTCGGTATCATCATACCTAGTTCAATCTCGTTACCGGAAAGTCTCTTTACTCATTTTGTAATGCATCATCCCATGGCTAACTCATTAGACACATTGCTTGCAAGGCTCATAGTGATGTGCATTACCGAGAGGGCCTAGAGATACCTCTCTGATACACGGAGTGACAAATCCTAATCTCGATCTATGCCAACTCAACAAACACCATCGAAGACACCTGTAGATCATCTTTATAATCACCCAGTTGTGTTGTGACGTTTGATAGCACACAAGGTGTTCCTCCGGTATTCGGGAGTTGCATAATCTCATAGTTAGAGGAACATGTATAAGTCATGAAGAAAGCAATAGAAATAAAACTAAACAATCATTATGCTAAGCTAACGGATGGGTCTTGCCATCACATCATTCTCTAATGATGTGATCCCGTTCAACAAATGACAACACATGTCTATGGTCAGGAAACTTAACCATCTTTGATTAACGAGCTATTCTAGTAGAGGCATACTAGGGGCACTTTGTTTGTCTATGTATTCACACATGTACGAAGTTTCTGGTTAATACAATTCTAGCATGAATAATAAACATTTATCATGATATAAGGAAATATAAATAAAAACTTTATTATTGCTTCTAGGGAATATTTCCTTCAGAATAGACAACAAAAGGATGTGAAAAGTTCTCAGTTCCTTCAAGCTAGAGTCAGACGTTTTCAGAAATACTCCCTCTATAAACAAATATAATACAGTACGTTTTAGGTCAATTGAGGTAGTAGTGTTTAGTATCTCTGCAAGCTTTGCATGGACAAAATCTAGTGGATCAATATGAGACCTTCCCATCAAAAAGTACAGCTGCGGCACCTTGGCCCCTCTTCTGCCTGCTATTAGTTGTCATGAAGAACTATAAATGTGAAGATAGACCTGTTTCTTATGCAATTAAACAACAACTGGTGAAGTTTCAAGAGAAGAAAAGTTGAAGTGTCGTTTTAGCAGTTATGTTACAGAGTGATGTGCATGCTTGTGTTCATGGCATAATTGCCATGACGTAGCAAGTGGAGTGTATTACGGTTCCATCAGAGTGTACATAGCAATGTTCAGGTGCAGTCTGTGTTGGCCTGCATTACAGTACCATCAAGTTGTGTAGACCTAGTATATCTGGTGGCTTGGCAGTCATTTTCTCTGATATCCCAGAATAAGACGATCTAGATAAGCCGATGTATAATTACTATCAGCTTTGGTCTGTGTTCAGATTCTTCAAACATGGACACTAATGTGAATAGAAATAGAAACGAACATTGGCTACACGAAATCAGAATAATAGCAAAATGAAGCCAATTGCAATACTGAGCACACCAGGTGCTCGCACTCACAAACTCCGCGTCCAAATTGCTGGACCTATTATAGCATCACGAAGGTCGTACATCACATATATATACTACGTACAATATAAGCTTTCAGTTTCATCCTTGAAACGCACCTATGTAACTGGACCAAGACACCTATGCTTCGTAGTACCACATGGGCAGAAGGTTTGTATCCTTGTCTTGATAGCCATGCAGCAAACACATAAGCGCATCTGCACTTCAAACAATAGAATTAAGACAGTCTGAATGTCAGAAGAGAAGAATCCGCAGCTTAGTGTGCACACAAGCAATCAACAAACCTGTGGCCGGAGTCTCATTCCTGGGACCTACAATGAAAACTATCTCACGGTTGCTCTTCAGTTTCTTTTCTGGACTCTCCATAAACGGGCCACCGTAGGTGTCTGTTCCCTTCACTGTGATGCTGCAGAAAAACCCAATTAGATCATTCACAAAAATACATACTTAACAAAGACTTTAACTGACAAAGTAGGTCAACTTGAAGACTTACAATGTCGATGTGCCACCACCAAGAGGTGTGGCCACGACCGAAATATACTCCACCACATTAGGTTCGATGGTGGGAGGCAACGAGTTATCCTCCCTAGCAACAGTGATGTCCATAGCCTTTGCCAATTTAGGCAGTAGAGACTGATTGTCCTCAGCCACTGACAATGGAGGTGGCATGGGCTCCATCTTCATGACACTCACTACAAAAAAAGACACATCCGTGACATTTTGGGCCGAACAATTTTTTTTTTCTGTCATACATATGACACTTCTATGACGATAATTGTGACAAAACCCGGTATCATCATAGATGTGGTGGGCTCCTACTTCTATGACAAAAAATCATGACAGAAAATGGGCTTTTCGTCCTGGGCGGGCCGGAGACGCAGCTGCATGACATTCTTTGGGCCGTCCATGATGGAAAAAACGGTGGTAGAAGCGAGGGCGAGGAAAATTTCGGGGAGTTCCCGGTTACGATGGGAGGTCGGGGGCCGAGCGATGCGCGTTTCTCTCGTACACGTACGCGCGTGTGTGCGAGGCCTTGGCTCTAACTGAACCGGAGCGAGGCATTGGGCTCTAACTGAACCCGAACGATTGCACTGCAGGCTACGCGTTAATGAACCCGAGCGATCGATCGATGGCTGTTAACTGAACCCGATCGAGCGATTTCTTCGCTACTACTGCTAACTGAAGCCGATCGATGCTGCCTCTGGATGAACAGTGAG
>NC_041382.1:557974736-557984084 GCF_002162155.2 Triticum dicoccoides
GTGGGGGTGGATGAACAGGACCCCGTGGTGTTGCCTCTGGATGAACAGGACCCCAATTGATCAAGCCGGTTGGGGCTGGATGAACAGGACCATGTGGAGGGCTGATTGAACAGGACCACCCTGTGGAGGGCAGGATGAACAGTAGACGGTGGAGGATAGGATGAATAGTAGCCCGTGGAGGGGTGGTTGAACAGGAGCCTGTGGAGAGGGCTGGTTGAACAGTAGCCGGTGGAGTAGCGCGCGGTGGAGGCTGGATAAACAGGAGCCCATGGATGAACAGTCGCAGGTGGAGGCTGGAGGAGGTCGACGGTGGATGAACAGTAGCTTGTGGAGGCTGGAGGGGTCGACGGTGGAGATGAACAGTATCCCGTGGAGTCCCGTTTTGCGGTACGCCACACCCCTCCCGATGAACAGGACCCCCGTTTCGACCGTAGCACTCCAACAAAAGTCTGTTTCGTCCGTTTTGCGGTACGCCACACCCTTCCCGATCAACAGGACCCCCGTTTCGACTGTAGGAGGTCTGTTTCCTCTGTTTTGCGGTACGCCAGACCCCTCCCGATGAACAGGATCCCGTTTCGAACATGGCTGGTCGAACACAAGGCTGTTCCCTCCATTTTGCGGTACGCCAGGCCTCGTTTCCATCGCCTGTTCCGTCCAAGCCCTCCCGATGAACACAATCACACATTCCATTCCGACCCAGCCGGTTGGCTCCCATGCGTTCCGTTGCCTCTCCATGAACATGACGCATTCCGTTGCCTCCCCATGAACATGACGCATTTTGTTGCCTCCCCATGAACACGACGACGACATTGTTTCTCTGTTCCGACCCAGCCATGTATACGAGCCCTGGCTGTATGTATGCGCGAGTAGGCGCTCGAGACCCCGCCCATATGTACACATACATGGCCGTATTTTCTTTCTTGCACCCTGGCCGCTGTACGTACGTGTAAATGCTACGTGCGCGCCTCTACTACGACACGTGCGCGCCTCTACTATGACACGTGCGCGCCTCTACTACGACACGTGCGCGCCTCTACTACGACACGTGCGTGCCTCTACATCGACCAGTATGTACGTACACGTTCGCGACCAGAATGACAATGCTACGTATGCTTCAAGCAGGTGGGTCCCGACTGTCAGGCACTTCCTTGCCTGCGAAGATGTAGCTGGTGGGTCCCAGCAGTCAGGGGGTGAATCATTTTTTTTGCCCGGACGCACTTCCTTGCGTGCGAAGATGTAGCTAGTGGGTCCCAGCAGTCAGGGGGAAATGTTTTTTCGCGAAATACGATGGCCCGTCCGGTGGTTCCCGCTGTCAGGTGGAGGAATAATTATTTTGCACATAATAAGGAGGCACTTCCTTGCTGCGGCCGTGGACCCAGCTGTCAGCCTCTCCACGTACAATCCACGTCCGATGGAAGCCGTTCCTTGACCATGTTGGCCACGCCACGCCGAGAGCACCAGGGCGGTGGACGATGGCGAGGCCTAGGAAGGGGAGGACGCGGAGCCGGGGAAGTCGCGGCAGTGGATGCCCACGCGTAGAGGAGTACGAGGGTTCACTGGTTCACTGCGGTGTGAGGCTGCCGTCGCCGCAGAATAACGGGGGGTATGGGTGAGTAGAGGGATGGCCTGGCCAGCGGTGGGAGTAGTAGGGGGCGGTGAGGCCTCCGCCGCATCGCAGCTGGCCATGGGAGGCAGGAGCACGAGGCACGACCGACGCTGGTTTGGGCGGCTGGAGCAAGAAGACCAGAGGTTGAAGAAGCACTACGGCCGTTGGATGGACATCGTACGGTCACTAGAGCTAGAATCGTGCATATTGACTAAGTTGACAAAGCCCTCCGTTCCCGTCAACTTTGGAGGCCCACAAGTCTTCCTGCCACTATACTGGGTCCCAGCTAACAGGGGGAGTATTCATTTTTTGTGCGTAATAAGGAGGCACTTCCTTGTGTGTGAAGATATAGCTGGTGGGTCTGAGCTGTCAACGGCGGTAACGTTTTTTTTTTGAGAAATATAGAGGCCCTTTCGGTGGGTCCCTGATGTCAGGTGGAGGAATCATTATTTTGCGCGTAATAAGGAGGCATTTCCTTGCGTGCGGCCGTGGACCCAACGGTCGGCCTCTCCACGTAAAGTCCACTTCAGATGCATGTCGGTCGTTGACCATGTTGACCAGGCCGCGCCGAGAGCACCAGGGCATTGGACAACGGCGAGGCCTAGGAAGGGGATGACACGGAGGTAGGGAAGACTCGGCAGTTGTTTCCCACGCGGAGGGGAGTACGACTGTACGAGGGTTTACTGGTTCGTCTGCCGTCGCCGGAGAATAACAACAGGTGTGGGTGAGTAGAGGGATGGCTAGGCCAGCGATGGGAGTACGGTCAGGCGGTGAGGCCTGCGCAGCAGCACAGCCGGCCGCGAGAAGGAGGGAGCAGGTAGTCCTGCCGGCGCTTGTTTGAGCGGCTGGAGCAGGAAGAGCAGAGATTGAAGAAGCACGACGGCTGTTGGATGGACATCCAACAGTCAGTGCTTGTGCGTCAACCTTTTTTTAGGAAAGCCTCAAATCTGTGGAAAACACCATACAACCCATCTGCCATTATTTTTGATAATTTACAGCCCATTTGCTAATTCTTAAGGTTTTTTTTGGAGCCCATATTCTTTTTGTTAGCATTACAGCCCATATTGTGGCAACGGTTAAAAAATTATATGAAATTGTGCATATTTTGGTGCGGTCCGAACTGTTTTTAATCCCGAAATTTCGACTCACGTTCAAACTGATTTTAAAAATAAATGTATATCAATATAAAATCCAACAAATTCTCCACGCATAAAACTTAATGTAATTTAAAATCTTGAAATGAAAAAAAAGATATTTGAAACTAATTGCCGGTTTGATGTGTTTTAAAAATGTACAACCCATTTCTCGTTACTGATGGGCCATTTTCTCAGCCAGCTGAATGAAAGCTCTCCTCGTCTTGAAAGATTTGCAGCCCAACAGGCCTGACAAAGCGACTTACTTGGCAAATCACAAAAAAACTGGGCTGTGGATATGGACCCAGCTGTCAGCCTCTCCACGTACAGTACTCTTCTGATGGAAGTCGTTCCTTGACCACGTTGACCACGCCGCGCGGGGAGCACCACGGCGGTGGACGACGGCGAGGCCTAGGAAGGGGACGACGCGGCAGTGGAAGCCCGCGCGGAGAGGACTACGAGGGTTCACTAGTTCGGCGGCGGTGTGAGGCTGCCGTCGCCGCTGGGCCAGGCCAGGGGTGGGAATAGTAGGGGGCGGTGAGGCCTCTGCGGCAGCACGGCCGGCCACGGGAGGCAGGAGCATGCGGCATGACCGGCGTTGTTTTGGGCGGCTGGAGCAAGAAGACCAGAGGTTGAAGAAGCACTACTGCCGTTGGATGGACATCATACGGTCACTGGAGCTAGAATCGTTCATATTGACTAAGTTGACAAAGCCCTTCGTCCCCGTCAACTTAGTAGGCCCACAAATCAGCCTCCCAGCAAGGTGGGTCCCAGCTAGCCGGGGGAGTACTCATTTTCTTGTGCGTAATAAGGAGGCACTTCCGGTGGGTCCGAGCTCGGGGGGAACGTTTTTTTTTCACGAAATACGGTGGCCCGTCCGGTGGGTCCCAGCAGTCAGGGGGAAATGATTTTTTCGCAAAATACTGGTGGCCTGTCCGGTGGGTCCCCGCTGTCAGGTGGAGGAATAATTATTTTCCACATAATAAGGAGGCACTTCCTTGCTGCTGCCGTGGACCTAGCTGTCAGCCTCTCCACATACAGTACTCTTTTGATGGAAGTCGCTCGTTGACCACATTGACCACGCCGCGCCGAGAGCACCACGGAGGTGGACGACGGAGAGGCCTAGGAAGGGGATGACGTGGAGCCGTGCAAGACGCGACAGTGGATGCCCACGTGGAGAGGAGTACGAGCGTTCACTGGTTCGGCTGCGGTGTGAGGCTGCCGTCGCCGCAGTATAACAGAGGGTGTGGGTGAGTGGAGGGATGGCCTGGCCAGTGGTGGGAGTAGTATGGGGGCGGTGAGGCCTCCGCGGTAGCACAGCCGGCCATGGGAGGCAGGAGCAGGCGGCACGATCGGCGCTGCTTTGGGTGGCTGGAGCAAGAATACCAGAGGTTGAAGAAGCACTATGGCCGTTGGACGGTCATCATACGGTCACTGGAGTATTGAATAAGTTGACAAAGCTCTCCGTCCCTGTCAACTTAGTAGGCCCACAAGTCAGCCCAACAATATGGTGGGTCCCAGCTAGCAGGGGGGTATTCATTTTTTTGGGTGTAATAAGGAGGCACTTCCTTGCGTGCGAAGATATAGCTGGTGGGTCCGACCTGTCAGCGGGGGGAACATTTTTTCCACGAAATACAGAGACCCTTCCTGTGGGTCCTAGCTATCAGGTGGAGGAATCATTATTTTGCGCATAATAAGGAGGCATTTCCTTGCGTGCAGCTGTGGACCTAGCTATCAGCCTCTCCACGTACAGTCCACTTCCGATGGATGTTGTTCATTGACCACGTTGACCAGGCTGCGCCGAGAGCACCAGGGCGGTGGACGAGGGCGAGGCCTAGGAAGGGAACAACACGGAGCCAGGGAATACTTGGCAGTTGTTTCCCACGCGGAGGAGTACGAGGGTTTACTCGTTCGTCTACCGTCGCCGGAGAATAACAGCATGTGTGTGTGAGTAGAGGGATGGCTAGGCCAGCGATGGGAGTACGATGGGGCCATGAGGCCTGCGTGGTAGCAGAGCCGGCCGCGAGAGGAGGGAGCAGGCAGTCCCGCCGGCGCTTGTTTGAGCGGCTTGAGCATGAAGAGCAGAGATTGAAGAAGCACGATAGCCATTGGATGGACATCCAACAGTCACGGCTCTCGTGTGTTGACTAAGTTGACAGGGTGTTGCGTGTGCGTCAACCTTTTTTTTATGAAAGCATACGCCTCAACCTGTAGTAGGCGCACAAGTCAGCCTCAAATATGTGGAAAACAGCATACAACCCATCTTCCATTATTTCTAATAATGTGCAGCCCATTTGCTAATTCTTAAGAATTTTTTTGGAGCCCATCTTCTTTTTGTTAGCATCACACCCCATATTGTGGCCACAATTAAAAAGTATACGGAATTTTTCATATTTCGGTGCGGTCAACTGTTTTTAATCCAGAAATATCGATTCACATTCAAACTATTTGGAAAAATAATTTATATAAATATAAAATCCAAATAATTGTCCACGCATAAAAATCAATGGAATTTAAGATCTTGTAATGAAAAAAATTGAAACTAATTCCCGGTTTGATGTGTTTAAAAAATGTACAGCCCATTTCTGGGCAAACAGGATGAAACTCTCCTCGTCTTGAAAGATTTGCAGCCCAGCAGGGCCGATAAAGCAAGTAGGCCTTGTTTGAGTATTTCTTTTAAAAAATAGAACTGGTCTAGCCATTTTTAGCAAGAAAAAAACACAACTGGGCTCTTGATGTGGTAAACATAAATAAAACCCTGGCTAGATGGGCCACAGCCCCTGCACAGCCCCGTTGTTACCCTGATCCGTCGCTAAAACTACTATAAATAACAACTGCTTGTTCCTCAAAAAAAAACTGCGTGACTTGCTGGGTCCCTGGTGTCAGCCGCTCGTAGTCTAATTCTCTCATTTATTGACTACGTTGACAATGGCGTGAGCCCCAGATGTCCAACCATTAGGAGCAACCATATTTTTGGGCTTGTACTATAGAGGCACTTGCTTGCATACTACCATGACGCTGGTGGGTCCCTACTGTCATCCTCTCCACGTACAGTCATCTCCTTGTTCCTCTCGGTTGTTGACGACGTTGACAATGCAAGAGGGCGGCGCACCGCGCACGGCGAGCGAACCAAGGCCGCAAGGCGGAGGACGACGGCGAGGCCTCGGACGGAACGAACAGGAGCCGTTGAAGATGCACTGGTCCAGTCACAGGCGGAGGGGAGTACGAGGGTTGACTGGTTCGGGCGTGGGTGCGTGTTGGGGCTGATGTCGCTGGAGAATAACATGACATGTGGGGGAATAGAGGGAGGGACTGGACAATGTTGGAGGGTACGTACGGTAGGGCGGCGGAGGCGCAGCCAGCCATGGGAGACGGGAGCAGGCAGAGCCGACGGGGTGGTTTGGTTTGGGCGATTGGAGGAAGAAGAAGACAAGAGATAGAAGATACACGACAGATGTTGGATGTCAATCCAATGGCTAGTAGGCAGAATCGTTTGTTGAGTGGCTAGTAAGTCGACACCACCTTAGATAGGCTATTTCCTCGCGGGTCCCAAATGTCAGAATCCAAATCTGTCACGGTCATGCAGCCTTTCCTATGAAAATTTACAACCCATTTGATGTGCTAGTTCGAAATAAGTTTGTGGGTGCTGGTGGGAGCTAATCACTTGGCTTCTAGAATGCATAGTGAGCTCAAGCAGCCGGCGAGAGTGATGTTATTTCCCTTGGTTTGGATTTGTTACAATATTTCACTCTAAGTTAAACGAATGGCAAGCCATTTGCCTTGTTTCAAAGAAAATATGACAGTCACAGCCGAGTTGAAAAGGGCAGGAACATCTAACTCCAGCTTACAAACTGTACAAAAGCACGAGGGTTAATTGTTCATTAGGTTTACAAAAAAACTATATTGAAAAGGGCAACAACATCTAACTCCAGCACTGTTTTCGGCAGTCACAGTCAAATGGATCGGTCAGGTCCATAGAATGAACATCCTGGGTCGTAAAATTTACTGGATTATGACCACAATATGTTGTAAATAGAAGCCCGGCACGTTCAGAAGCTCTTTTGCCCACCTGAAACTCCTTTTTTTCTCTTCGACATACCCATCTGTCAAAACCATGCTGCTGATAAACTTAAGCCTGATGGACAATAGTAACCTCGCATTCAGCAGGAAGAATGTGACAAATCTTGTGTTTGCACGGTTGGCTACATATCGTTCTAGCGTTATTGTCTTCAATCGAATCTCATGAGAAGTGAGAAAATCCCGATGCTTATGAATCCACTGATTGGTTATAACTTTCTTACCCTGTCCTGTTGCCTAAATAGACATGAAGATTGAAAACAGTTAAGGTCTAAAAGAAGAGTGTCGAAAGAGAAATAGCTGAACGGTTAATTCTAGTACACTATATCCGGGCTTCCAATGTGCGTGAAATTATCACCTTTATATACAACTTCTCCAGACATGGAAAGCATTGCAGCAAGCCAATAATCTTGTTCAGATCAAAACTATTCATTTGGATATATAAGATCTTGACAGAATCCAGCTCCATTGATAGGCCATCCATGGAGAAACTCTTCATTGAGCATAGAACATAATATTAGTACAAAATGTTTACTCCAAGACGATATATAAATTATGCGCAGAAATTTAAAATGCAGCTTATGGTTACAAGTGTAGATGATAATATAAAGTACCTGAAGAACTGTGGAGCCAAACACCATATTGAAATGAGCACAGAGATCGTGTATTACACCCAAGGTCTCTAGTTTAGGCGCAGAGACGACGGTTATTTGCAACGGTGAATAACTAGAATCAAGGATCAACCTTTGAAGTGAAGGGGCATCTTGGATGATGAGCTGCCTTCCGTCAAAAGAAATTCCAATTCTTACAAGGTTAGGCGACTTTATTTGGAGACAACCGATTCTAACTGTGAAAACAAGCACCAAGCACTCCAGCCAGGGCAACTGGAGTGGATGATGCTGTGCAATGAGGCCTCCGATATACGAACCCGCACAAGTGAAAGTTTCTTGAGAAATGGGAGTCGAAGGTTTAGTACCAGATTGTCTGGTAGGTAGCACTGCGCAAAGGTGGCAGTGTGGAGAGAGGACGAAAACCCCGAGATGGACATCGGTGCTGAGGGCACAAGTTCATGGTGTTCGGTATGTGGTATGTGATTTCCAGGGGAATAGTAGAACTCAAGCAGCTGTAGTTCTGTGAATTCAGGGGATTCCAGCCAGGCGTCCACCATGCAGGGCATGGTATGCTTGCTCAGGTAGCATGACAAGATGCAGAGGCTTTGAACAGAGCCCTGGTGAGAGGAGATGATGGCTTTGGGGATTTCAAAATTATTGAAGATAGATAGCTGACGACAGTCGAGATTAAGGGGAATGGCGCGCCATAGAGGGCGCCACCGAATTGAGTGGACTTGGGTGCGGCAGCAATCCTTGGTGGGGAGAAGCAAGATGATCTCCCCAAGGATGGCGTCCGGGAGATCGCTAATGCGGTCCACCCGAGATTCTATGGGTTCCTGGGATCCGGTGGGGGCGGGGTCACCGCTTCTCCCCGCGCAGTCGGGTGCGGGATCTACAACAGGCGTCGCCGCTGGCGGTAGCCTCATCTTCTTGGTGCTGGGGTCAGCCGACTCCATTTTCCTCGAGGGTGTCGCGTCGTGCTCACGGATTTGAGCAGAGTAACGAATGATGAGCCTAGTTGTAGTGCGAGCGAAGAAGAAGGGGAGCTGGGGTTTTCTGTAGGAGTGAGGAAGAAGGGGAGCTAGGGTTTTCTGTAGGAGTGAGGTGAGGAATTTGGGGGTACGAGTGGAGCGAGCTGACGGGAGGTGGGTGGGAGCGAGGAGAAAGAAGAGCACCCATGTTTTTGAATTGATTTTACTATTTACTAGTGTGGATGGGCTGTTTTGTCTTTGGACCCGAGAAACAATTACTACTAGTACAGTGGAGACACTCTACAACTACCCAGAAAAACAATTACTACTAGTACAGTGGAGACACTCTACCGCTTCTGGCTCCTCCTAGGTCACTGAAACGTCTCCCTCTACTGAATGCCGTTATACTTTTGTTCATCGACATGCGGGCCATGCAGCGTGCGGGCCCAAATGCCATCCACCAAACTAGAAGGCAGTATGCAGGCGGAGAGTCACCCCAGTCGTAGCGCGGCAGTAATGAGCCATCGTATCACAAAACCCCACCCCCCCGCAGTCTAAGTTTGACGGACGAAGCAACCATCATTTCACTCTTCGCTGAATCCCCTTCTCCCTCACCGTCTTCAAGAAAGGCAACACTTGCATCTGCCACTATTCTTCTCTCCGAACGAAGGGAAGGTAAGCGGATCTGTGATGTTGGTATATTTTCGTTCAAAGGAAAAAAGAACTTTTGCAAAGCAGTAACCGATCCTCACTCTCTTTTTTGTTTCATTGTCATTGCGATTGTGTTTTCCTTTCAGTGGACTCCTAGTATTCGTCAGTTTCATGATGGACCAAGGAGAACCAGGCAAAGATCTGCCAATATTGGAGCAGACGCGGGAGGCTGATCCCCACGAGACAGAGAGCTCCAAGAAGATGGAGGCAACCACCGAGGTGACCCCAGATACTGAGAT
>NC_041382.1:557984282-558039158 GCF_002162155.2 Triticum dicoccoides
TGCCCAAGGTGATTTCCTTCTTTGCCGATCTCGATTGTGGTTTTTCATCTAAGTATGTGGTGATTTTTTTAGAAAAGGAAGTATGTGGTGATTAATAATGCAAAATTTTATTAGCTTCGATACCATGGTATACGTAGTGGTTTAAATAACTTGTGTTTCTTATACTGAAAAGTAATTCAAAATTTGTTTCTGTTTCAATTAGAGCCCTGATGCAGACAAGGATTGTGTGGTTGTATATGTCACTCGCCATGAGGCGGACGACCTGAATATACGCACTGGGAAAACAGAGTTCTTAGGCTGTTGGATCCTAGAAGCCATTTGCAGTTATACCAATGAAGAGTTGTATTCCAGCCTCACTATTGTCAGGCATGTTGTCCAGGGTGTAGTGAAGCAAAAGAAGTTCAAAGCTACTCCTTCGTTACTGAGGAATACTGTTCTTGTCAAGCTTACGCAGGAAGATGATGTGGCATGCCTCCACAAACAAGTTTATAAGTGGCAAGGCCACAAGGTTGTCTTCATGAAGGTTCACAGGATTGAGCTGCTGCGGGACGTCCTCGATGATGTTCATGGCAACGTCCGTCTTGTGTCCAGCCCAAATTAGATCGAGGCATGAAATAGTTGCCCCAGCTAGTGTTTAATAGTAGTCTGGATTGTGTCTAATTATCCGAACCTTGCCTGTTATCGACCCCTCTAGGGCTAGTACTCTGTTTGAATCCGTCTATGGGAACTGCTGCTACTTTTGTGTGCATGTGAATCATGTGAGAACCATCGTAATTGTTGCTGAAACAGATGCGTCCTCACTAGTTTTTTCATGAATATGGCATGGTAAGACATAAGTTGTCACGGTTTATCATACGAGTAGTTTGTGTTTTGATGAAATAGAGCACTCGTTTGAGAACCGTGCGCCGACATATACATAAGTACTTGTAAACATTGTTGGTGCTACCCCACTTGTAAGCAGTTGTGCAAACCACGGCACATTGGCTCAGCTCGCTTCAACACTAGACTATCGACCAGCTAACAATCAACAATCTGCTGTCTGACATATAAGCAACTATGTATCTTGTTACAGTGGTTCATGCAGTTAATTGAGGCCACAATGTAATAAATTCCAAACGTTCACACGCTAGTCCAGCGCTCATGTGGAACACTCACATTAAACTCTTGTTCATAAAAAACTTGAAAAGCATAAGTTAAGCAATTTTATACATCTCAATGATTCATAGAACATAACAAACATATACTAGTTCACAGCAAAAGACAAAGTTGTGAGAAGGTTTACATATCAAGAAAAAACAAGCAAGGCTTCTCTCTGAGCAAAGGGCCTCCCGACAGGCTTAAATTTCCTGGAGTTCACTTCGGTTTTTTCTTGTTGCCACCATTCAGGGTTAGGTTCTCTCATTCCAAAATAACCAATTATAATTGTGGTATCAGCTGGAATGCTGAACTGAACCATGCAGTGTACTGACCAGCTGAAATGCTTGTGCATTCCACTAAATTTAAGCACCGCTATTTGCAGAAATAAGCAGACCACAATGCCTCTTGTCCGTGCACCTGTCCAAAAAACCGCCATGCAGCCGTGCCAGCTAGTCCTTGGTCCATGGATGAACTGGTAGAAAGTGCATTCCGGACTAGGATGCAGTTGTTTTCGCTCATCCTTGCACTACAATCAGGAAGTAAAACGTACGAATCAGCTTCTTTTAGATTGTGTTGGTCATTCTACCTTAGTTACTACCAATGTAGGGATACCTTGAAGACAGGAGGTTAGACGACGGCAGCGAGGGATAGCCATCTCATTTTACGTAGTTGTACGAAAACCGAGGTGTGTGCTTTTGATTGCGCGGATAGAAACGATACGGAGGCAGACATCCCAAAACGATATGGAGACAGACATCCCTGTTTGCGCAAATAAGATATACGGTTATTTAAACAGTGACAGATATTACTACTTTCCCTCGTTTCCTCTTAGAACCAAGTCCTAGATTCATGCTACAGCTTTCCCACTTTCTTCCCTGTTTGAACCAACGCTTTGAGTCCACTGTATGAAATAGCTTTACTTCTAATCTACTACTACTATAACGCGACAGTTTTGAAATTGGATTTACCACTCCATCTTTGGTTCTCCTGCCCAAACAAGCATTGGCTCAAAATCCACCGTTCATTTCCCTTCTCATGCATATCACTATCGTCCATCAAACAAAGGATGACATGATCTGACGGCTAAGAGCTGCCGGATTCGCTCCCGCTCCTTGTGCACATGGCCGACTCTGCTCTCCAAGTAAACAAATAAGGAAGTCCCTGTTGAATCTGGATTGCACATACTGAAGTTGAGAAATGTCTAGAAACTGCTGCCACCTCCTCACATGCAAGTACGGCAAGTTGGCAAATAGCTAGCACATTTTGGTTCCCCGTTGGCACCTGGGAAATAAACACTCTACTACTAACTTATTTTTTTAGATTACTGTAAAATGGATTTTTTAGATGCGGCTATACTGCAAAGTTTACACTGTTCACATAACATAACATTGCATGGCTGATGCTAGCTAAAGTTTTATTCTGCTTCATCGAGAAATGTAATATTTTTATTATTCGCAGAAAAAGTGTAATATTTTATTTCAGTCATACATAAGCTATACCTCAAGCTAATACATGACATGAGTGTCTGTCAGACCTAAATGACTTATTTAGTTGCACAAAATAGTCCATAAACATGCATGTAAACCGTCAAACAACTCTGGAACTATACATCAGTGGAACCCAGGAAACAACATATAATAAAACTACAACTTTTATCTTGTAATCAAATTCTTACTTGGAACTCAGTTTGATTTGTGCAAGTGATTTGCTTCTTATTTTAGAATAGTCCTTAGATCATGCAAATAAACACACTATGATATCTACTCAAGATATGAGTACCCATTTCTCTCTCTAAAAGGAAGGTATAGGAGTATCTATCATACAGAACATACGTGCAAAGCACGTGCCTTAGTAGAAGTCTAGGTGGCTTTGGAATAGCGGACGGAAGTAGAAAAGGATCCACACGAAGGGAGCTGGGGCAGTAGAGCAAGGCAGGTTTCGAAGGAATATATACCTGAGGGTCGTCGGCATGTCGCAAAGACAGTGTCGGGAGGCCGCATCTTGGCCACAATACCGCAGGGAGGAAGAAGGGGTCGGAGGCCCTCCCGAGCCGACGCTCTCTCGGAGAGAATGGCACGGCCGCCGATTGGGACGCGCAGGCAGCCGTTGGTCTCCACCCTCGCCGCCGACGACAGCGTGAACAATGCACCTACACCCCTGCCCCGGTCGAGGTTGTCCGGCCGGATTTGTGACCAGCCGTGAGCTGAGAGAGAGTGTGGCCACCTATGTGTTGCTTAGATCTGGAGAGCATGAGAGAGTGAACGAGAGGAACCCTAGTAAAGCAAGCGCAAAGGCTCCTGCTTTTATATATAGTGGAGTGATTTTGTTGTACCAGCTTCAAAAAAATGCGCTCCTATGTGTATGTAGCGACCCAACCCGATGGATCAAGTCTCTGTGCTTAAGTGTCATCCCTGGATCGGTATGCTGACACACACAGTACTCGAGGATTTATAACAGAGGTAAATCACATGTATAAGTAACGTAAATACTTTTACCTCAATCCAAAATAGCGGAAGTAACAAGGTTGTGGATTCCCATCAACACCAACGGCAAAGTTGAGTGTAGTAATTGTAACCCTAACGTATCACTTACTCGACGTAAGATAATCCTGCAACATGAGACGTTGCAGCCACAAAGGGTCAGTACATTGAATGTACTGGCAAATTCACACCATAGAGAATGATGAATAAAGGCTATCACTACATGCATCTTTGGCTGGTGGAAAAGCTCTATGGTTATAGTTTTGCGTAAAGCCAATTTTTCCCTACTACAAAGAAATAAATTTTATTTAACTATCATGGTGGTTGTTGAACATTGAGAATGGTTGACAACATTCTCAATCCCAATTAAGTAACATCATTAAACCCAACAAAATTAATTTAAAGTACATGATGAGATTCACATGATAATCCAAGTACTAGATACTCAAGATGTCCATAACCGGGGACACGGCTAACCATGATTAGTTTATACACTCTGCAGAGGTTTGCGCACTTTTCCCCACAAGACTCGATCTCCTTCGTTGGATATCTCGCACTGCATGGTGTTTGAGAAATGAATGACCGAGATATAGTCTTTCAGAAGTGCTAGCACCTTACGATCGGGTAGACCGTACCACCTACATCCCCTACATCTTCTAGTCTACCACTATAAGAGTTCACACGACTTAGTCAACTATGCTAGAGCCCATAATAGCTTGTGGCTGCACACGGAAGTTTCTAGCATGAAAAATCTCATGATCCATTTGAGCCTGGGTGGTGGTCCATAAAAAAACAAGCAATCCTGGTCTACCCAGGTGCCTAGACAGGCAATCCTAGAATAAACAGGTGCCTTAATCCACCCAGATGTGTGTTTAAGTTGCCACCTTAAGTAAACCATTAATTAACAATCTCACATATGTCATGAATACTCTCAAAACCCAATCCACGTCTACGAGCATAGCATAGCAATATAAGCATAACGTAATAGTAACTCCCAAGGTTTGAATGCAGGGCAATAGGTTCCTACCTCATCAACTACTTCCCAATACCCACAATTTAATTAGATCCTAATCATGCAATGTTTGAGGTTTGATCTAATGCAACAAAAACTGGGTATGAAAGAGGTATGATCAAGGTGTGAACTTTCCTGCAATGTTGATGAAGATGATTCGCACTCATAACTCTTGATAGTTCTACTCATCACACTCCGGTCAATCTATCGTAAGCAAGCAATAGTAACCACACATAAGCAATCACTCAAAAGATCAGAAAGAACAAAGAAGACGATTCAGAAAACATCAAAACCAAGCAAATAACTCTTGCAACATAAAACAATTTCTAACAGTACCAAAATTATGTGAATTTGGCCTTATCAGAAATTTTAGGTCGAGAGCTTCGATTTGCAAAAAGAATAAACTCAAACGGAGTTACGAAACTCAAGTTATGATCAAACGAAGTTTGAATTCAAATCTGGTGTAATACAAATTTTAAAACTTTCAAAAACATGTTTGAGTTGGATTAATGGATAGACGGGTTCATAACGAAGAAGTGGGCGTTTGTTTCATTGGATTTGGACAAACGAGTAAAAAGATGTGATCGGTTGAAGTACAAGGACTAATCTGTAAAAGAAACTACTACAAATAGGTCCATGGATAGAAAATAAA
Organism: Triticum dicoccoides; assembly: GCF_002162155.2. Classification (NCBI taxonomy): domain Eukaryota; kingdom Viridiplantae; phylum Streptophyta; class Magnoliopsida; order Poales; family Poaceae; genus Triticum; species Triticum dicoccoides. Next base: position 557,989,564 of record NC_041382.1, read on the forward strand.
AAGAAAAAGAAAAAAACTATCGAGCGAACGCTCGCTACAGAGTCCTAATGAACGAAAGCATTCACTAACAGATCTAACCTAGCGAACATCCACTAAATAACTAGGTTAATAAAACAAAACTAGGTTTAACAAAAAAAAACGAAACTGGAAATAAACCGGATCGGACCGGGCGGTTTTTTTACCGGTCCACGGCGGGTCAATGGCAATGGCAACGGCGGCGGTTTCCAGTGAGGCGAGGCGACGGCGAGCAGCCACGGCGGCGCGCGGGCAAGGCGAGCGGCGCAGGCGGCGTCTGCTAGCGGCGCGGGGCGGCGGCGAGCAGCAGGCGGTGGAGCGGCAAGGCGGCGACGGGCCTGGTGGATCTCGCCGGCGACGGCGAGATGCGAGCGCCGACGACGGCGATGCGGCAGCAGGCGGCGAGTGCGGGAGGGGCGAAGGGGCGGCAGAGCTGCGGCTTTTAAAGAGGGCCGGGGAGGAGCTTCTTGGGGAAGGGGGCAGAGGAGGCCGGAGGCGGCACGGCGGCCATGGCAGCGCGGCGGCGGACTCGGGAGGAGTCCTGGTCGGGGACGGGAGGGAGGCGGCGCGGAGCTGGGCCTTGGCCTTGCTTCGGCTGGGTCGGCCCAGTCGGGGGAGAAAAGTTTTTTTGTTAACATTTTCTCTTACAAATAAAAACAGAAATAAACAAATATATTATATAGGCATATAATATATCAAAATTTTCAGAAAAAGATTCTCTACGACATGAACTTTTATAATGCCAAATAAAATCCACCCAAATTCAGATAAATCAAAGAGTGCTACTGGTCTATTAAAATCCAACAAAAATCATTTTAAAAATACCAAAATGATTTCAAATTAATTTTTCTGCAATTTTCTAATGTAGGGAATCATGTTACCCTAATTTCGATATATTTTATTTTTGGAGAAAAATAATTTGAATAAAACTCAAATAACTCCAAATTGAAAATAAATTCAAAAAGGACTTTAAATGTGATCTTTTGAAACTCCCAACTCATATTTCATATAATTTGAAGAAGTCATTTTATCTTTGCTCATGAAAATCATAGAGTTGCTTGAAGTTTAAGAATTTGAAATATTTTCAAATTCAATTCAAATATTTTCAACAACCCTTTTCATTTAATTTAAATGGAAGAAGTCATGTCATCTTCTCTCTAGGGTTTTGGGTTGAAAAGAATTTGAATTCACGGAGATCAGAAAGCAAATATGAAAGTTTGGGAAAGTCCTTTTATTCCCTCTCATTTAAATTTCAAAAAGTTTCGAATTCACTCACTTTCAGACAATCAATCAAATCTATCTATTTATTATAACATTCCAAAATTTAGAATTTTGGGATGTTACAAACCTACCACCCTTAAAATGAATCTCGTCCTCGAGATTCGGAGAGGCTAGAAAGAAATAGGTTAGGGTCGGGGTCTTCTCAAAATCCATCAATCATCACAGGGGGTCTGGGGTGCTACTACCCTTGGAAGCATGGTTACGGTTCCATCAAAACTCATATACTCCATCCTTATTCTTGTCAGTGTCGGTCTTCTCAGATCGCAAGGATAATTCCTTCTCCGGGCTCTTCCGGTAGTGGCATAATCTTTTCCTCAATTCTTCTGTCCTTTCATCTTGGTATGGTTATTCCAAGACTGGATCTTCTTACCTGACGGGTCTGGCGCCAGTACTAAACAACTAATCGATATCTCATGGTGGTCAACAATTTATGGTTTCTCCTGCAGAAAATGGGTCTGGGTTGATCCTCACTGTATAACCTACGGTTGGCAAAAGCTGCCTTATACAAGGGAAAAATTGCTATACCATTCTAAGGCTTAAACAAGGTTTTGATCGTCGGCGCTCTACTATAGGTAAGTCACTCAGATTTACCATCCCATATATCAAGGCGAACAATAAGAGTAAGTCGGTATGGTGATCAATCCATCCCGCACCCAAATCATTTCCTTGTATACGGTTTAGCGAATCTCGCATTCTAACACTCGGTCATCCTCACAAGCATTGCAAAATTTCTCTTGTCGATGAACCAAGTTCGGATAAATCCATAGATTCTGCAAGCCAACAACCAACTATCGTTCCTTCACAACTCTCAGGTTTTGCGTAAACTCCTATAAAATCGTCTATTGATAAAGGCATATCCTCTTCCAGGGTCAAGCATCCTTACAGGGAAATATTGGCCATCTCTACATGGCACACTTCAACTGAGAAACGTGAAACACATCATGAACTCCTGACAGTCCTTTTGGGTAACTCCAACTTGTTGGCCACTTCTCCCATATGCTCCAAAACTCGGTATGGTCCTACAAATCTCGGGGCTAATTTTCCCTTAACTCCAAATTGTTTAACTCCTCGCAGAGAGGGAACACGAAGACATGCTCTATCTCCAATTTCATAGACTACCTCCTTGAGTTTTTGAGTCCACATAACTCTTCTGCCTGGACAGAGCTACCTTCAGTCTATCTCAAATCAACTTAACATTCTCTTCTGACTCCATGATCACATTTGGTCCAAACAACTGACGGTCTCCAACTTCATCCCACATACTCTTGGGGCATCACACATATCGAGACAAAACTCGTATTCATTTTTGTCCGAAATCCAATCAGTGGAGTATCCTTATCTTTTCCAGGGTCAAGGGTTCTTACAGGGTACTACCACCCTTAAAATGCACAATTACTCCATAGACCATATTTCTCATATCCTCAAAAATGGTCAAAATCCTTCTTCATAGAGTAACAACTCATAAAACCCAAATCTTTACCAACGATGCTAACTTTATTGATTCTCCAATGATAACAATCTCTTGCTTTTCCATTACAAGTCTCAACTCAACACCTCAATATAAAAGAAAATGTTGTCACTTCTACTACTCCATTTCTTTTGTTGCAAACTCAACTATCTAGCACAAGTTTCCTTCTCCTTAGGCATTCGCTGGCAAACATATTACTTCTGACAAGTATCGAGGTTTCCTTTTTGGGCAACTGTTGAGGTAGTGCCCTGACTCCTTGCACCTGTAACAGGTGATATGACTCAGGTCCTTCCTGGAATCCAATCTGCTTCCCTTCCTGGACCTTTCCATGCCAATCATGGCTTCTATTTCCTATGGGTCATATTCTACTTCCTCTGTTGGTAATTCTACTAGATCCCCATTCAAACAATTTTGGGAGATGTGTCCTTCTGCTCCACATGAATAGCAAGACTTAGTGCAGGATTTACTCGGGTCTCCTTTAGATGTGTCCTCCATCTCTTCCTTCATCACAGCTTCTTCTAAAATTTCCATGAGGGCTCCTTTCATTACTTCTTTCTTCTGCTGGATGGTTCATTGTACCATGGGGTAAATGTGACACTAAGCAGGATAGTGGGCAGTCCCTTCACATAGGAAACAAATAATCTGCCTAGTTGGGCATTCTTCAACTGGGTGACTTCCTTCACAATTAGAGCATTCATCCTTGTGTTCTTTATGGGTGTGTCCTATTTCTCCACAAATCTTGCATGCACAAGGTTTCCTCATATCCTTTCCATAAGGCTTCAACTTCTGGGACACAAGCCGAGACTTTGGCAAAGTCAACTTTAATTCTCTCCAAGTGGTTACTCCTTGCCATCCATTCATGGTTTGGTACATTCTCCACCAAGTAGCAGCACCTCCTTCAAAGCACTAAAGAGTATGCTGGGTCATATCATTTCCAACTATAGGGTTATTTTCCATGTGATCCCCCATGTTCTGAATCCATCGGTCTGTCTCCAATTGACTCATCGGTCTAGAAAATACAAGCTCATCTCCATTCATCCTCTATTGGGTCCAAGGGTTTTGGGGTGAGAAGAGAGATAGAGAGGGATACACACAATACAAACAAAAGTTTTGAAAGGACAGATTTTATTGTGGCTGTCGAAAAACATCAAACAAATGACAGCTCACAAACATCGCATCTAACGTAGGTATATAACAGGGGTTTGGTCTTCTAAAGGTCAATAAATCTTCAACGTCTCCAAACTCTTCAAGCCTTGTTCATGCCTCCAATGGCTTCTTCCGATCATGCTTGTCTTTCTCAAGTTCTTTTGCCAGATCATCTCTGTTGACGTGAAATCTCTCGTGACATCCTTTAATATTCCGGAGTTGCATTCCAAACTTCTGGGTTTCAACATCCTTGGCATGAACCATGGTCCTACTGTCCTTCAGTTCCTGACGAATCTCCGGTATCTTGAGGTTTTGCTCCTCCAGCTTGGCTACTTTCAGCTTCTGGATCCTGAGTTCTCCACGAAATGCTCCTTGTCAAATATAGCTTCCTAAAGGTCCATCTTAACTTCTTGAGGTAACACTCTAGATCCTGGTGATACACTAGCTAAGGCTAAAACTTCATTATACTGTTAGGTGCTCCATCAGCCTTCTTCCATCAAATCCATTCTGAAGAAAGCATCCTTAACTCAGCACGGTGACAAATAGCATAAGCGGGCCATAACATCATGGATAGTTGGGTTTCTGCTCTTGTCATTTCCATGAGCTATCTCTCCATAGTTGATATCTCCTGCCTTAGGGTTTTCTTGACATCACTTTGAGGTTTTTAACTCTCCATGCTCGGTCTTTCTTCGATACACCTTGATCTCATGTATTGACGGCTTCCTTAGTCTGCAAAGTTCCATAAGGGGTGCCTTCCTAGTTCATACAAATCAAGAAAATTCTTTAGAGTCTTCAAATTCTCCTAGTCTTCGGAGTCTTCAACCGTTGTAGTTTCCATTATTATGATGTATGGTAAAATCCTCTTCATTCCAAAGTGGTCTTAGTTATCTGGTATCTTGTACTTCTTGGAGTGGTCTCATCAGTCGAATCTTCATGTGGTCAAAAGGGGAAAGGGGTATGGTCTCACTAAAGGGAATTTTTGAATAAGCTCAGAAGAGAAGAGAGGTAAAAGATCTTTTTGAAAGGGAAAGTTGTAGAGAAAAATCTTTGCTATAGGCTTGCCAGTTTCTAGGGTCACGTCCTACAGTCAACATGTTCTCTGATACCATCTTGTAGCGACCCGACCCGAATGGATCAAGTCTCTGTGCTTAAGTGTCATCCCTGGATCGGTATGCTGACACACACAATACTCGAGGATTTATAACAGAGGTAAATCACATGTATAAGTAACGTAGATACTATTACCTCAATCCAAAATAGCGGAAGTAACAAGGTTGTGGATTCCCATCAACACCAACGACAAAGTTGAGTGTAGAAATCGTAACCCTAACGTATCACTTACTCGACATAAGATAATCCTACAACATGAGACATTGCAGCCACAAAGGGTCAGTACATTGAATGTACTGGCAAATTCACACCATAGAGAATGATGAATAAAGGCTATCACTACATGCATATTTGGCTGGTGGAAAAGCTCTATGGTTATAGTTTTGCATAAAGCCAATTTTTCCCTACTGCAAAGAAATAAATTTTATTTAACTATCATGGTGGTTGTTGAACATTGAGAATGGTTGACAGCATTCTCAATCCCAATTAAGTAATATCATTAAACCCAACAAAATTAATTTAAAGTACATAATGAGATTCACATGATAATCCAAGTACTAGATACTCAAGATGTCCATAACCGGGGACACGGTTAACCATGATTAGTTTATACACTATGCAGAGGTTTGCGCACTTTTCCCCACAAGACTCGATCTCCTCCGTTGGATATCTCGCACTGCATGGTGTTTGAGAAACGGATGACCGAGACATAGTCTTTCAGAAGTGCTAGCACCTTACGATCGGGTAGACCGTACCACCTACATCCCCTACATCTGCTAGTCTACCACTGTAAGAGTTAGCACGACTTAGTCAACTATGCTAGAGCCCATAATAGCTTGTGGCTGCACACGGAAGTTTCTAGCATGAAAAATCTCATGATCCCTTTGAGCCTGGGTGGCGGTCCATAAAAAAGCAGGCAATCCTGGTCTACCCAGGTGCCTAGACAGGCAATCCTAGAATAACCAGGTGCCTCAATCCACCCAGATGTGTGTTTAAGTTGCCACCTTAAGTAACCATTAATTAACAATCTCACATCTGTCATGAATACTCTCAAAACCCAATCCACGTCTACGAGCATAGCATAGCAGTATAAGCATAACGTAATAGTGACTCCCAAGGTTTGAATGTAGGGCAATAGGTTCCTACCTCATCAACTACTTCCCAATATCCATAATTTAATTAGATCCTAATCATGCAATGTTTGAGGTTTGATCTAATGCAACAAAAACTGGGTATGAAAGAGGTATGATCTAATCATGCAATGTTTGACGTTTAATTAGATCCTAATCACCCAGAATTTTGAAATATTTTCAAATGAAATTCAAATATTTTCAACAAACCTTTTCATTTAATTTAAATGGAAGAAGTCATGTCATCTTCTCTCTAGGGTTTTGGGTTGAAAAGAATTTGAATTCACGGAGATCAGAAAGCAAATATGAAAGTTTGGGAAAGTCCTTTTATTCCCTCTCATTTAACTTTCAAAAAGTTTCGAATTCACTCACTTTCAGACAATCAATCAAGGGATTTATGTATTCGTGCCCCTAGTTGGGTCACGCTCGACTGATTTGCCCCTATTTTTTCAAGAATTGCGGTTTTGCCCAGCTCACTTCACTCGCCTTGTGTTTTTGCCCTTCCAGGGCGGTTCCGACCAGTGAGCAGTCACCACGTGGCGAACCGTGATTGGTTGGAACCGCCCCGGAAGGGCGAAAACACAAGGCGAGTGAAGTGAGCTGGGCAAAACCGCAATTGTTGAAAAAATAGGGGCAAATCAGTCGAGTGTGACCCAACTAGGGGCACGAATACAATTGTTCCATCAATCAAACAATCAATCAAATCTATCTATTTATTATAACATTCCAAAATTTAGAATTTTGGGATGTTACAGTGTACCCGCGAGTGGGTGTGAGAGAACTAGTGCGTGCGTGCACCGCTTCTCTTCGTGAGAGTACAATATACTATGCCAAAGAACGTTCGCCGCAAGAGTAATAGTACAAGTGTGTGACGTGTGAGCTAAAATAAAATGTGTGCTCCGTCTTTTGTTTTTTTAGAAGTTCTGAGGGTAGGGTGTGAAGAGCGCATATGTGCGTGACGTCTACCTGCAGATAGACGGTGGGTGCGACATGCGAGTCTGCGAGAGGACTCAGGAGAGTCGTGACTCGTGAGGGTGCGTGTGCGTGAGAGAGAGGGGGGCACGTATCAATGCAATGCATGTGTCCGTAAATCATTATCCGACAAATGTTCGCCACAAGCCTTTTCCTGACGAACGCCGTAAGGACCGTTAGATCGGCATCCGATAGTGTCAGTTTTGCCATGTCATTTAACAGAACAGCCACTCCTCCTACACACAAATCTTCCACGTGAGTGTTAGCAACTGCCGTATGCTCCTTCCATTCCGAAATGCAATGCATATAGCTTTATGGAAAATCGAACCTCGCAAACTTTTACTGAGTTTTCGTGTACCAAATTGCACATGTAGAATACCATGTATATATCATTTCATTCATCTTCGAGAGGTAACTATAAAGTTGGGTGAGGAGTCTACAAAGAAAGACCATCGTATCACCCACAGCAATTTCAAGCATCCTTTAGTGTAGAGGAATATCATAGGAACTCTATATGACATGATTTTTATAGGATTTTTTTCTTTAGAGCTAATTGGTTCATAGGAATAGATTCATATACTCCACATTTCAAAGGAAATAAACATGATATCATTTCTATAGCTTTAGAGCCACTTGGTTCATATGAATGGATTCCTATACTCCCTTAATTTCAAAGGAAAATAAACATTAGCGTATATTCAATAGAAAAGTTCCTATGATATGAACCAAATTACATCTCTTTTCTAATCCCTCCTCATAGGAATTGAGAAACATGCCATCTCTATATTCAATAGAAAAGTTCCTATGATGTGAACCAAATGACATCTCTTTTCCAATCCCTACTCATAGGAATTGAGATGCTCCATGTCATCTCTTTCCCTACAACTTCCATGTATACATATCTATTCCTAAATAGATAGTACAACCCACTAGTAGCTTTTTTCCAAAACATGCAACTATGGCACAAGAACTATACAGTGTGCCAATAACTTTGAAAGATGGTCGCTGGATGAAGCTAACCCGACAGTGCGGAGATAGGCAAATCCGAGCACTACTAGCCGTTGGATATCATCAACATTCCACCAAATCTGCCACATGTACAATTTAGAAGACTCCATTGTTGAACTTAAGCATAATGCACAAACCTCAAAACACAAGCACTTCTCCTTTGTTCTAGAATCTTCTGTATCATAATTGATTATTTTTTCTAAATGAATTGCCATTATTTGCTTTTTACTTTATGATTTACTCCCTCCGTTCCAAAATAGATGACCCAACTTTGCACTAAAGTTAGTGCAAAGTTGGGTCATCTATTTTGGAACGGAGGGAGTACAATGCACAACCCCATGAATCTTAACATTTTTATAAAACTTATTGATTTTGAATGAGATGAACTATAAGAACTAAACGAACATCTACATCATGCATATATGACTCAAAGCTTTACATCCTATAGTGTGTATTTATTCATAATTTGGTTTCAAAATCTCATGCGTTCAATACATGTGTACCTTACTAGTTTTTGAGTAGAGTAGCAAATTTCACGCGGCCCCGGGTATATCAAAATGCAGGGCCCAAGCATCATTGCCTTTCGGTCGACCCTACGTCCACAATTTTTTGTACGTACTATATCTCCATTGGTCCCCGAACCCAAAATGCTGCCTCGTTCCCGTAAAACCAAGCGGCCCACACATATTTGAGGCGTCGGCTCGAACCCGTTTACTATGACGTGGCCCCGCACGCCGTAGTACTCCTACAAACCCTACCACCGCATTCATCATCGGTTTTCTTCAAGAGGACAAGGGAGAAGCCGATTTGTAGTGGAGGCGCTTTAAAAAAGGATCTGTAGTGGAGACCCCTACCCTAGGGTGCCCTAGGTAGCTGCCGCACACATCATTGTTTTCTCTTTTCTTTATGCTCTTGCGCCCTAGAGTGAAATGATGGTTGCTTCGTCCGTCCAGCTTAATGCGGGAAAGGTGGGGCTTTGTGATTTGACCCCTCGTCGCTCATTTTCTACTACTGCGGCGCTACGACCGGGGTGCCTCCAATTCCAACCGCTGCTCTGAACTGTAATTTGGTTCATTGCATGTGGAACAAGACGGTGGACGAGCCACATGTCGGCCAAAGGGGTCCTGCTAAGTGTGTCGCCATTTCGTGTGCGGACTAACCCTGCTTGAGTTGCTACACCAACACGACAGGAGCAGCCTACCACTTGGTTTTGCTCCTTGGTGAATCCTGACTATATTGATCTAAAAAGATACGTGCTGAACTACCCTCTCAGTCTTGGTTTTTTTATTTTTAGGCATCTCGGTTTATAGGGCCTGCACGTAGTTCTAGGTCATCCATTTGACTAACTAAATATGAGTTACTATGTCACAAAAAGTATATCATTGGATTCTTAAGCGGATGTAGTTGTATTTAAAAGTCGAGGGCGGGGCTTTTCCTGCGTGGTAGGCAGCGGGGCAGTTCCACCTAGTTGGTTCGACAGAGATGCGAGAAGACGAGGGAGTAGGCTGCTGCAAACGTAGGGTTGTGTGATTTGACAGCGAGTTACTGCTGGACAGGTGGGGCCCCATGATTTGACTTGCTGTCGGTGTCAAAACTGGCGGATCTCGGGTAGGGGGTCCCGAACTATGCGTCTAGGCGGATGGTAACAGGAGGCAGGGGACACGAAGTTTTACCCAGGTTCGGACCCTCTTGATGGAGGTAAAACCCTACGTCCTGCTTGATTAATATTGATGATATGGGTAGTACAAGAGTAGATCTAACACGAGATCAGAGAGGCTAAACCCTAGAAGCTAGCCTATGGTATGATTGTATGTTATTGTTGTGTCCTACGGACTAAAACCCTCCGGTTTATATAGACACCGAAGGGGCTAGCATTACACAAGGTCGGTTACAAAGGAGGAGATATACATATCCGTATTGCCTAGCTTGCCTTCCACGCCAAGTAGAGTCCCATCCGGACACGAGACGAAGTCTTCAATCTTGTATCTTCATAGTCCAATAGTCCAACCAAAGGATATAATCCGGCTATCTAGAGACCCCCTAATCCAGGACTCCCTCAGTAGTCCCCGAACCAGGCTTCAATGACGATGAGTCCGGCGTGAAGTGTTGTCTTCGGCATTGCAAGGCGGGTTCTTCTCCAACTTGCAAGTGTTCGTAAGTAGTGTCCAGCTCCATAAATGTTGAACCTCTCGGCTTTTGTGCCCAATAAGGGCTATCTCCCACGCGTCGAATGAATACGAGGCGCTAGGGCGTTTTTACATTCGCCCCCTAGCCAAATAAATAAATTGTCTATTAAAGGGATGGGGATTCTTAGACCCGATCCATATCATCCTCCCCCAGTGAGAATTCATCAGAGCGTGCTTCGGAAAGATCCATTCCAGCATGGCTGACCTCCGCAGCTCCTCCTCCCACCCCCGTAGCCCTAAGCCCGGTGATTGGGAGAGGTGTTCAGTCCCGCATAGTCGATTAGTCGAGCTGCAGACTAAGGGATTTCTCCCTTCGGTGTATATGGTGCCCGTTCGAGCCGGGCTCGCCACCTATAATGGAGGGGCGCAAGCGGAGAGCCTTCCATGTCCCTCCATGGGAGAACGAGTCTGCCTTGTTCCTTATTTACTAAGGGGACTCGGATTTCCAATTCATTCGTTCCTCCGCGGGCTCCTGGAGTTCTACGGCCTCCAATTACACAATCTCACCCCTGCCTCCATTCTACATATCGCCGGCTATGTTGCTCTCTACGAGTTGTTCCTGGGCTGCGAGGCTCACTTCAAGCTGTAGAAAAGGCCATTCTGCCTTGTCCCTCGCACACAAAGGGAATCACTTTATCAAGTGGGCGGAGCCGAAATATGGCGCATCGCCGATACCGGATACCTATCCGGTACCCCGAAGAAGCCATCCGAAGACTGCCCCTCAGAATGGTTCTACATGGAGGACGTCCCCCTTCCGGACCCTGTTCGGCGGGGTCTTCCTGAGTTCAACAATGCTCCTATGAAGAAGCGCCGAAGTTGGCACCCACGGAGCCCCCCAGGCGGAAGACAACGGAGAAGTCCTTTATCTGATGAACCGGATCAAAGCACTGGCTTGATCAGGATTGACAATAATTGAAGTTATGTCGATTTGCATAATGCGGGGAGTGCAGCCACTTCAATATAGTGGGCACCCCTTGTGGTGTTATAACGGGGCGGATGACGCCACCCGCTTTGGGCGTAAGGGTCCGGACAATGCTGCAGCTCTAGCGAAGATTCTGTCTGAACTGTTCAAGGGTGAGGAGGAGGAGTTCACCCACATCAAGCCACGGGATGGATTCTCCATGTACAATCCTCCAAGCTGGGTAAGTTATATCTCCCTGCTCCCATTTTTCCCGCATTCTTTGTCGTAAGTATTCACCTTGCCACTTTGCGGCAGGAACTGCGAAAAGCCATAAAGGAGGTCAGTAGCCCTTCTCCACAACTGTAGGACCCTGACCGGGCCCTCGACTCCGGACTCGAAGAAGATTCGGTTATATATGTGGAGCTGATAGACCGGCAGTTATATCAGTTAAGCTACGATGATGCCATGGTGGCCATTATAGCCGACTATCCCGGACTGCTCCCTGCATCGCACATAAGAAAAAACAAAAATCCCAACTCCAAAACTAGGATCCCCTTTTAGACACTTCACCTACGATATACACATGGCATTTTATAGGGAAGGCATTCAGGACGCCCTGCCGAACCCATGACAACGCACCAACAGGAGGCACCGAGGCCGGGTAGGCCAAAAAGGAAGGCGGTCAGGATGGAGACGCCGACGCAAAGGTATAAAAAACCCCGCTCCGTGGTTGTCGTCTTTCTCAAAATTTAATGACGCCTGCATTTCTTTAACAGAAAGAACGCTCGCCGGAATATGTCCGGCGATGCTGCCAATCAAGCTTCCACCAGTCGGGCGCCGGGACCGGACATGGAGGCGGAAGGCGATATGGGGCAGGCGCCGGATAATCCCCCTACAGAGGATGTGGATAGATTATCTGCTACAAACTCAGAAGTGGAAAGCTCCATGAATCACAGGCGCCGCCGGGCCATACTCCGCGACGCTTGTTTCTCACCAGAGGCGTTCGACGCCTTCAATTCTGGAGAGGCGTACCTCCGTGCTGCTCAAGATGGTCTAGCCAGAGCCACGGATTAGTATGTAAAGGATGTACGAGTGAGTAAATCTGACGATTTATATGTATCAGTAGCCCCTGAGACTTGAAACAGTTAGCAGAACTGATTTAAGGATCATCTTTAATGTGCAGGTTCTTACAGAGAAGAATACTAGGCTGTCCCAGGAGCTGGAGGAATGCAAGACCCAACTGGGGGCCGCTCTTGCCGCATTGCAGGGATAGAAAAAGCCTCCTGCTGGTAACATTTACTTTAAAGAATGTTGGTTACCATATAGTGTGCGGCATGTCTGTAGATCTAACAATTGATTTTGCAGATGAGTCCGGAGAAAGTCTGGGGGACCAGCATGTTATGCGACAACTAGAGGCTGGCAAACGCGTGCTGACTAAGATTATGCTAGAGAAAAACAATCTCCAAGACGCCAACATTAAGCTGAACGTGGAACTAAAAGACGTTCGGGGCAAGCTTGCGGACTCCGAGAAGGAGAATAAGCGGCTTCGACACGGTATTTTCAATAAGTGTTTGAACGAATCCTTTTTAAAGGAGTTCGGCAAAGAAACTGTCTAACAATGTTATGTCCGTAGGTATGCTGACGGGTCGTCCCACGGAGGAAATGCCCGGGTCTGCGGGTGATCTTCTGTCCGAGCTGTCACATATGCACGAACAAGTTCGGCAGGTGATGCAGGCGTTGCCCAGGCCTTGTGGCCGTCCGTCTCCCTGCCAGAAGGCGTTGCAGAGCTTGCGGAGAAGCTGAAGGGAGCACGACGGCGCTTCCGTTTATGGAAGATATCAGCCTGCCGACAGGGTGCCAGAGAAGCCTGGGCCATGGTGAAGACGCGGTATACCAAGGCAGACCCAAATCACATGGCCGAGGTCGGACCTGTGGGGCCCGACGGAAAAGAGATCCCCGTTAGCTTAGTTTATGGGCAAGTAGAATTAGCCGCAAAGTGTTCTCAACAGGATTGTAAGCTGGACCGCCTGTTGGATGGTATAGAGGAGGAATTTAGTCAGTCCGCATGACTATGTAATTAAAGTGACATGTATAATGCCTTCTAGCCGGATTGTAGATCATTTGTCGTTGCGGACCTTTTCGCTTCAACCTCCGGGCCCGATAGTCCGGAGTGAATCTGAATACCCGCTCAATTATATAAAACAGGGGTATGCGTGGAGACCAGGCGTAGGGGTCATTAGTGCTTTATCAGAAAAGTGCCCAACTAGTTATGTTATATACATGGGTAGTAAGAAACATCCTCCAGGGAGAATAGTTCCATTAAGGGTTCCTTTCCCTGGGTAAGCATGCCCTAAAGTGCATGTCCGGACTGCGATAAGAAACGCAGAAAAAGCATTTGGGGGCAGATATGGACAATAAATAAAAATCATCTTTTGTTCACCGACCGAATATTCCCTTAAGAACGCTAGCTTTCGGCTTCATCCAGTCTGAGATACACATCTGGCTGACCCGGCAGTAACAATCGCAGAGGTGCTTCCCTTATGCCCTAGCCGAATTAGCGGGAACGTAGGGCATAAATACAAGAGCCAGGCAACCCAGCTTGGCCAAAACTTAAGTCATATCGATGCATATAATGGTGAAAAAAGGTACATGAGGAAGTATAACACATGTGTTGGGCATGAGGCCTGGATAAATAATTTAAGCTTCTGTGAAAGAAGCCCCCAGGTATGAAGAGTGCGGCTAGCGCATCTGTAATGTACAATTGAGGCACAAGGTGACCCTTGAAGGCCTAGAGAAATAATAAGAGAAAGAAAGAAAGTGAAACAAGACAGATGATGTATATGCAGAAAATGGATAAAGGGAGGGGACTAACATAGAGTCCGGTGCTAGGCGTAGAATCTTCGGAGCCTGGCTGCGTTCCATGGGTTCGGCTCGAGTCGACTAGTCGATGCATCCGGCAGTCGGTACGCTCCAACGGTCAGAACTTGGTCAATAATGAAGGGACCTTCCCATTTGGGCTCGAGCTTGTTCTTTTTCTTATCCGGCAGGCGTAGAACTAGTTCGCCAACGTTATAAGTTTTGGCCCGTACTTCTCTGCTTTGGTATCTGCGAGCCTATTGCTGATAAAATGCGGAACGGGCTTTGGCTATGTCGCACTCCTCCTCCAAGGCGTCCAGACTGTCCTGCCGATCGAGCTCGGCTTCTCTTTCTTCGTACATGCGCACTCAAGGTGAGTCATGAATTATGTCGCAGGGCAAGACTGCCTCTGCGCCGTACACCATAAAGAACAGTGTATATCCGGTACAACGATTCGGCGTGGTCCGCAGCCCCAAGAGTACGGAGTCGAGCTCCTCTACCCAGTGTGTGTCAGACTCCGTTAAGGACCGCACTAATCTGGGTTTAATGCCGCTCATTATAAGACCGCTTGCTCGCTCGACTTGACCGTTGGTTTATGGGTGATAGACTGAAGCATAATCGAGCTTGATGCCCATTTTGCTGCACCAGAGTTTTACCTCGTCGGCCGTGAAGTTCATGCCATTGTCAGTGACGATGCTGTGGGGGACGTCATAATGGTGTACAACCCCGGATATGAAGTCTATCACCGGTCCGGATTCGGCTGTTTTAACAGGTTTGGCCTCTATCCATTTGGTGAATTTATCCACCATGACCAGTAAGTATTTTTTCTTGTGGGTTCCCCCTTTAAGGGTTCCAACCATGTCAAGCCCCCAGACCACGAAGGGCCATGTAATGGGGATTGTTTGGAGGGCGGTGGGTGGCATGTGGCTTTGATTTGCAAAGAGCTGGCAACCGGCGCAATGTTGGACCAAGTCCTGTGCGTCTGCCCGGGCTGTTGGCCAATATAATCATGTGCGGAAGGCCTTGCTTACAAGGGCCCGGGCTGCAGCGTGATGACCGCCGAGTCTGGCGTGAATTTCTGCCAAAAGATTCCGCCCTTCCTCTTCGGAGATGCACCTTTGAAGGACTCCGGTAGTGCTTTTTTGTACAATTCTCCCTCATGGACCCTGTAGGCCTTGGACCGCCGCACTATGTAGCGTGCCTCATTTTGGTCCCCCAGAAGTTCCTGTCTAGTTAGGTAGGCCAGGAATGGTTCTGTCCGCGGGGCAATAATGGCCATTATTATGTGGGCTGAAGGTGTTATTTTGGTGCCAGAGCCTCCGATTGTGTCACAGTATTCGGTATCGGGCATTTTGGCTGGGTCCAGACTATTGTTACCGGTGTCTCCTTCCCATACTACGGATGGCTTGAACAGCCTTTCTAGAAATATGTTGGGGGGGGGACCGTATCGCGTTTTGCACCGATGCAGGCGAGGACATCCGCCGCCTGATTGTTTTCCCGAGCCACATGGTGAAATTCGAGCCCCTCGAACTGAGCTGACATTTTTAGGACGGCGTTTCGACAGGCCGCCTTTTTCAGATCCTTGGCGTCAAAGTCTCCATTTATTTGGGATATTGCGAGGTTTGAATCCCCGCGCACCTCCAGGCGTTGAATGCCCATGGAGACTGCCATCCGAAGACCATGCAACAGATCTTCGTATTCGGCTGCATTGTTGGAGTCTGTATACAATATTTGTAGTACATACTGAACGGTATCCCCGGTTGGGGATGTCAGGACGATGCCAGCCCCTAGACCGGCCAGCATTTTAGAACCGTCGAAGTGCATGATCCAGTTGGAGTATGCGCCGTACTCTTTAGGGAGTTCGGCCTCCGTCCATTCGGCGACGAAGTCGGCCAATACTTGTGATTTAATGGCTCGTCGGGGTTTGTATGTTATGTCAAATGGGAGGAGCCCAATGGCCCATTTGGCAATCCGGCCCGTAGCGTCGCAGTTGTTTATAATATCATTAAGTGGCACTTCCGAGGCTACCGTAATCGAACACTCTTGAAAGTAGTGTCGTAGCTTCCGGGACGCCATGAATACCGCATAGGCTATCTTTTGATAATGTGGGTACCATGATTTGCATGGAGTGAGGACAGAGGATACATAGTATAACGACTTTTGAAGAGGGAATTTATGTCCCGTAGCTTCTCGTTCGACAACGAGCACTGCGCTTACAACTTGATGAGTTGCCGCAATGTACAATAGCATTGGTTCGCCAATGTTTGGCGCGGCCAGGATTGGGTTGGTTGCCAAAATGGCCTTTATTTCTTCCAATCCGGCTATGGCAGCGTCCATCCACTCGAAGTGTTCGGTGCACCGAAGAAGGCGATAGAGGGGTAAAGCTTTTTCTCCTAAGCGGGAGATAAAGCGGCTTAGAGCCGCCACACATCCAGTTAACTTATGGATTTGTTTGAGGTCTGTTGGTGTAGCCAACTGTGACAAAGCTCGGATTTTGGCCGGATTAGCTTCGATACCTCTACTGGAGACAATGAAACCTAGAAGCTTTTCGGCTGGTACGCCAAAAACGCATTTTTCCGGATTGAGCTTGATGTCGTATGTTCGGAGGTTGTCGAATGTGAGCCTCAAGTCATCTATCAAAGAGTCGACGTGTTTGGTTTTAACAACCACATCGTCTACGTATGCCTATACTGTTTTGCCGATTTGTTTCTCCAGACATGTCTAAATCATGCGCTGATATGTTGCGTCGGCGTTCTTGAGCCCAAAAGGCATTGTGTTAAAACAGAAGGGACCGTATGGTGTGATGAATGCCGTTGCGGCTTGGTCGGACTCCGCCATCTTGATTTGGTGGTAACCGGAGTATGTGTCGAGGAAAGACAATGACTCGTGTCCTACGGTGGCATCAATGATTTGATCGATGCGTGGGAGGGGGAAGGGATCCTTTGGGAAAGCTTTATTGAGGTCTTTGAAATCGACACAAAAGCGCCAGGATTTGTCCTTCTTTGGTACCATCACCAGGTTTGCTAGCCAGTCCAGGTGTTTTATTTCTTTGATGAATCCGGCCTCCAATAACTTGGCTAGTTCCTCTCCCATGGCCCGTCTCTTAGGTTCGGAGAAACGCCAAAGAGCTTGCTTGACCGGCTTGAATCCCTTTAGGATATTGAGACTATGCTCGGCCAACCTGCGTGGGATTCCTGGCATGTTTGAGGGATGCCAGGCGAATATGTCCCAGTTCTCGCGTAGGAACTCTCATAGTGCGGCGTCCATAGCGGGGCTTAGCTATGCCCCGATGGAGGCTGTTTTTGTAGGGTCCGTTGGGTGGACTTGGAATTTGACTATTTCATCCACTGGTTTAAAAGAGGTGGACTTGGATCTCTTATCGAGTATCACGTCGTCCCTGTCCACTGTGGAGTGTAGCATGGTTAATTCCTCGGCTGAGAGGGCTTCGGATAATGTCTCGAGGGCCAATGCAGCTGTTTTGTTTTCGGCGCGGAGTGCTGTGTCCGGATCGCTGGAGAGAGTGATGATTCTGTTGGGCCCAGGCATTTTGAGCTTCATGTATCCGTAATGGTGTACGGCTTGGAAGATTGTGAATGCCTCCCGTCCTAAAAGAGCGTGATAACCACTGCTGAACGGGGCCACTTGGAATGTAATTTCTTCGGACCTGTAATTATCCGGCGTGCCAAATACCACACCTAGTGTGATTTTCCCAGCACAGCGTGCTTCCCGACTAGGGATGATTCCTCTAAAGGTTGTGCTACTTTGCTCAATGCGGTTCCAGTCTATTTCCATCTTTTGAAGAGTTTCCTCATAGATGAGGTTTAATCCGCTGGCGCCGTCCATGAGTACTTTGGTGAGTCGAAAGCCGTCCACGATTGGACTGAGGACCAGTGCGGCTGGTGCTCGGGCTGTTCAGAATTTAGGTTCGTCACTGGCATTGAAGGTAATAGTCGTGTCACTCCATGGATTTATTGCTGCTACGTGGCAGATTTCGGCCATGCTGCGGAGTGTTCGTTTGCGTCTATTATTTGATGCGAAGGTCTCAAATACCGTTAACACCGTATTGTTATCCATGGGATGGTGCTCTGTGGTATTTGGGAGAAGTATATCCTCACCACTTTTGGCCACCTGCCAGAGTATCCAACATGCTCTAAGGCTGTGCGTTGGTATTGTATCCACTATACTATGAATTTTGCAGGGTCCGTTGAGCCATCCTTCCAGTATGGTTCCGTACCCTGTAGAGGGTTTTTGCTTTTTGGTAGTTGACCCGGGTGTATTGTGATAATGCACCCTTTTGTTTCAGACTGGGTTTGTATTCAGGGACGGATTATCCCAAAAGTTTATTTCGGTTTTCCAGGCACTTTCCATCGCACAGTACTTTCGTACTATGGACGCCAAGTCAGCGAAGCGTGTTATCTCACGGCGATTTATGGCATTAAGGATTCCCTTGTCCGTGCAGTTATTGCAGAAAAATAGGATTGCGTCTTCCTCGCGACAGTCCTTAGCCTTGTTCATCGCAAGGAGGAATCTGGCCCAATAGTGATGTACTGTTTCCTGGGGCTCTTGCCTGATGTGGGAAAGATCGCTTATGTTTGGGTGGGTGGGTGGAATTGAATCCGAACCCTCACCTGATCTGGGATCCAGGGCCGAGGAATTTCCAATTTTGGAAGTTCCGGTTCCGGGGTGTGACCCGATAATCCTGGCCCGCTGCCTGACTCTAAGTTCAGGATTGGATGTTGTCCTCCCGCAAACGGGCGTCCGGCTCAGAGAGCTCGGGAATCCGGACATAGTTGGTCCTCAAGATGGAGGGAAGGTCGCCACATTGTTCCTCCACCACTGCCATATGATGGGTGACCGGTGGAGAGTTAATCTCCCTTTGATCGGGTTTAAGCCCAATCCGATCATAGTCCATAGCGACTCCCAAGGCGGCGATGCGATCTAAGAGCTTGTTTAAGGAGGCGAGCTCCATTGGCTCCATCTGTTCGGCGAGTGCCGATTTGATGTGGAGGCTGTTTTCGATGACCAGAGAAGTCATCGTCAGCGCGGCGGCCGAACAGGCAGTCATGATGAAACCGCCTAGCCGGAGAGTTTGGACGACAGCCAAAGCTCCCCCGACAGTAGTACCGTCTTTAAAGACGAGATGAGACATCCTTCCTTCTGGTGACGGCACAGAGGAACTCTCAACGAAAGCACCAATGTCGGTGTCAAAACCGGCGGATCTCGGGTAGGGGGTCCCGAACTATGCGTCTAGGCGGATGGTAACAGGAGGCAGGGGACACGAAGTTTTACCCAGGTTCGGGCCCCCTTGATGGAGGTAAAACCCTACGTCCTGCTTGATTAATATTGACGATATGGGTAGTACAAGAGTAGATCTACCACGATATCAGAGAGGCTAAACCCTAGAAGCTAGCCTATGGTATGATTGTATGTTATTGTTGTGTCCTACGGACTAAAACCCTCTGGTTTATATAGACACCGAAGGGGGCTAGGGTTACACAAGGTCAGTTACAAAGGAGGAGATATACATATCCGTATTGCCTAGCTTGCCTTCCACGCCAAGTAGAGTCCCATCCGGACACGAGACGAAGTCTTCAATCTTGTATCTTCATAGTCCAACAGTCCGGCCAAAGGATATAATCCGGCTGTCCGGAGACCCCCTAATCAAGAACTCCCTCACTTGCCATTATCATTTTAACTGCGGCGCTACGACCGGCGTGAGTCTCCCAGATTCCTGACCACCTCCATACAGGTGCCTCTCCCAATGCTCCACCATGTAGTAGAGGCTGGTTCTTGCATGAGAGCCCACTTCTCCACTTTTTCCTTGCCTCTCTTTCCTCCACATATGCAAAAATGCCATGTAAAGCACACTATTGTACTTACTTTTACTTGCTCCTACAGGTGCTTAAGCTTGCCACATAGGCATAAATTCTGATGTGGCAAGTTAATCAAGAATAGAGAGACTAGTTTGGTGACCCAAGGAAGAAACGGTGCTAAGCACGTGTACCTAGGTGAAAAGACAATTTTGAGTCTATAGCTAATTAAATGAAGCAAACTTAGCAACACCATTTCATTGGAAGAGGTCACTCCTTCGAAAATGCAATAAATACACGCGCTTAGCACCGTTTCTTCCTTGAGTACGGAGAAAGAAATAGAGAGGAGTAAAAAAATACACTTATAGCCAACCTTGTTGTAGTATGAGTGACTAAGTGATGACTATGTATGACATGCCAACATCAGATAGCCTAACGCACCGTGTTAAATCTCCAAGGGCGCGACCGCGCGAGCGACGCGATGGTTGTGGTAGGCGCGACCATGATACGGGCTGCTGGCAGCCCTTGGATCTGAGATCAAACGGTCGCATGCTAAGTTACTGAAAATTTGCAGAATAACCCTCCAGGATAGGATATTCACCCATAGGTCTAGAATCACGCCATGCAACCATTTGATCTCAGATCCAAGGGCTCTCGGAAGCCCGTATCATGGGAGAATGGAAAGCCACTACCTTGTCATTCGCACGCTGGCAGTTCGCTCCTACTCGTCCCTGCACGTCCTTCAATACTATGACGGTTCGCTCCTAGTCGTCCCGTCCATTCACATTACGGCAGTTCCAGTAATCCTAACCCTCCTCCCAAATCCATAGCGTCCCAAATCTCCATGATCGTCGGTGAGTACAAGGTTAGAACCATCATCGGCGATGAGTTCGACATCATCTACACCCGTTCTTCCGCGACGGTGAAAGGATGCCTTTCTCGCTTCAGCCGCATGTTTGAAAACTCAGATGATGAGTGGGTCGCTAGGCTAGATGTTGAGTACACCACAGTCCTGGGACGAGAGAAGGATCTAAAGGATGAAGAGAGGAAGAAGCCCGCGTGATCCAGGTTTGCGTACATAACATTTGCTTGGTCTACCACATATGCCATGCCGACGTTGAGAGCCAGGATTTTAAGAAGTTCCTCAAGGACAAAACAGTGAAATTCGTTACTGTAGACTTTGGTAACGACAAAGAAGTCCTGCGTCGGATAGGCCTCATTGTAGGCAACACCTTCGACCTCCAAAAGAATCGGCTGGTGTCCTCTCGTCAGCCTTCAATGCTGACCCTGGCAGGAGCCATGGTTCATCCTTCATATGGTAAACTGGAGAATCCTCATTACACGTCTCATCGTCATGCATGGCAGCGGAATGTACTAGATATAGACCACATCCACTATGCTGCAATGGATGGATACCTTTTCTTCAATATCTACAAGGGTTGGATGAAGAGCAACAGCCAAGTGTGCGGCTCAAGCAAAGAAGTATCAGCCAAGAGGAAGAGGGACAAGGACGAAGTCGAGGACGTGGAGGAGGACTCCGAGTAAGGTGGCAGTGTCGTTGCTCATGGTGGTTCTAATGCAGTGTCTACCAGAATAGTTGCAAAGTTTAATTTTAGGTGTGGTTAATTTAATTTGACGGGTGTGTTGTCCTGAGCCCCGAGTAGAACTATGTTATGTTTCTTCTTGTTACTTTAACTCTTTAGTACGTACATACTAGTATTTCTTACATTTCATCTTTTATTTGGTATAGTACTACCACTCGTTTCTTCACATTATATACGTACAATATATATGGCCAACATCATATAGCCAGCAGTTTAGTTGTCAAAAAATTTCAGGGTGCTTAGTTTTGTCAAAGAATTCCAGTATGCTTAGAGGGTGCTTGGATCCAAAGGACTTATTCTAGTATGAATAAAAATAGTCTCTTAAAGAGGCTAAAGTTCCAAGCACCCCTGACTAAAGAGGGGCTAAAACTAGTCTTGAGACTAAAATTTTTTAGTCAGGGGTACCCCTACTAAAATGTGGATTAGTCCTCTCTCTACTCATTTAACTCCTCTCCTTTAACACAGGCGAGTTCTGTATTGGAGGGTTTGGAGGATAATAAATGCTCATTAACTTGATTTTAGCCTTTTTATTATTTGGATCCAAGCATGGGTGAGGCTAGCATGTTTTAGTCCCACTACTTTTAGTCATGGGACTAAAACGTATCCAAGCACCCTCTTAGTTTTATTTGACGGGTGGGTTGTGCTGGACACCATTATTGTGACTAGCCTTTTTAATAGTACTACATGCATAATTTGGCGACGAGCGCTCTCTATATGTACCACCTTTTTTTAATTTCAATTTTTGCTCCATGGGGCAATCCATCGATAGTACTACTGTACAAAAGTATACATTTTTTAAAAGGCTAGAGTACTTTTCATCACATATATAGCCAGTTAAATTCTCAACCTAGAACAATGTGCATGCCATGTAGTAAACCGATACGGAGGAAGTATAGTAAAAATGAGGTGATTTTACTGAGCGATCGGCGGGGGAGCATGGCCTGTCATGTGGTCCCACGTGTCATGATGTACCAAGGCGATGCGCGTGTCCCTCTTGAGGCAGAAGCAATACTAGTACGTGGTTTGAGATGATGGTGAACCGAAGTGTGAAATAAAGGTTGCTTCGTCCGTCTGGGAAAGTGCGGCATTGTGATTTGACGTCTCATTGCTCATTATTACTACTGGATCGGTACGAGTGGGGTGCGTCCCCACTGTTGTTCTGCACTGTTATTTGGTGCTTGACACGTCGACCCGGTTGCTATATGTCCCACATGTCGGTGACAGGAAGTACAGAATTCATGAAAGGGAGCTTCGACGGAGGAGTATACTACAGAATTCATGAAAGGGAGTGACTTAGTTTTGGAAAAAACTGTTTTTACGGAGTACGTACCCACTAGGGTTTATAGGGCTCATCTAAAAAACATTCGTTTTTCCGTTTGATAAGTCTCAATTCTACTATACTAATAGTAATACCATTACATGTTGGATTTCGAGGTGCGTTAGATCACCCGACGCAAGCAATGTCAAGAGGAAACTAACCAATGCATGTACAAGTTCATGGAAATTTAGTGGTCATTCATGCATTCATTCTAATTAATGCCTCGGTAAACATAACTTCTTGAAAAAAACGAGCATACTAATTACTTGTGCAAAATACGAAATTAATTCGACCACTCACCGTCTACCTTGGTTGGAGAGATTTTGAAATTGAGCCATAAACTGGAAAGGAGGGAGTAGTAACTTTTGTCTCGATTACTATTTGTGGCCTTGTATAGATGCAAAATGTATTTTTTATAGTGGCCTTGTATAAGTAAATGGAGGGAGTACTAACCAAAGTATGTAGTAGGGACGAGGAGTAAACGGAGGGAGTAGTAAAATTTTCTCCTAGTGCTGCGAGCCACCACGCCAGCGGGCGGGGGAGACGGCGTACTAAGCAAGCTTCTCCTCATTCTGCGAGTTGACGGGACACATCAAAAGTACTCCAGTGTATAGAGCCTTGCCTGTAAGGTAGGCCCCACATGGTTTGCCTCTTTTTTTAATTTAACATAACGCGTCAAGTCACAATTTGTTTGTTCACCCATGGTAGACGATCCTCCCTCCACCAAGTGGACAACCAGTACACGTGCCAAATTACCATGTGGGCTGCCTTTTTCGTACAGAAATGAGCTCCACCGTGTACCCACGCGGGTGTGGTAGGGAAAGAGATGGGAGTATGTGCACCGTGCGTGCACCTCTTCTCTTCGTGCACGTCCCCCACCTACATGGGTGTGTGTGTGAGAGAGATACAAACCTAGACATAATGCGCCGTCCATCCCCATGCCTCCGCCCAGTTCGACCACCAGTCACCACCACGCCCCACGCCTCCTCACCTTATCTCTCATATTTCTCCCTCCATTTTTATATACAAGGGGCCACTATCAAAATTACAATTTGCAGATATACAAGGCCACTAACACTAATCGATGCAATATTAATGGTGTTTGCCTCGTGGTACTAGCAAAGGAGGACATTAATTATCCCTTGCATGCATGCGGGAGTTTGTAAAAAAATGCATCTTGATGTTCCGTGCAATGCACGGGCATCTTGCTAGTCCATGAAAACAACACATGGCAAAATTCCACGGCGAACGAGGGATTCGAATCTATTGGGAGGGGCTGTTTGGATCTTGCCCGGGGTAGCCAAAATATTGGCAACCCTTTTGTCCACCGGTGCCCTTGCCACCGATGAACGAGGAATGGCTCGGGTGCTCATGCTGTCATGCATCCTCCAGCGCGCACGTTGGAGACGAGCTCGCACGAGCTGTGTTTTTTTGTCCCACAACGCCGCCTGAGCCGCCCGCAGACCGACCGGCGTCCCGCAAATTACGCCATCCAACCATAGCCGCACACATTATGACAGAAACTCAACCAACCGGACGAAATTCACACAAACACGTAGACAAACTGATATTTCATATAAACAACGACGGAAATCATATAAAATACCGGATTTTCATACAAACATGACGGATTTCATTACATTCAAATGAACTACGCGGTGCTAGTTCTGGACAGCACATGTATATAGTACCTGGCCTAAATGGTTGCCCGGCGATCGATTTGTTTTCCTCATGTCCGGCAGCACGATCACCGGACTGCCGGGAGCCCCGGAGGTATATGCTTCAGCACAAAGGACGGCTCGCTTCCCCACTGCCCAACTGATATCATTGGCTGGTGCCGAAGATGATGGTGGCCGGCACCGGTTCGAGTTCATCACCGGCCACTACTTCTCCATGGCCGGCACTAACTCGAGTTCATCCTAACATTCCCCTCTTCTGTGGAGCCCATGCGGGGTCGATGAAGGTCCTCGCAAAAAAAGGATCCGGCAAGACACCTGCTGTGTACGCCGGCGTCGCCTCCGAAGTGGCCTTCATGGGACCCAAGCGGCGGTGGCCTCCCGTGTTCTACTTCTCCTCGATGACGGCGGCGGATGCGGAGGCGCTGGCCACCGACTCATCGCTCTCCGCGCACCCGGCTTCTGTCGCTGCTTGCATGACACGACCACCGGCATGGGAGTCTCGACCATAGAAATGGGATATGCGGTACGAGGCGGCAGCGTGGGCGGCAGCAACGACGCCCGTGCGCCGCTCCTCGTCGAGCTGGCCTGGAGCGGCGAGTTGCTGAACCATGCACCGTCTTGGGGCGGCAACTGGCTCCGTCGGGCGAGGGGAGGGAGGTGGATTAGCGAGCTGCATAGCTTGTATCCGGCGGCTACCCAGCCGGCTTGGATGCGGAATAACTACTCTTCGTAAGCCATTGTAAGAGTGGACAAAATGGTGGAGGAGATAGGGGAGCGGCCTGGTCATGAACGGGCGTGTGTCCAGAGTGGGTTTCTCGGCTTCCACACGGGCGGGTTTCATGGAGGCGTTTGAATGCGGCATGGAGGCGTGTTCAGCCGGGCGTGCCGCGAGTGGCGCCCTCGACTCTGACCTAGGACACGGCGCCGTTCTTCCACTGACATGTGGGATCTTTGGGTGCATGGCATGCATGTCAATGACCCAACGCAGGCAGCGCACATCAGAGGAACCTTTGGTGGGCCAGGGCGGTCAGAAGCGGGCATTTCATAAGTCGATGATTGTTCATTGAGTGTGACGTCATCTTTTTCATGTAGATAAGCCTACTATGTTGATAGCTCGTTCGATACGTTGTGATTCATAAAGACCGCTGCAAACATCAATGTTCTGCTTATCATAGATAAGATTGATTAATACCCGTAACAATCCATGTCCTTAACAAAGGGTGCATGCACGTATAGGTTGAACGTGTGTCTTGCGTCGTGTGTTGTGTGCATCCAAGCGTGCGAGTGTTGCGTGCGTGCAAGGGTACGTTTCAGTGTTGCATGCATGGGTGCGTACATGCGTGTGTTCGTGAGTGCATGTGTACGTGTCAGTTTGCACGCCAGCATGCGTGCGTGTGTACGTGTCAGTGTTGCATGCCTACATGTGTGCATGTCTTGCGTGCGTGCATGTGTACGTGCGGGGTGAGGCTACACGTCAGTCGACTGACTTTTTCATCTCTGGTCATTAGATTTTCCAGCCGTTGGATACGAAATCAAGGGCCTCCAGTTTATCATCAAACTCCACCCCCCTGAGCCGCCAGCCACCACCGGCCGAACCGCCAGCCCTCGCCGCCCGCGGCCGGCCCTCCCTCCCCGAAACCACTACCCACCATTGGTCCGCCGCCGCACCGGCCATCTCTCTAGCCCCCCTGCCAAGCTTTTTCTCCGGGGATCCCCACCCCACCGCCCAATGAACGCCCACAACCGCCGGTGACTGCCAACCAGAGGTCTCACGACTTCGAATAGCCACCGACCACTAATTTATTACCATTTCTGTCCTTCATATACGCGCTGACGGGTGGGCCCTATGGTAATGTGCGCTGCTGAATGTGGACCGTTTGACTGGTCAATTGATTGTGTTATCAACAAATTACGGAGCTGTATGGTGAGCCAGTGACCGTATGATCACCCTAAAATGTACTCCTATTTTATTAACACAGTACAAACTCAAACTACCATTTCTTTCTTTCATATACGGGCTGACAGGTGGGCCCCATGGTTACACGCCCCGATGGTGCAACACTAGTTGCGCCGCGTGGAACATTTGACTGGTCAATTGATTGTGTCATCAACAAACTACGGAGTTGTACGGGTGAGCCAGTGACCGTATAATCATGATATGTATTTGTTTAACACGGTACAGACGTAAGGGCTCATATATACGCGCAAGCACTCACCGCTATAAGCGCACACACGCGAACCCTACCCCTATGAGCACCTTCGAGAGAGTGGGCCAACATATATGATCTTGAGATTTTATGAAGTCACCATAGGTGCCTCGTAGTTGAGTGGAACGTCTCCTCCCACTGAACGTACGTCACCGGAAAATACTGAAATTAACACAAGATAAATGCGAGCACCAGGACTTTAACCTTGGTGGGCTCGAGAAACTACTGTCCTCTAACCATCCAACCACATGTTGGTTAGCATGACAAAATGTATGTGCTGACCGTGATGAGCTTATTCTGAAGTCCGGTGACCATATCGTGCTTTCGCTTCAAATACAATGACCATAAGTGTCGTTAACAAAATACGGAGCACGCATCAAATGCAAAGTCCGTCAGTGTCATCAACAAAATATGGAGACTTATCGTGAGCTAGATACCGTTGTACTATTGTATATGCTTATTTTCTTAGTGGCCGATTGCGTGTGTGGTGTGGTGGGCACATCATTTCTAGTTGTGGTGGGTCAACATGAAGACTCATGGGTCGGTTCCATCCTGCGCCACATATAGGTTGGACCGAGATGTGTTATACGAAGACCCATGTGGAGGACTCGGCGTACAACACGAAGCTACCAGAGTCGCGGAGGACTCTATCCCCACTGGTGATAAGCCGACTATATATGATTTGTAACCCTAGGCCCTTAGTATGTTATACAAGCTTGGGGGCTAGTTCGTCGATAGTATACACACACGCAGAATTCCTGGTATTCACGTGTACTTTGTACACACCCCTATCACTAATATACAGTACCAGGAGTAGGCTCTTTCTTCAACTACAATTGAATTCTAGCATGTGCATGTGTTTATTTCATATTATCGATCCATAGAGTGAGAGAGGTTTGAAATACAGGCAATGGATGCTTTTGCAATTCATATATAAACATTAATTAGTGCACTCCATGTTGTTAGTGTGAATCACTTTATACATTTGTCACTTGCATGGATACATTCCAAATTGCTAGCTACGAAATAGAATACATGTTGAATTCAACATAAAGGGGGTTTCGTAGATTCGAATTCATAGGAAGTGCATTCATCTATTTGAACCCGAGATAATGGCATTTGTAAATCAGATGTAAAAGGGGGCATCAATCTTTGTTGTGAGTTTGAACATGCTATATATATTCATACGCATATCTAACTTTTTTTTGCAACCAAGGAGATTATATCTGGAACCATGCATGAACTGAGGTAAGTTGCATATTTTTTTAATATATACTCGTGTACAATGTATATTCAAATGTACCCCCTCCATTCCAAAATAATAGTAGCTTTAGGATTTTCAAGAGTAAAGATTTGTGAAGTTTGACAAATCCTGAAAGTTGAATTCAAGAGAACCGAAAACGTTAATGCTTCTGCTCCCAAATATTGAATGAAGCGCCAAATAGGCCTCTGGCCACCCGAAACCGCGCGAGACTAATGTTTTGGTGGTAGGAAATTATTGTCCTGACTCTGGCCCGTGTAGCCTATCGGCCCGATGTCCAAAGGTCTAAACCGGGGTAGGTTTGTAACTTCAGCAAGACGCCAGAGAAGCATTCATACGCCGTGGGCGCCTACCCATGTGCTCGGCCAAAATCTATCCCGCCCACATTTGGGACACCTGACATGACTGTCCTACCCCCAACCCGCAATATGTCTGAAATTTTAGATGGGGGGAAAGTTTGTAACTTTCCCCAAATTTTAAACAAGCGCATCTCAAACCAAAACATTGTTCCCCCTTAGTTCCCCGCCTCCCTCCGTTTCCCCATTCATACTCCGTGGGCGCGAAAACACCCTCTCCACCAGCCGCAAAACCCCAGCCTCCTCTGTCCTCCACCCCATAGCGGCCAATCCACCGCCGCCATCCTCCATCACACCGGAGCCGGTACCCCGACATCGTCGTCCAACGCAACCGCAACCGCAACGCCCTCAAGGACTTAGCAGCTGAAGCCGAGGCAGAGCTGCCTCCACGACACCGATGCCGACGTGCGTCGTACTAGAACCACTCCAACCACGCCGTCCTGCGCCTCACTGCTGCGGCTCCACTGTCGCAACCGTCCACCGCACTGGAGCTGTTCCCGCTACACCGTCGTTCGCCCCCTCGGATCTGCTTCCCTGCCGCCGACAGACGGCCACCGCACCACACTCAACAACTTGGCCATGGGTTCGTCCAAGGCTGCACCGTCCTCCACAACTTCTGGTTTCCGGCGAACAACAAGAAGATCGTCGGAAAAACAGAAGGAGGACACAACACTGCCAGCAGAAAGAGGTACTCCTCTTCCCTTATTCGTGCAAATCTTACGTCTCCGCTCACATCGTATTCATCCCACGAAAGAAACTAGTTGAGCACTTCTTACTGCATCTTCTTCGTGATACTAAATGCACAAGGTTTCCTCCCTTTTACTATTTCACCTTTGCTAGAGGTCAGTAGCCCGCCTGGATTTCAACTCAGGGTCAGTCGAACCACAATTAAAAGAAGCAGCACCCGCTTAGGCGCGCAGAGCACCCAGTCCGCCTGTTCCCTGGGGAAGCGGCGCATCGGTGTCTATCATAGGGGTGTGGGGCGCAGGAGCTGCTTGCACCCGATCTGGAGGTCGGCGGGGCTTGAATGGATGGCCGGGGGGGCAGTGACAAGCACGGCGGTGCAGTGAGGTCGAGGGGAGGGCGCAGGCAGGGGAGGAATACTGGGCCGGTGGTCGCTGGCGTTTCGAGGAAGATCGTCAACACTGACTCGCTGGAGGTAGATGAAGGCGATCTACCCATTCTTTGTACATCGGATGGTGCAGAAAAAATCGACTGGCCTATTTGCTTTCAGTCGACTGTTATTTTCATAGAGTCCTATAGTAATTTAGTGTGTCATGCATGTTGTAGAGCTATCATATGTCTCCCATCATTTATTTCTCACCGACCTGCTATCTGCTACCTTTACACTGTACTAATTGTGCACACACTTCACCCATACTCACACTATTGTTTTTTTATGCATGGGTATTTCAGACTCTAACGCAATGTTGATGAATGCAGAAAAGAAAAGACAGAAGTCGCTCCAGTGTAATTCGAAGATCAACACTAAGCGTTCCAGCGCTCTAACGGGTGAAGTGTCAGCTGTTGGAGACAGTAAACTTAGCTCTGCAGTTGATGATCTCAACTGCCACACACAACCATCCTAGGTGCTTGCTTTAACTTCACGCTATCAAATGTGGTTGCATGTTGCATATGGTGTCTAGCTTGTATTGCTTCCAATTTGGTTAAATTACATCTGCTTACTTTACACATTATACCTTTGATAATGACATGCCTTCCTGTTTTTTATACATACAACATATGTCTATTAACCATGTTTGTACATCATACTAATGCTCTTTTGTATCCCTCGTCAATCACTTATGATGAGACAGTCACCCGGGTGGGTTTCTGTGAGACACCATACTCGTTTAAAGAGTGCAATGTCATCCTCCCCACATGATTCTCAAGAAACAGCAAGGCTAAATGAAGATAGTCAACGTAGCTCTCTAGTTGATCACCGCAATTCCCCCACACCACCATCGCAGGTGCTTGCTCTTACTTGGCAGTGTGATATGTAGTGTTCGTCTTACATGAAAGTAGTGTTCGTCAGTATCATGCATCAATGAGTTCTGAAGAGCAAATTTTATTCCTTTTTCTTGTGGGTTTGACTTGACATGGCAAAATCAAGAAAGAGGAAGGAAAATAGTAAGGAAGGCGATGATGGTGGTCCTCTGCAGCAACGTAAACGGATCATCTGTACCGATTCTCCTTGTACTGATAGTGCATTACAAGGTCCAAGTCTCCGCTCCCCTACTCCACCATCCAAGGTGCTTGCTCTAACTTGGCAGTGTGATATCTGGTTGCATGTTGAATATGGTGTCTAGCTCGTATTGCTCCTAATTAGTGTAAACTGCATCTACTTAGCTTACACATGATACATGTGAATATGACACGCTTTCCTGTTTTTGGTACATACTATATCTTATGATAAGGCACCTTTAAGTCGCCACTGTGATATTGGTTGTGTCTCGCGTATGATTTCTAGCATGTACTGCTTCTAATTTGTTGAAACGCCATATAGTTTCAACTTGGTAGAGTAATACTGGTTGCATCTTTCATATGGTGTCTAGCTTGCAGTGCTTCTAATTTGTTGAAATGCCTTCTGCTTAGTTACCACATCATAGGTGTGAATATGTCACACCATCCCGTTTTTCATACATATTCCATCCTCGCATCATGTGTTTGCCTTTCATCCGAGTAGTGTTCGTCAGTATCATGCATGAATGAGTTCTGAAGAGCGAATTTTATTCCTTTTTCTTATCGGTTTGACTTCACAATGCAAAATCATTTACAGCTGAAGGAAATTAGTCCGGCAGTGGATGATGGTGGTCCTTCGGAGCAACTCAAACAGAGGTCTCTACAGATTCTACTCCGCCATCCTCCCAACAAGATTCGCAAGACAACACAAGGCTGGACAATCAACGTAGCTGTGTAGATGATGAGCACATCTCCCCTACTCCACCATCACAAGTGCTTGCTCTAACTTGACACTATTATATGTAGTTGCATGTTGCGTATGATGTCTAGCTTGTATTGCTTCTAACTTGAATTGCATCTGCTTACTTTACACATAATGCATGTGAATATGACACGTGTTCCTGTTTCTAGAACATATGTGTACATGATGAGCACATCTCCCCTACTCCACCATCACAGGTGCTTGCTCTTACTTGGAACTGTTATACGTGGTTGCGTTTTCCGTATGATGTCTAGTTTGTATTGCTTCTGATTATGTTGAATTGCATCTTCATAGCTTACAACTTATACCTGCAACGATCACTTACCCATAAGACACATTTAACTTGGGACTGTGATGTAGGTTGCATCTTGCATTGTCTTCTAGCTTGTACAGCTTCTAATTTCTTGAAATGGCACTTACGATGAGACACTTTTTACCTGATAGAGTGATATTAGTTGCATGTTCATATGGTGCCTAGCTTTCATTTCTTCTAATTTTGTTGAAATGCCTTCCGCTTATTGTTTTTTCATACATATTCCATCCTCCTATCGTACGTGTGAATATGAAACGCTGTCTTTTTTTTTGTATATATTCCATCCTCCTATCATGCGCTTGCCTTACATCAAAGTAGTGTTCGTTTGTATCATGCATCAACTAGTTATGCATAGCTAATTTTATTCATCTTCTTGTGGTTTTGACTTCATAAGGCAATATCAGAAAATAGGAAGGAAAAGAGTAAGTTAGGGGATGTTGGTGGTCCTCCGCACCGACGCAAACAGAGACTCTCTAGATTTGCCACTGCTACTGCTAATGAAGTTGAAGTCCCAAGTCTACATGATGAGTTCATCTCTCGTACTCCACCATCGCAGGTGCTTGCTCTAAGTTGACAGTGTGATAATTGGTTTCATGTTATGTTGTCTAGCCTGTATTTCTTCTATTTTGATTAAATTGCACCTGCTGAGTATATACGTTATACATGTGCATATGACATGGCTTTCTGTGTCTAGAATACACTGCATCTATTTATCATATCATCTTCTTACATCAAAGTACTATTGTTGCGTATCCCGCATCAGTCACTCATGATTGGACGCTTTTAACATGGAAGTTTGATAGTGTTTGCATCTTGCATTGATTTCTATGTTGTACTGCTTCTAATTTTTCGAATTGCCACTTATGACAAGACACTTTTAACTTGGCAGAGTAATATTGGTTGCATCTTTCATATGGTGTCTAGATTGCATTACTTCTATTTTCTTGAAAATCCTTCTGCTTAGTTTGCACATCGTAGCTGTGAATATGTCATGCCGTCCTATTTTTCTTACATATTCCATCCTCATACGGTTGTCTTACATCAACGTATTGCTTGTCTGTATCATGCATCAATGAGTTCTGAAGAGTGATTTTATTCTTTTGTGTTGTGGGCACAGCTTGACATGGAAAAGTCGAAAAAGAGCAAGGAAAATAATATAGTCGGGAGTGTTGTTACTCGTCGGGTGAAACGGAAAAGGTTCTACTGTCGAGATTCTGCTGGTACTTATAGTGCAGTAGAAGGTCCAAGTCCATCGGCTAAATCTACAAACACAGTATCACCTGCTCCACCAGCTGCAGCATCCGCTTCAACTGTACCAAAATCTCAACTAGTTACTCGTTCGTTTGCTGCGGAACTGGCCAATACCCAAGTTGCCTTCACACCTAACACTACTTCCGAAGCACTGCTGACACAATAAGACTTGGCAAGATCAGATGAACCTCATGAGCATCAACACCAAGACGGTACCTGACCGAGTCAAGTTGCAGTTGCATGCTCCTTTATATGTACTCTCACAATTTGATGTACACTAACACTTTCCATATTCGTTGTTGAACTAGCACCATGGTGCAAGCGGAAACAGACATCAGGGATAATGCTTCACAGATTAACAAAATCTAAAGGAGGAAGAATGGAGATCCATTTTGAGGCAGGTTTAAAAAGGCCACGTGATGCTACAGAGTCAGCCAAGTTAGTATCAGAGGCAGCCGCTGCCGTTAGGTGTCATGCATGTATCCTCCCAACGTGGATCCAGTACACGAATGAGAAAGACAATACCCAGTTTAACACCTTCCTTGACCATTTATCCGTAAGTAATGTTATTCATCGCAATTAGTAATATTGTCTTGCTCTGTCCCATACTTTCTAGCTTCCTCCTAATAAGACTCACATTCTTTTTTCAACAGATGAGGTTCAAGTTGGATCCGAAAGATGATGCAACTAGACAAGCATGCACTCATGTTTTTCAGTCTGCTCTGCGATAGTATCGGTACCACCTTAGAAAATCTCACTTTGAAGGCAAGGCTAACAATGAAATCGCCCAAACATCTCCAGTGGAATATATTACACATGAAGACTGGACAGCCCTCGTTAAACACTGGTCTGATCCAAAGTATCAGCTGGGCTATATGTATTTGATTAGACCACATATTGAACTTGTATTTATGTATGTGCCTTACAAGTGTATCTTCTTATAGGCTAACTGTTTGAAGAACAAAACCAGCCATTCTAAAGTGAAATTCCAATAGACCACATGATCTCGTAGCTATATTGCACACTGCGAGGCTCTTGTAAATAGCTGCTACTTCCTTCTTTTTTTGTGCCATATTATCGTATCTATATTGACTTGTTCCAAATACAGAGGAAATCCCGTGCGGACCAAAAAGAACCTGAACCGAATGCAGTGCAAATCTTCAAGGATTGCCACACCAGCAAGATGAAGGGCATGAGCACACCAGTTCAAGCCGCTGTTGTAAGTCCTTACTCCTCCTGCCTTGAACTGATTGGTACTGTGATGTGTTCATTTAACTACTTGGTTTGCAGCCAATGTCAGTTACTCTGTTCACTTTTATTCACAGTTGTCTTAACGTATCATTTCACCTTACATGGTGTAAAAGAGATGAATGATATTCTTTTGCTCTTGATCTGTAATCTAGTTATTATGTTCACGTGCGCACACAATGATAAAATAGCATGTTTGTTTTATATCTGTTTGCCCATGATATGAATGATGTCATGCTATGTTCATCCTACTTTAAACCATGTCTCTTTATCCTTAGATGTCAACGAATGGGAGGAAATAGACAATACAGTAGGCATGCTACATGGCCATATGTTCCGAAAGTGATTTTATTATGTAGTTGGCACTACAATACATGCTAATGTATTACAGTAGTTCACCAAAATAAGTTATGTATAAACGTTTAACCTACTTTGTTTGTTTTTGTCTCATTGGTAACTTATCTGGTACACTAATCTACAAGTTCAAACTTTCAGGAAGCTATGGAACAAATGATTGAACAGCCACAACCACTTGAAGGTGACGAGGCTACTACAGGCACAATGTCACCTCTTGCTGCAGTGCGTTAGTATCTCTCCACTAACAGTGCAAAAAGCACCTTCCTGCGTAATTCTGGGTTGGTTGTCAAGGTAACCTCGTCCAAATCGCCTACTGAACAAAATCTTCCTGCTAGACAGAGTGATATATCTGTGCTCCAGACACAAGTCAAGTCCCTAATGGACGTTGTTTCGGAAACAAGAATAGTGGTTGAGAAATGTCGTCAAGATATGAATGGTTTTGAAACCAGACTATCAGACATTCGCTTCGTTGTTCAAGAGCAATGGCGGAAAAAAGGTGGAGATCGTGTTGCTCCATCAGATTCTACAGCCTGAAACATTAGCACTCAGGTCAAATGATCTGTGCTTCTATACATCTGATGGTGCTTTTATCTGGAAGGACTGTAAACTTTATGCAAACAGGCCTTTTGTTGTATGGTTGGAATTTATTTTGTTGTGATACAACATTTATGATGCTGCCTCAGGCTGCAGTAATTACGAAGCTATTTTTGTATAGTGTAGGTTTATCTTAGTAATGTATTCGGCCGAAACCTTCGTAGGAGCCCAACATGCCAACATTCGTTGGGACCATTCCAATTGGGCTAAAAACGATTACGTGCCAAAATTGGCATGTAGCCCACTAAAAATATCTGGGCCTAAATCAGCATAAGCTTTCATATTTTTCTGGTAGGCCTGTGCCCATAGTGGGCCTTTAACAGGCCTAAACATAATTTGGGCCCTCAGTAAAAATAGGCCGTTTACAGGTGTAAATATCTCGATCCCATACAATACATGGGCCTTTAATAGACCGAAAGTGAGATTGGGCCCTGATTGTGCCAAATAACGCACTGGACTTTAACAGGCCGAAATTCGGACGGGCCGTAAATGCATCGACCTAATACACGGGCCTTTAACAGGCCGGAACTTCGGTCGGGCTAGATTATCGTCATATTTATATGGGCCATTAATGGTCCCGATATGACGTTGGGCCACATATGGTCCATGGTTTACGTCCGGCGTTAACAGGCCGAAAATGACAACAGGCCGAAAGTGGCCCAAAGCTATAGTGGGCCTCTAACAGGCCGAATGTCAGACATGGCCGAATATGACCCAAATCCTTCACGGTCGTTTATGGGCCGAAAGTTTTTCTGGCCTGTAAATGGGCCCAAATGAAGCCGGACCTTTAATAGGCCGGAAATACACCGGGCCGTAATTCGGCCCAATTACTTAGCAGACTGTTAAACGGGACAGAAGTGACCATGGGCTGCGTTGATGACAAGTTTAGGACAGGCCGTTGATGGGCCGATTTGACAGAGAATGTTGGGTCTTTAGCTGGGTCGGCCCATTATGGTCGGCAGAATCTTGTGGGCCTTTAGCTGGGCTGCCCCATTGTGGTCCGCAAAATCTTGTGGGCCTTTAGCTGGGCCGGCCCATTATGGTCTACAAAATCGTGTGGGCCTTTAGCTGGGCCGACCCATTATGGTCCGCTAAATTTTGTGGGCCTTTAGCTGGGCCGACCCATTATGGTCCGCTAAATCTTATGGGCCTTCAGTTGGGCCGGCCCATTTAATCTTTGTGGGCCACTTTTGGGCCGGTCCACGTGTTAACATATCATAGGCCCATCTCGACCGTTGGATGAGTGACACCTGTGCCAACGCGGAGCTGACGCGTGGATCCGTCAGCCAATGAGAATTTTACACATGGAAAATCGGCATTGGTCGTGGCTGTTAATGGGTTATCGGATCCAAATCCAACCCAATAGCTTAACGACGTTCCGTTACGGTGGATGCCACGTGTCGGTCACCCTTGATGAAAGCACTTCTGTGACACGCGATTTATCGTCATGGAAGTGGACACTTCCGTGATGATAATTTTGGCAATGTCATGGAACACTTCTACGACTGCACATGTATGACTATCTTGATTCTGTCATAAATTTGTCATGGGTGTACATGCATGACAGAAAACGCGACCTACTGTGACAAACACGTATCATCACAAAAGTGTATTTTTAGTGACTCTTGACAACTCCAATAGCGACCGTTTGCTTCATATCACGAATAGCAAAACGGCCTAGAGGAGAGTAGTCAGTGAAGGCCTCCACTACCATAGGCTTGGTGGGAATCATATTCACAATCCCAGCATCACCCTTTTTAAGAAACTTGGGCTCTTACTCAACCTCCTTGCCAGATCGCCTGTCAATCTTGGTCACCAACTAAGCAAACTTCACAGCTATGTGGGAGGTGTGGCAGTCCAGCACAGGTGTGTACCCATTCCTGATAACTCCGGTGTTGTTCAGCACTATAATCTGCAAAGTGAAGCTCCTAGACTCCTAGGCAGGGTCATCTTTGGCATTTGATGCCACATACCCACGCTTCAGATCCATGGCAGCTACATTCTTGACATTGAAGCCAACAAGATCACCAGGAAGGGCCTCCTGGACAGCCTTGCGATGCATTTCAATGGAGCTGACCACAGTGGTCAGGCCAGTGGGACCAAAGGTAACATCCATGTCAGGCTTCATGGTACCAGTTTGAAGCCGACCGATGGGCACAATTCCAATACCACCAATCTTGTAAACATCCTGAAATGGAAGACACAAGGGCTTTGTGATGGGTCTCTTGGGCTCGACGATCTGATCAAGAGCCTCAAGGAGGGTGGGGCCCTCATACCTATCAAGGTTGGCAGACCTCTCAACCATGTTGTCACCCTCAAATCCTTAGACTAGAAGAAAGGGGACAATGTCCGGATTGTACCCAACCTTCTTCAGATAAGATGCCACCTGCTTCACTATTTCATCATACAATGCCTTAGAGTACTTGGGAGTAGTGCAATCCATCTGGACCAACGATACACAACATTCTCTTTTAGTTAACAGAAATTGCAAACTTCAAGGCAACAAAGATAAGACAGTAAAAGATAATAGCACATCTTGCAGGGCCATATGCTCATTTAGAAATCTAACTAGTCTAATTTAGGATGTATAGATCAGTATAGAACACATCAGCAGAATGTTCCATTAGTTAGATTAAACTGAAAACTGTAACCCACACAACCAAGAGAGATGGAAACCATTTCCAGGACTACAACATGGAACAAACTTAATGGTCGAAGAACATAATTTAAACATAAGCTTGAAGTAAACAAGAGTAGTGGCATCCATCTGAACAAAGATGGACAACATTCTCTTTAGCTCAACAAAACTTGCGAATTTCAAGGCAATGAAGTACATCTTGCATGACCATATTGCTTTTCCAGAAACCTAACTAATCTACTTTAGTATATATTGATCCGTGTCGAACAAAGAAGCAGAAAATTCACATTAGTTGGATAAAAGTGAAAATTGCAACCCTATACAACATATGAAACAAAATTAATGGCCAATGGACATAATTTAAACATAAGCACATCCACATTATCAAGAATTTATCTGTTGCTAGCAGTTGAATGACAATGGAACTTGGAATTTATAAGGCAACAACAAGACTATACAAATCAAATTATGTTATACAGATAGATCATTTCAAGTATCTGGCTAATCTTAAGTACAAATGGAACAACCAGTCAAGGTAAAATAACTGCAACATTACATGTCTGGTGTTTTTGCCCATAGGTAACGTAAAACATGGAAGTGTTGATAGCAGTTGAGACGTTTCATAGTTACAACATATGGTAAAATGCTTGTCATATAAAGAGTTTTCAATAGGGCATACCTTGTTGCAGCAGCAGATCATCTGCTTCACTCCAAGAGTGAAAGCAAGGAGAGCATGCTCACGGGTCTGCCCATCCTGGGAGAAACTAGACTCAAAACCACCAATGGTCGAGTCAATGATGAGAACAAAACAGTCAGCCTGGGAGGTACCAGTGATCATGTTCTTGGTGAAGTCACGGTGGCCAGGGGAATCAATAACCATGAAGAGGTGGTTGGTAGTCTTGAACTTCAAGAGTGTGATGTCAATGGTATTACCCCTCTCCCGCTCAACCTTGAGCTTGTCAAGCACCCACGCGTACTTGAGTGACCTCTTATTCATCTCAGCAGCTTCCTTCTCGAGCCTCTCAATCGCAAGCTGGTCAACGCCCCCATGCAAGCATATCAAATGGCCCGTGGTGGTCAACTTCCCAGAGTTGACATGGCCTATGACCACAATATTCAGACGGCTCATCTCCTTCACCATTGCTGTAGATATTAGTGAATGCAAACAAGCGGTTAGTTGCTGATTTGGTAAGATTTCAACAAATCCTGTCAAGATATCAGAATTGGCTACGGTAAGGTAGTGATGCTCAGCAAGCAAATATTATCACCGCCCTTTTGTAATAGGGAAGATGAAGACATATTAATTGTTTTGGTAAGAGGCAATGGATATTATCACCTACCCGATGAACAAATGTGAATGGGCAATTCGATAAGACTAAACGGATCCCAGCACGGTACCGCAATTGAAGCCTAGGCGACAGATGAAAACTCCCAATGGGTTGTATACAGGTTAAGCTACAACCAACGGTCACGGCTGCGTCAACAGATAGCAAATCCAAACACCTCACTGATATGGTAAGGGATAAAAAAATCAACAACCCGGGCTGACTCCCGTAGAATCCACACAGGAAAAGTATGAGCGGATCGGAACTAGGAATTGAAGAACAAGCCGTGAAAGCAAAGCACTAGGGTTTTGGGGTTCAGATCCCGGATGGCGCAGGAAGCGAGGCAACTGAGGGACCATGAAATGCAAGAGGATGGGAAGATGGGGAGATGGTGGGGCTTACCGAAGGGAGGAGCAGGGCGGCGCGGGGAGGTGCGGGACGGCGGGGGTGGGCGGCAAAGACCTTGTAGATCACGACGCGTTCGTCGCCTCGGTCTGTGCACTCTGAGGAGGGGCCTTGTTGTGGCTTGGGTGTGTGGTGCGAACCAACAGTCGACTAGCGACGTGTTGGGCATTTAGTCCCAAAAATGGATTACGCAGTGCGCAAGGACCACGGCCCATGGGATTGGAGGCCGGATGCGGGCCGGGGGCTAAAATCTCTAGGCAGAGAGTCGGGAGGATTAGGCAGGTCCCGTTGCCCTGATCTCGGGCCATGATCTCACCAGGTGGAGGGTCGGGTCAGGTCCGGGCAGATCCGCTAGCTCCACTCAGGGAGCTGCCCCGATCCGTCTTTGCCTGCCGAGGGATCGAAAGATCTGAAGAGGCTCAGCTCCGGATCCAGAACTGTGGGGATCTCGGGCCTCGCCATCCGTCGGCATGCATAGACCACTGTGGTGCACCTCAGCCATAGAGCTTTGCTTTTATACATCTCCAATCCGGCTCAATTCACCGAGAAACCAAGGGAAATTTCCCCTCAAATCTGAATGGACTGAGGCGGATCAGCCTGTATCGAAGCCAAAGCTTTGGTCTTCTGGCCGTAGGCGTGGCCGCCCGCCGGTAGGGGAAGGAGCCATGGAGCTGCATTTCTTGTGTTCATGGTTGTTGAAGCACAGAGGTGACATTTGCGTTTGGAAAGCTAGATGGGGAGGAGGAATCGCCTGAGCCAACTAATGTCTACTACACAACTTTCTTCTTGTAGACGTTGTTGGGCCTCCAAGTGCAGAGGTTTGTAGGATAGTAGCAAATTTCCCTCAATTGGATAACCTAACCTTTATCAATCCGTGCGAGGCGTTGGATGAAGATGGTCTCTCTCAAACAACACTGCAACCAAATAACAAAGAGTCTCTTGTGTCCCCAACACACCCAATACAATGGCAAATTGTATAGGTGCACTAGTTCGGCGAGAAGATGGTGATACAAGTGCAATATGGATGGTAGATATAGGTTTTTGTAATATGAAAATATAAAAACAACAAGGTAACTAATGATAAATGTGAGCACAAACGGTATTGCAATGCTTCAAAACAAGGCCTAGGTTTCATACTTTCACTAGTGCAAGTTCTCTCAACAATAATAACATAATTGGATCATATAAAAATCCCTCAACATGCAACAAAAGGTCACTCCAAAGTCACTAATAGTGGAGAAAAAATGAAGAGATTATTGTAGGGTACGAAGCCACCTCAAAGGTATTCTTTCCGATCAATTCATTGGGCTATTCCTATAAGTATCACAAACAGCCCTAGAGTTCGTAGTAAAATAACACCTTAAGACACACATCAACCAAAACTCTAATGTCACCTAGATACTCCAATGTCACCTCAAGTATCCATGGGTATGATTATATGATATGCATCACACAATCTCAGATTCATCTATTCAAACCAAAACAAAGAACTTCAAAGAGTGCCCCAAAGTTTCTACTGGAGAGTCGAGACGAAAACGTGTGCCAACCCCTATGCATAGATTCCCCAGGTCACGGAACCCGCAAGTTGATCACCAAAACATACATCAAGTGAATCAATAGAATACCCCATTGTCACCACGGGTATCCCACGCAAGATATACATCAAGTGTTCTCAAATCCTTAAAGACTCAATTCGATTAAGATAACTTCAAAGGGAAAACTCAATCCATTACAAGAAGGTGGAGGGGAGAAACATCATAAGATCCAAATATAGTAGCAAAGCTTGCGGTACATCAAGATCGTGCCAAATCAAGAACACAAGAGAGACAGAGATCAAACACATAGCTACCGGTACATACCCTCAGCCCCGAGAGTGAACTACTCCCTCCTCGTTATGGAGAGCGTCGGGATGATGAAGATGGCCACCGATGATGATTCCCCCCTCCGGCAGGGAGCTGGAACAGGGTCCCGGTTGGTTTTTGGTGGCTACAGAGGCTTGCGGCGGCAGAACTCCCGGTCTAGGTTATTTTCTAGAGGATTGGGGATTTATAGGAGAGGTTGGCGTCGAGAATAAGTCAGGGGCCCCATGAAGAGTCCATGAGGCACAGGGGCGCGCCCCAGGGAGGTGGGTGTGCCCTCCACCCTCATGGGGCCCACGGGACTCCCCTCCGGCAACTCTTTGTTCTAGTATTTTTTTATATTTTCCAGAAAAAAATCTATGTTGATTTTCAGCGCATTCCGAGAACTTTTATTTCTGCACAAAAACAACACCACGGTAGTTTTGCTGAAAACAACGTCAGTCCGGGTTAGTTCTAACCAAATCATACCAAAATCATGTAAAAATATTATAAACATGGGATGAATACATCAAAAATTATAGATACGTTGGAGACGTATCAGCATCCCCAAGCTTAATTCCTGCTCGTCTTAGAGAAGGTAAATGATAAAAACATAATTTTTGATGTGGAATGCTACCTAACATATTCATCAGTGTAATCTTCTCTATTGTGGCAAGAATATTCAGATCCATATTCAAAACAAAAGTTTAATATTGACATAAAAATAATAATACTTCAAGCATACTAACAAATCAATCATGTCTCCTCAAAATAACATGGCCAAAGAAAGCTATCCCTACAAAATCATATAGTCTGGCTATGCTCTATCTTCATCACACAAAATATTTAAATCATGCACAACCCCGATGACAAGCCAAGCAATTGTTTCATACTTCTGATGTTCTCAAACTTTTTCAATCTTCACGCAATACATGAGCATGAGCCATGAATATAGCACTAAAGGTGGAATAGAATGGTGGTTGTGGAGAAGACAAAAAGGAGAAGATAGTCTCACATCAACTAGGCGTATCAACGGGCTATGGAGATGCCCATTAATAGATATCAATGCGAGTGAGTAGGGATTGCCATGAAACAGATGCACTAAAGCTATAAGTGTATGAAAGCTCAAAAGGAAACTAAGTGGGTGTGCATCCAACTTGCTTGCTCACGAAGACCTAGGGCACTTTGAGGAAGCCCATCATTGGAATATACAAGCCAAGTTCTATAATGAAAAAATCCCACTAGTATATGAAAGTGACAAAATAGGAGACTCTCTATCATGAATATCATGGTGCTACTTTGAAGCACAAGTGTGGAAAAAGGATAGTAGCATTGCCCCTTCTCTCTTTTTCTCTTTTTTTTATTTGGGCCTTTTCTCTTTTTTATGCCTCTTTTTTTCCGTCCGGAGTCTCATGCTGACTTGTGGGGGAATCATAGTCTCCATCATCCTTTCCTCACATGGGACAATGCTCTAATAATGAAGATCATCACACTTTTATTTACTTACAACTCAAGAATTACAACTCAATACTTAGAACAAAATATGACTCTATATGAATGCCTCCGGCGTTGTACCAGGATGTGCAATGACTCAAAAGTGACATGTATGAAAGAATTATGAAAGGTGGCCTTGCCACAAATACGATGTCAACTACATGATCATGCAAAGCAATATGATAATGATGGAGCGTGTCATAATAAACGGAACGGCGGAAAGTTGCATGGCAATATATCTTGGAATGGCTATGGAAATGCCATAATAGGTAGGTATGGTGGCTGTTTTAAGGAAGGTAATGATGGGTGTATGGTACCGGCGAAAGTTGCACAGCAAAAGAGAGGCTAGCAACGGGGGAAGGGTGAGAGTGCATATAATCCATGGATTCAACATTAGTCATAAAGAACTTACATACTTATTGCAAAAATCTATTAGTCATCAAAACAAAGTACTACACGCATGCTCCTAGGGGGATAGATTGGTTGGAAAAGACCATCGCTCGTCCCCAACCGCCACTCATATGGAAGACAATCAATAAATAAATCATGGTCCAACTTCATCACATAACGGTTCACCATACGTGCATGCTACGAGAATCACAAACTTTAACACAAGCATCTTTCAATTTCACAACTACTCTACTAGCATGACTCTAATATCACCATCCTCATATCTCAAAACAATCATAAAGAATCAAACTTTTCATAGTATTCAATGCACTTTATATGAAAGTTTTTATTATATCCCTCTTGGATGCCTATCATATTAGGACTAAATTCATAACCCAAGCAAATTACCATCCTGTTTAAGACTCTCAAAATTATACAAGTGAAGCATGAGAGTTCATCAATTTCTTCAAAATAAAACTACCGCCGTGCTCTAAAAAGATATAAGTGAAGCACTAGAGCAAATAACAAACTACTCCAAAAGGTATAAGTGAAGATCATTGAGTAGTCGAATAATTATGTAACTATGTGAAGAATCCTTCTCATAAATAAATTTTCAGATCCTAAGTACATTATTCAAGCTTCAAGCAAAACAAAGTAAAATGGCATCGCAAGGATAGCACATATCATGTGAAGAAGCAAAAACTTAGGCTCAAAACTGACCGATAGTTGTTGAAGAAGAAAGGTGGGATGCCTACCGGGGCATCCCCAAGCTTAGATGCTTGAGACTTCTTGAAATATTAACTAGGGATGCCTTGGACATCCCCAAGCTTGAGATTTTGTGTCTCCTTAATTCCTATCATATCACGGTTTCCCTAGTTCTTAAAAACTTCATCCACACAAAACTCAACAAGAACTCGTGAGATAAGTTAGTATAAATCCAGGCTAAACCTTATCATTCTATACTGTAGAAACTCACTAAAATTATAATTTGATATTGCCTACTAAATGCCTCTGCATATTTAATACTCCTATCCTCAAATAGAATCATTAAACAAGCAAACACATGCAAACATAACAGCAATTTGTCTAAACAGAGCAGTCTGTAAAGAATGCAAGAGGAATCATACTTCCCTAACTCCAAAAATTCTGAAACATTACCACACTTTAGATAATTTTTTGTTACTCATTGTGTAAAAATTTCAAGATTTTATCATGTTCTGACTATTCAGAAATATTCAAAACATTACAACAAACTTTCTGTTTTTAAAACAGCAACATATAGACTTGAAAAATAAGCATGGTAAAGGCTATACTTGACCTTTTTATTGAACTAAAATATGAAAAACATTACTCTAAATAACAGCAAGAATATCCTAATAAAACAAAATGACTCTCCAAGAAAAACTCATATCATGTGGTGAATAAAGATATAGCCTCAAATAAAGTTACCGATAAACGAAGATGAAAGAGGGGATGCCATCCGGGGCATCCCCAAGCTTAGATGCTTGGTTGTCTTTGAATATTACCTTCGGGTGCCTTGGGAATCCCCAAGCTTAGGCTCTTGCCACTCCATATTCCTTAGTCCATCGAATCTTTACCCAAAACTTGAAAACTTCACAACACAAAACTTAACAGAAAACTCATAAGCTCCGTTAGTATAAGAAAGCAAATCACCACTTAAGTACTGTCAAGACAAGATTC
The DNA here is from genome assembly GCF_002162155.2 of Triticum dicoccoides. Lineage (NCBI taxonomy): Eukaryota > Viridiplantae > Streptophyta > Magnoliopsida > Poales > Poaceae > Triticum > Triticum dicoccoides. Next base: position 558,034,370 of record NC_041382.1, read on the forward strand.
ATAATTTTTGTCACATGATTCCTACTGTGCCCTACCATTTATACAATTTATATTAAGCAATATAAGCCATGGAAACTAGAAAACAAGCAAACTATGCATCAAAAACATAATCTGTCAAAAACAGGACAGTCTGTAGTAATCTGTAACTATCGAATACTTCTGTAACTCCAAAAATCCCGAGAAATTAGGAAGTCCTAGGAAATTTTTCTATTAATCTTCTGCAAAAACGATCAGTATTTTATCACGCTTCTGTTAAAAATGAGAATTGTTTTCCTGAGCGCAAAAGTTTCTGTTTTTCAGCAAGATCAAATCAACTATCACCATAGATCATCCCAAAGGTCTTACTTGGAACTTTATTGAAACAACAGCTATAAAACATGATTACTACAGTATGATAATCATGTGAACATACAAAAACAGTAGGTATAAATGTTGGGTTGTCTCCCAACAAGCGCTTTTCTTTAATGCCTTTCTAGCTAGGCATGATAATTTCAATGATGCTCACATAAAAGATAATAATTGAAACATAACGGGAGCATCATGAAGCATATGACAAGAACATTTAAGTCTAACCCACTTCCTACGCATAGGAATTTTGTGAGCAAACAACTTGTGGGAACAAGAATCAACTTGCATAGGAAGGTAAAACAAGGATAACTTCAAGATTTCCAACACATAGAGAGGAAACTTGATATTATTGCAATATGTAAAAGCATATGTTCCTCTCTCATAATAATTTTCAGTGGCATTATGAATGAATTCAACAATATAACCATCACATAAAGCATTCTTTTCATGATTTATAATCATAAAAAATTTACTACTCTCCACATAAGCAAAATTCTTCTCATTCGGAATAGTGGGAGCAAATTCAACAAAATAACTATCATGGGATTGAAAATTGAAATCAAGATGACAAGTTTCATTGTTATCATTATTCTGTATAGCATACATGTCATCACAATAATCATCATATATATGAGTCATTCTTTCATCATAGTAAATTTGGTCATCAAAACTTGGGGGACTAAAAATATCATCTTCATCAAACATAGCATCCCCAAGCTTGTGGCTTTGCATATCATTAGCATCATGGATATTCAAAGAATTCATACTAACAACATTGCAATTATGCTCACCATTCAAAGATTTAGTGCCAAACATTTTAATGCATTCTTCTTCTAACACTTTGGCACAATTATCGGAATCCTTATTTTCATGAAAGACATTAAAAAGATGAAGCATATGCAGCAACCTTAATTCCATTTTTTGTAGTTTCCTTTTATAGACTATACTAGTGATAAAACAGGAAACTAAAAGATTAGATTGAAAGATCTAAAGATATACCTTCAAGCACTAACCTCCCCGGCAACAGCGCCAGAAAAGAGCATGATGTATACTACACAACCTTCTTCTTGTAGACGTTGTTGGGCCTCCAAGTGCAGAGGTTTGTAGGACAATAGCAAATTCCCTCAAGTGGATGACCTAAGGTTTATCAATCCGTGGGAGGCGTAGGATGAAGATGGTCTCTCTCAAACAACCCTTCAACCAAATAACAAAGAGTCTCTTGTGTCCTCAACACACCCAATACAATGGCAAATTGTATAGGTGCACTAGTTCGGCGAAGAGATGTGATACGTCTCCAACATATATATAATTTTTTATTGTTCCATGCTATTATATTATCTGTTTTGGATGTTTAATAGGATTTATTATGCACTTTTATATTATTTTTGGGACTAACCTATTAACTGAAGGCCCAGTGCAAATTGTTGTTTTTTTGCCTATTTCAGTGTTCCGCAGAAAAGAAATATCAAACGGAATCCAAACGGAATGAAACCTTCGCGAGGATCTTTTTTGGAACAAACGCAATCTAGGAGACTTGTAGTGGAGGTAAAGGAAGCGACGAGGCGGTCACGAGGCAGGGCGGTGCGCCCTCCACCCTCGTGGGGCCCTCGTTGCTCCACCGACCTACTTCTTTTGCCTATATACACTCTTATACCCTGAAAACATCCAGGGGAGCCACGAAACCACTTTCCCACCGCCACAACCTTCTGTACCCATGAGATCCCATCTAGGGACCTTTTCTGACGATCTACCGGAGGGGGATTCGATCACGGAGGGCTTCTACATCAACACCATAGCCACTCCTATGATGTGTGCGTAGTTTACCACAGACCTTCGGGTCCATAGTTATTAGCTAGATGACTTCTTCTCTCTCTTTGGATCTCAATACAAAGTTCTCCTCAATGTTCTTGGAGATCTATTCGATGTAATTCTTTTTTGTGGTGCGTTTGTCGAGATTCGATGAATTGTGGGTTTATGATCAAGTTTATCTATGAACAATATTTGATTCTTCTCTGAATTCTTATATGCATGATTTGATATCTTTGCAAGTCTCTTCGAATTATCCGTTTGGTTTGGCCTACTAGATTGATCTTTCTTGCAATGGGAGAAGTGCTTAGCTTTGGGTTCAATCTTGTGGTGCTCGGTCCCAGTGACAAAAGGGGAACCGACACGTATTGTATTGTTGCCACCGAGGATAAAAAGATGGGGTTTATATCATATTGCTTGAGTTTATCCCTCTACATCATGTCATCTTGCCTAATGCATTACTCTATTTTTATGAACTTAATACTCTAGATGCATGCTGGATAGCGGTCAATGTGTGGACTAATAGTAGTAGATGCAGAATCGTTTCGGTCTACTTGACACGGACATGATGCCTATGTTCATGATCATGCCTAGATATTCTCATAAATATGCGCTTTTCTATCAATTGCTCGACAGTAATTTGTTCACCCACCGTAATATTTGCTATCTTGAGAGAAGCCACTAGTGAAACCTAAGGCCCCCATGTGTAATATAAATCATATTAGTCTCCCGTCAACTAGCCATTTCTGTCGCCGTTTATTTTGCAATCCTTATTTTCCAATCTATACAACAAAAATACCAAAAATATTTATCTTATTATCTCTATCAGATCTCACTTTCATAAGTGACCGTGAAGGGATTGACAACCCCTTTATCGCGTTGGTTGCGAGGTTCTTGTTTGTTTGTGCAGGTACTAGGCGAGTTGCGTGTAGTCTCCTACTGGATTGATACCTTCGTTCTCAAAAACTAAGGGAAATACTTACTCTACTTTGCTGCATCACCCTTTCCTCTTCAAGGGAAAACCAATGCATGCTCAAGAGGTAGCAAGAAGGATTTCTGGCGCCGTTGCCGAGGAGATTTACGCCAAGTCAAGTCAAGATTTGATCTCCCGTCAACTTGCCAATTCCTGACGCTGTTGCCGTGGAGATCTACAGTCAAGCCAAGACATACCAAGTACCCATCACAAACTCTTATCCATCGCATTACATTATTTTCCATTTGCCTCTCGTTTTCCTCTCCTCCACTTCACCTTTGCCCTTTTCTTTCGCCCTTCTTCTGTTTGATCTTATGTTACCATGTACCTTCTTTTTGCTTGCATCTTCACTTGCAAAAAGTTTATGGATCCTCATCCACTTGCTAATCTCTTTAAAAGATCCAATTATGGTAAACCTATTGCTAGTGAGTTGAGTGCACTAGATTATCTTTATGAGGTTTTGCTTGAAATTCGTGAATCTGAAAAGTGTGATGAATTACTTTATGAAGCGATTCACGATAGATCTTTGAATAAAAAGCATGATTGCAATGATTTTATTATAAATTATATTGATGTAAATTGTGCTAATAATATGCAAAACCCTAAGCTTGGGGATGCTAATTTTGCTATGTCATCTAATTGTTGCAATGATCATGATTGGGGTGATTCTTCTTATGATCTTGAAAATCTATTTAAGCCCCATGATGAATATGAGATTGATAATAATGTTTGCAATAATACTAAAAGTGGGTATGGAGAGGTCATGACTTTAGTTAATGTTAATCCCACTATTCTGAAAGAGTGTCAACTTTGCATGCATGTGGACCGTGTTGAAAATATTTTATGTGATAGCTATTTTGTCGAATTTGCTTATGATCCCACATGTACTTATTATGAGAGAGGAAAATATGGTTGTAAAAATGTTCATGTTACAAAATTACCTCTCGTTATGTTGAGATTGCTATTGTTTCTTTCCACTTTCTTGCATATGCTAGTTTTTGCTTGCTATGATAATTTGTTTGCCTATAAGATGCCTATGCATAGGAAGTATGTTAGACTTAGATGTGTTTGTCATGTGTTTCATGATGCTTTCTTTGCGCTTCAATTCTTGTCTTCCATGTGAGCATCATTAAAATTATAGATGCCTAGATATGGGCGTTAAACGATAGCACTTGTTGGGAGGCAACCCAATTTTATTTTTGTTCCTTGCTTTTAGTGCCTGTTTAGTACTCCCTCCGTTCAGAATTACTTGTCTCGGATATGGATGTATCTAGAACTAAAATACATCTAGATACATCCATTTCTGCGACAAGTAATTCCGAACGGAGGGAGTAATAAATAATTCATCTAGCCTCTGTTATGATTGTGTTTTCTATGTTTTAATTAGTGTTTGTGCCAAGTAAAGCCTTTAGGATCTTCTTGGGTGATTGTTATTTGATCTTGCTGAAAAAAGAAAGTATGCGCTCACGAAAATAATTTTCATTTTTTACCAGAGAGCGATAAAATACCAATTCGAACTGCAGTAGATCAATATAAACATTATTTAGGATGTCCTAATTTCTCAGGATTTTTTGAGTTACAGAAGTATTCGAAACCTACAGATTTCTACAGACTGTTCTGTTTTTGATAGATTCTGTTTTTCGTGTGTTGTTTGCTTATTTT
>NC_041382.1:558039483-558159452 GCF_002162155.2 Triticum dicoccoides
ATAGAGAAGTTGGAATACAGTAGGTTTAACACCAATATAAATAAATAATGAGTTCATTACAGTACCTTAAAGTGGTGGTTTATTTTCTTATACAAACGGAGCTCATGAAATTTTCTGTTGTGAAGTTCTCAAGTTATTGGGTAAAGATTTGATAGATTTTGGAATAAGGAGTGGCAAGAGCCTATGCTTGGGGGTGGCCAAGGCACCCCAAGGTAAAATTCAAGGACAACCAAAAGCCTAAGCTTGGGGATGCCCCGGAAGGCATCCCCTCTTTCGTCTTCATCTATCGGTAACTTTACTTGAGGCTATATTTTTATTCACCACATGATATGTGTTTTTCTTGGAGCATCTTGTATGATTTGAGTCTTTGATTTTTAGTTTACCACAATCATCCTTGCTGTACACACCTTTTGGAATAGAAACACATGAATCGGAACTTATTAGAATACTCTATGTGCTTCACTTATATCTTTTGAGCTAGATAATTTTGCTCTAGTGCTTCACTTATACGTTTTTAGAGCACGGTGGTGGTTTTATTTTGTAGCGACCAGACCTCAAACGGTCCAATCTCTGTGCTCCAGTGTCATCCCTGGATTAGTAATGCTGACACACTTATTACAACGAGTGTCTCAAAAGAGAACTTATTACAATAAATATGGCTTAAGGCCATCTAATAACGATAACAGCGGAAGGCTTGGAAGATAAGTGAGTCCATCAACTCCACCGGCATCACTGAGTATAGAACCATGACCTAAGGCACCTTACTCATCGTCTGAAAAGTCTGCAACATGAACGTTGCAGCCCAAAACGGGTCAACACATGGAATATGCTGGCAAAGTAACACATAGAGAGCAATGAAAGAGTAATGCTATACTACATGCATATTTGGCTGGTGGAAAGCTCTATGGTTACAGTTTTGCGTAAAGCCAATTTTTCCCTACTACAAAGGAATAAATTTTATTTAACTATCATGGTAGTTGTTAAACATTGAGAGTGTAGACACCCTCTCAATCCCAATTAAACATCATCATTAAAAACCCAACAATATTAATTAGAGTAACATGATGAGATTCACATGATAATCCAAGTACTAGATACTCAAGTTGTCCATAACCGGGGACATGGCTAACCATGATTAGTTTATACACTCGTTAGAGCTTTGCGCACTTTTCCCCACAAGACTCGATCTCCTCCGTTGGGATTCTCGCACTACATGGTGTTTGAGAACCGGACGACCGAGACATAGTCTTTTAGAAGCGCTAGCACCTTACGAACGGGTAGACCATTACACCTACTTTCCCCTACATATGCTAGTCTACCACTGTAAGAGTTCGCACAACTTATTCAACTATGCTAGAGCCCATAGTAGCTTGTGGCTGCACATGGTAGTTTCTAGTATGAACAATCTCATGATCCCTTTGAGCCTGGGTGGCGGTCCAAAAGAAAAACAGGCAATTGTTGGAATACCCAGGTGCCTCAGTCCACTCATATGTGTGTTTAAGTTGCCACCTTAGATAAACCATTAATTTAACAATCTCACATCTGTCATGGATACACTCACCCAATCCACATCTACTAGCATAGCATGGCAATAAGCAAACGTAGAAGTAACTCCCAAAGGTTTGATAATGGAACAGGTAATAGGTACTACCTCATCTACTTCCCAAAACCCACAATTTAATTAGATCCTAATCATGTAGTGTTTGAGGATTGATATAATGCAATAAAACTGGGTAGTAGGAGGTACGATCAAAGTGTTACTTGCCTTGCTGATGATCCGCGAAACCTAGCGATTCGAAGTAGCAAGCGGCGCACTCCGGGTACTCTATCGCAAACAAACAAGCATACAACAAGTACTCAACTAACGCACAGGTAAAACTCAAATAAGAGAACTAACCAGAAAGTTCAACTTAAGAACTCCGGTTGGCAAAAAGAATCAAATCGAACAAAGCAACGAAAGACAAACTGCAAAAGAAACAAGCTTCGTTTACTATTCTGAATCTAGGTCAAATTTTACAGAGGCAAAAACATGTTTGAGTTGGTTAAATGGAGAGAGTGTTTCGAGACGAAACTCCACGATCTTGAATCGCCTGATTTCGAAAAACGAGCGAAAAGTTATACTAGATCGAAAATCGGATCAGAAATCGTGATCAGAAATAATCGCGGAATAATCCATGAAAAAAAACGACAAACAGATTAACGAACGAACGTTCGTTATTTCGATCTAAACGATGAACGCGTTTGTTAAAACGAACGAACAAGCGAACGCTCGCTAATTAACCTTAACCAGAAAAAACCCATCTAATAAAAAAACGGAAACTAAAAAAACCAAACAAAAACCGGCGAAAACCAACGGTTTTCTAAAAAACAAATCAGCGGCGGCGGTCAACCTCGGTGGGCGGGTCCGGCGGCGGCGGCGGGCGGCGGCGGCGATGGCTTGGGGCTGGGCGAGGCGCGACTAGGGTTTGGGGGCACGATGGCTTGGGCTAAAAGCGGCCCGGGGCGGCGCTATATAAAGGGCCCGGCCGGAGGTGTCCCGGCCGATCCCGGCCCGAAGTCAGTTCGTTTTTTAAATAATTACACGCAGAAGAACAAACAAAAGAAATTCTAAAAGGATTCCAAAAATCCCGAAATAAATTTTCCCCGGCATCTAAAATCAAGCCGCACAGGATGAACATTTATTTAGGGCCTAAATGCAATTTAGAAAAACGCTCATTTTTCCTAAATTCAAATAAAGTAGCAAATAAAACCAAAATAAAATCTTATTTGATTTTATTATTAAATCCTCAATATTTCTTTATTTTTGGAAAGTCATTTTATTCGCTCTCTCATATTTTTGTGATAGAAATTTATTGAAGATAAAATAAATAAAATCAAATGATCCTATTTTCAAAATTTGAGAAAACTCAAATATGAAAATAACGAAATCCCCAACTCTCTCCGAGGGTCCTTGAATTGCGTGAAATTTCTAGGATCAACCAAAATGTAATAAAATATGATATGGAAAGATGATCTAATGTATAACATTCCAAATTGAAAATTTGGGATGTTACAAACCTACCCCCCCTTAAGATGAATCTCGCCCTCGAGATTCGGGTTGGCTAGAAAATAGGTAAGGGTGGTCCTTCAACAGATCTTCCTCTCGCTCCCAGGTGGCTTCATCCTTCGTGCGGTGGCTCCACTGAACTTTGCAAAACTTTATAACCTTGCTGCGGGTGACTCGGCTGGCATACTCAAGAATCTTGACTGGTTTGTCCTCCTAAGTCAAATCACTGTCCAACTGAATCGCTTCCAGCGGCACTCTATCTCTCAGCGGTATATCAACCATCTCTGCGTGGCACTTCTTCAACTGGGAAACGTTGAATACATCGTGAACTCCTGACAATCCTTCGGGCAATTCCAACTTGTAGGCTACTTCTCTCATACGCTCCAAAACCTTGTATGGTCCTACAAAATGTGGCGCTAACTTTCCCTTAACTCCAAAGCGCTTAACTCCTCGAAGTGGAGATACTCGAAGATAAACTCGGTCTCCGACTTCATAAACTGTCTCCTTGTGTTTAGAATCTGCATAGCTCTTCTGCCTAGACTGGGCTACCTTGAGCCTATCGCGAATCAATTTCACCTTCTGTTCAGACTCCTTAATCAAATCCGGTCCAAACAACTAGCATCTCCAACTTCATCCCACGACAATGGGGTCCTGCACCTTCTTCCGTACAAAGCTTCAAAAGGGGCAATCTTCAAACTCGATTGATAACTATTGTTGTAAGAGTACTCCGCATATGGCAAATTGTCGTCCCAACTAGATCAGTAATCTAGCGCACAAGCTCTCAGCATATCCTCCAAAATTTGATTGACTCTCTCGGTCTGGCCATCTGGCTGCGAATGAAAAGCTATACTGAACTCTAGCCTGGTACCCAAAGTTTCGTGCAACTGATTCCAAAACTTTGAGGTAAACTGGGTTCCTCTATCTGATACAATAATCCTTGGAACTCCATGCAGACATACGATCCTGGTCATGTATATCTTTGCCAACTTAGCACTGGTGTAGGTAGTCTTCACTGGGATGAAATAAGCTACCTTTGTCAAACAATCGACTACAACCCATATCGAGTCATAGCCTGAACAAGTTCTGGGCAATCCCGTAATAAAATCCATGCCTAACTTATCCCACTTCCATTCGGGTATTGGCAATGGCTGTAACAATCCTGCTGGCTTCTGATGCTCTGCCTTTACTCTCTGACAAACATCACAAACTGCCACATACTCTGCAATATCCTTCTTCATTCCGGTCCACCAGAAGGTATCCTTCAAATCCAAATACATCTTGGTATTTCCTGGATGAATCGAATATGGTGAATTATGGGCTTCCTGCAGAATTAACTTCCTAATCTCCGGGTCATTGGGCACATAAACACGGTCTTCAAACCATAAGGTATCGTGCTCATCCTCACGAAATCCTTTAACTTTTACTTTGCTCATTTTCTCCTTTATAGAGGCAACCTCCTTGTTAGTCTTCTGAGCTTCTCTGATCTTATCCATCAAAGTAGACTGAATCTCCAATGCTGCTACATAGCCTCTCGGAACTATCTCCAAACATATGTCACGAAGATTTTCGGCTAACTCCCTTGGTAAATCTCCCGTCATTAGGGTGTTGACATGACTTTTACGACTCAGCGCATCGGCTACTATGTTAGCCTTTCCGGGGTGATAATGCAATCTCATCTCATAATCCTTGATGAGCTCCAACCATCTCCTTTGCCTGAGATTCAACTCCTTCTGCGTGAAAATATACTTCAAACTCTTGTGATCCGTGTACACCTCACAATGGTTTCCAATGAGAAAATGTCTCCAAGTCTTTAATGCATGCACTACGGCTGCTAACTCCAAATCATGTGTGGCATAATTCAACTCATGCGGCTTAAGTTGTCGTGAAGCATACGAAACAACTCTTCCTTCCTGCATAAGCACTACTCCAAGTCCTCGACGTGAAGCGTCGCAATACACCTCATAATCCTTGTTCTGATCCGACAGAATCAACACTGGTGATGTAACCAAACGTTTCTTCAACTCTTGGAAACTGGCCTCACATTCCTCAGTCCATATGAACTTGGTATCCTCCTTCAACAACTCCGTCATAGGCTTCGCTATCTTCGATTTTTTTTAATGAATCTCCGGTAGTATCCTGCGAGTCCAAGAAAACTCCGGATCTCTCCAACTGTTGTTGGTGCTTCCAATTTGTCACAGTGTCAACCTTGGTGGGATCTACTGCTATGCCTTCTCCAGATATAACGTGTCGGAGGAATCCAACTTCCTTCAACCAAAATTCACATTTGCTAAACTTGGCATATAACTGATGTTCTCTGAGTTTCCCAAGTACCAAACGCAAATGTTCCTTATCCTCCTCTTCATTCTTCGTGTAAACTAGAATATCATCAATGAACACTACGACGAACTTATCCAAAAACTCCATAAATACTTTGTTCATCATGTTCATAAAATATGCAGGTGCCTTAGTCAGTCCAAATGACATAACGGTGTACTCGTACAGCCCATACCTGGTGGTAAAAGCTGTCTTAGGTATATCCTGTTCTCGAATCTTCAACTGATGGTATCCTGATCGCAGATCGATCTTGGAAAATACCTTAGCTCCTTGCAATCGATCGAACAGATCATTGATCATCGGTAGTGGGTACTTGTTCTTGATTGTTACTTCGTTCAATCCTCGATAATCAATAACCATCCTTAACGATCTATCCTCTTTCTCTACTAGAAGTACTGGCGCTCCCCAAGGCGAAGAACTTGGGCGAATATAACCTTTATCTAGTAACTCCTTAATCTGCTTCTTAATCTCCTCCAAATCTTTTGCGGGCATCTTGTATGGTATTTTAGATATTGGCCCTGTGCCTGGCAAAAGCTCAATTAAAAACTCAATTTCTCTATCCGGTGGCATGCCTGGCAATTCCTCTGGAAACACATCAGGGAAATCCTTTACCACTGGTACTTCCTCTTGCACAACTCCTGTTAACGAATTTACTTGAGTCCTCTTCGTCACATGCCGGGATACATACTTGATCCTTCTTCCTTCTGGGGTGGTGAGCAAAATCGACTTACTGGCGTAATCGATGTTTCCTCCATACATCGACAACCAATCCATACCCAGAATTACATCCAAACCTTGTGATTCCAAAATGATCAAATCCGAGGGAAACACATCCCTACCTATACTTAATGGCACTTGAAAACATCCTCGGCTGGCCATATACTCCGCTCCTGGTGAGCTTACTAACATAGGTGTTCTAAGAACTTTGGTGGGCAGGTTATACTTATCCACAAATCCCCGTGAGATGTATGAATGCGATGCACCAGTATCAAAAAGAATGATTGCAGTAAAAGACTTAACCAAAAACTTACCGATTACTACATCCGGCTGCTCTTCAACCTCCTCCACATTTACGTGGTTCACCTGTCCTCTATTGAAAGGGTTTGGCTTCTTCCCAGAGCTTCCATTGCCATTCCCATTCTAGGCTTCAGGACATTCATTGGCATAATGTCCGGTCTTCTGGCACTTAAAGCAAGTGACTTGGCTCAGGTCTCTCTTGGCTGGGGTTGATGGGTTGGTATGGTTCTGGCCGTTGCTTCCTCCATTCCCATTACCATTCTTGGGGCCATTATGATTGTGCGAGCTACCTCCTCCATGGGTATGCTGAAAATGTCCTCCCGGTCTAGGGGTAAAACGTGGCTTCTGCTGAGCTCCAGAATTGTACTTCCCTTGTCCATACTTCCTCTTGCGGTTCTCAATTTGCTGCTGCTTCCCTTCAATCATAAGAGCACGATCTACCAACTCCTGGTAGTTATTGAAGCTTGCTACCATCAACTGCATGCTCAACTCATCATTCAGTCCTTCCAGAAACTTCTCCTACTTAGCTGCATCCGTAGCAACGTCATCTGGGGCATAATGTGCCAGCTTACTAAAGTCCTCCATATATTGGCCAACTGTCTGTCCTCCTTGGCGCAAGTTACAAAACTCACGCTTCTTCATGGCCGTAGCTCCTGCTGAAACATGGGCAGTACGGAAAGCCTGCTGGAACTGGTCCCATGTGACAATGTCGATAGGGAAAGTGGCTGTGAAATTCTCCCACCATGATGCTGCGGGTCCGTCAAGATGATGTGCGGCAAACTTCACCTTTTCCACATCTGTGCATCCTGTCGTGGTCAACTCCCTAGCTGTCTTGCAGAGCCAATCATCTGCTACTATAGGCTCGGTGCTACTGGAAAACACCGGCGGATTCAGACTAAGAAAACGGGCCAAGTGGTCAACAGGTGGTGGTGGTGGGTTGTTGTTGTTGTTCCCCTGATTCTGATTCTGGACTAGCAACTGCATCAACATATTCTGCTACTAGATTAACTGAGTGAGCTTCGGTGGGAAGGTAAATCCGGGGTCATGTCTCGGAGGCATCTGATGGGTTTAGAAAAGATGAGATTTAAGAATAGAGAGGGGTCTAGAGAGAAAACACTACCCATATGCACATGAGGCAAAAGCAAACAGTTCAATTCATTCAATCAAACAAGGGCATACAATCGGTCTAACTATCGCAAAAGTGCTCGGACTACTATATTTACATGGTGGACTACTACTACTGATGGGGTGGTCTACTAGAAATATTCTTCGGTTGCAGACTCCATGATATCTGCTCCAGCTTCATTAACATAGTCATCATCGCTATCATCTGGGTCCGAGTCGGTGTCGTCGATGATGATGTAGTCTTCCGGGCGAATCTCCTTGGGTTCTTCGTCTTCTTCTACTGGTGTAGGGCCTCCCATGAATATTCCGCTCTTCTTGATCAGGTCGTCATTCTTCTCCACTAATACTTCGATTTCCTCCATATAATCTTCACGTGTAGCCTTGAGTTCTTCCTCCAGTTCCGTGATTCTTGTCCTTGCCTTCTTCAAATCTATCATATCTGCGCACATCTGGTTCTCCTGTCGTCGAATGTGCTGGTTGAACTCCTGGATGAAAGCTGCGATTGATCTATCCTTCTTGGTACTGATCATCTTCCAGTGCTCATCTCGGTGCCCACAAATCTGGTAGATAGTATCCTTGAGATCCTTGTGGTAAACTTCTCCAATATGTCCCATGGCAATGTGAGCTGCCATGCTCTTTCCTAGACTCCAGGTTGGTGCATCAAAGGAAAACTCTATGAGCTCAGTGACTGGCATGAACGTCCTTCCTGGAACTTGAACTTGAATCATCCAACGCTCCTCTTCAGGTAAAGTGGCGTTGTAGGTTCCGATGAAACTTGGTACTCCGATGTTTAGATATCTAGTGACTTCCTTCAAAGTGACGTCCAAAGGGTGTATCTTCATCCGGTTGCATGAACTTGTTCCTTGCATCCGCCATCCTAAAAGAGTAGAAAAGATGAGGAGTCAGAATGGGAAGAGTGAGTAGTGATCTAGGGCTTTAGCTTAGTGGTCGTGTCCTACAGTCAGCGTGTACTCTGATACCATCTTGTAGCGACCAGACCTCAAACGGTCCAGTCTCTATGCTCTAGTGTCATCCCTGGATCAGTAATGCCGACACCGCACATTACTTAAAGGATTTATAACATAGTAGCAATCACACACTTATTACCACGAGTGTCTCAAAATAGAACTTATTACAGTAAATATGGCTTAAGGCCATCTAATAATGATAACAATGAAAGGCTTGGAAGATAAGTGAGTCCATCAACTCCAACGGCATCACTGAGTATAGAACCATGACCTAAGGCACCTTACTCGTCGTCTGAAAAGTCTGCAACATGAACGTTGCAGCCCGAAACGGGTCAGCACATGGAATATGCTGGCAAAGTAACACACAGAGAGCAATGAAAGAGTAATGCTATACTACATGCATATTTGGCTGGTGGAAAGCTCTATGGTTATAGTTTTGCGTAAAGCCAATTTTCCCTACTGCAAAGGAATAATTTTATTTAACTATCATGGTAGTTGTTAAACATGGAGAGTGTAGACACCCTCTCAATCCCAATTAAACATCATCATTAAAAACCCAACAATATTAATTAGAGTAACATGATGAGATTCACATGATAATCCAAGTACTAGATACTCAAGTTGTCCATAACTGGGGACACGGCTAACCATGATTACTTTATACACTCTGCAGAGCTTTGCGCACTTTTCCCCACAAGACCCGATCTCCTCTGTTGGGATTCTCGCACTACATGGTGTTTGAGAAATGGACGACCGAGACATAATCTTTCAGAAGCACTAGCACCTTACGAACGGTTAGACCGTTACACCTACTTTCCCCTACATCTGCTAGCCTACCACTGTAAGAGTTCGCACAACTTATTCAACTATGCTAGAGCCCATAGTAGCTTGTGGCTGCACACGGTAGTTTCTAGTATGAATAATCTCATGATCCCTTTGAGCCTGGGTGGCGGTCCAAAAGAAAAACAGGCAATTGCTGGAATACCCAGGTGCCTCAATCCACCCAGATGTGTGTTTAAGTTGCCACCTTAGATAAACCATTAATTTAACAATCTCACATCTATCATGGATACACTCACCCAATCCACGTCTACTAGCATAGCATGGCAATAAGCAAACGTAGAAGTAACTCCCAAATGTTTGATAATGGAACAGGTAATCGGTACTACCTCATCTACTTCGGAAAACCCACAATTTAATTAGATCCTAATCATGAAGTGTTTGAGGATTGATCTAATGCAATAAAACTGGGTAGTAGGAGGTATGATCAAAGTGTTGCTTGCCTTGCTGATGATCCGCGAAACCTAGCGATTCGAAGTAGCAAGCGGCGCACTCCGGGTGCTCTATCACAAACAAACAAGCATACAATAAGTACTCAACTAATGCACAGATAAAACTCACATAAGAGAACTAACCAGAAAGTTCAACTTAAGAACTCCGGTTGGCAAAAAGAATCAAATCGAACGAAGCAACGAAAGACAAACTGAAAAAGAAACCAGCTTCATTTACTATTCTGAATCTAGGTCAAATTTACAGAGGAAAAAACTTGTTTGAGTTGGTTAAACGGAGAGAGGGTTTCGAGACGAAACTCCAGGCACTTGAATCTCCTGATTCCGATAAACGAGCGAAAAGTTATACTAGATCGAAAATCGGATCAGAAATCGCGATCAGAAATAATCACGGAATAATCCGAGAAAAAGAAAAACGACGAATAGATTAACGAACGAACGTTCGTTATCTGGATCTAAACGATGAACGCGTTCGTTAAAACGAACGAACGAGCGGACGCTCGCTAATTAACCTAAACCGGAAAAAACCGATCTAATAAAAAACAGAAACTAAAAAAAACCAAACGAAAACCGGCGAAAACCAACGGTTTTCTAAAAAAAATGGCGGCGGCGGTCAACCTCGGCGGGCGGGTCCGGCGACGGCGGCAGCGTCTTGGGCCTGGGCGCGACGCGGCTAGGGTTTGGTGGTGCGGCGGCTTGGGCTAAAAGCGGCCTGGGGCGGCGCTATACAAAGGGCCCAGCCGGAGGAGTCCCAGCCGATCCCGACCCGAAGTCGGTTCATTTTTTTAAATAATTATGCGCAGAACAAACAAACAAAAGAAATACTAAACACACTCCAAAAATCCCGAAATAAATTTTGCCCGGCTTCTAAAATCAAGCCTCACATGATGAACATTTATTTGGGGCCTAAATGCAATTTTGAAAAACGCGCATTTTTCCTAAATTCAAATAAAATAGTAAATAAAACCAAAATAAAATCTTATTTGATTTTATTATTAAATCCTCAATATTTCTTTATTTTGGGAAAGTCATTTTATTCCCTCTCTCATATTTTTGTGATAGAAATTTATTGAAGATAAAATAAATAAAATCAAATGATCCTATTTTCAAAATTTGAGAAAACTCAAATATGAAAATAACGAAATCCCCAACTCTCTCCGAGGGTCGTTGAGTTGCGTGAAATTTCAAGGATCAACCAAAATGCAATGAAATATGATATGCAAAGATGATCTAATGTATAACATTTCCAAATTGAAAATTTGGGATGTTACATATTTTATAGAAATTATTGATCTCTCATGCTTCACTTATATTATTTTGAGAGTCTTTTAGAACAACATGGTAATTTGCTTTGGCTATAAAATTAGAGTGCATCCAAGATGGGTATAATAAAACTTTCATTTAGAGTGCATTAAATACTATGAGAAGCTTGATACTTGATAATTGTTTTGAGATATAAAGGTGGTAATATTAGAGTTGTGCTAGTTGAGTAATTGTGGAATTGAGAAATACTTGTGTTGAAGTTGGCAAGTCCCATAGCATGCACGTATGTAAACGTTGTGTGACAAATTTGAAGCATGAGGTGTTCTTTGATTGCTTTCCTTATGAGTGGCGGTCGGGGACGAGCGATGGTCTTTTCCTACCAATCTATCCCCCTAGGAGCATGCGTGTAGTGGTTGGTTTTGATGACTTGTAAATTTTTGCAATAAGTATGTGAGTTCTTTATGACTAATGTTGAGTCCATGGATTATACGCACTCTCTCCCTTCCATCATTGCTAGCCTCTTCGGTACCGTGCATTGCCCTTTCTCACCTCGAGAGTTGGTGCAAACTTCGCCGGTGCATCCAAACCCCGTGATATGATACGCTCTATCACAGATAAGCCTCCTTACATCTTCCTCAAAATAGCCACCATACCTACCTATTATGGCATTTCCATAGCCATTCCGAGATATATTGCCATGCAACTTTCCACTGTTCCATTTGTTATGACACGTTCCATTGTTGTCATATTTCTTTGCATGATCATGTAGTTGACAATGTATTTGTGGCAAAGCCACCTTCATAATTCTTTCATACATGTCACTCTTGATTCATTGCACATCCCGGTACACCGCCGGAGGCATTCACATAGAGTCATATTTTGTTCTAAGTATCGAGTTGTAATTCTTGAGTTGTAAGTAAATAAAAGTGTGATGATTTTCACTATTAGAGCATTGTCCCATGTGAGGAAAGGATGATGGAGACTATCATTCTCCCACAAGTCAGGATGAGATTCCGAACAAAAAAAAGAGGCCATAAAAAAGAAGAGAAAAAGGCCCACATAAAAAAATGATCTTCAAAGTAACACCATGATCTTCATGATAGAGAGTCTCTTATGTTGTCACTTTCATATACTAGTGGGAATTTTTCATTATAGAACTTGGCTTGTATATTCCAATGATGGGCTTCCTCAAAATTCCCTAGGTCTTCGTGAGCAAGCAAGTTGGATGCACACCAACTTAGTTTCTTTTGTTGAGCTTTCATATATTTATAGCTCTAGTGCATCCGTTGCATGGCAATCCCTAATCCTTGCATTGACATCAATTGATGGGCATATCCATTCCCCGTTGATTAGCCGTCAATGTGAGACTTTCTCCTTTTTTGTCTTCTTAGTTCTCACACAACCTCCATCATCATATTCTACTCCACCCATAGTGCTTTGTCCATGACTCGCGCTCATATATTGCGTGAAAGTTCAAAGACTTTGAAAAGGCTAAGTACGAAACAATTACTTGGCTTGTCATTGGGTTTCTGCATGATGGTAGCATTTTGTGTGACAAAAATGAAGCATGGCCAAACTATATGATTTTGTAGGGATGAGCTTTCTTTGGCTATGTTATTTTGATAAGACATAATTGCTTGGTTAGCATGCTAGAAGTATTATTATTTTTATGTCAATATTAAATAGTTTTCTAGAATCTTTTGGATCTTAACATTCATGCCACAATAAAGATAATTACATTCAAAATTATGTTAGGTAGCATTCCACATCAAAACTTTTGTTTTTATCATTTAGCTACTCGAGGACGAGTAGGAATTAAGCTTGGGGATGCTTGATACATCTCCAACATATCTATAATTTTTGATTGTTCCATGCTATTATATTATCTGTTATGGATGTTTAATGGGCTTTATTATGCACTTTTATATTATTTTTGGGACTAACCTATTAACCGAAGGCCTAGTGCAAATTGCTGTTTTTTGCCTATTTTTAGTGTTTTGCGGAAAAGGGATATCAAAGGAATGAAACCTTCGCGAGGATCTTTTTTTTGGAACAAACGCAATCCAGGAGACTTGGAGTGGAGGTCAAGGAAGCAATGAGGCGGCCACGAGGTAGGGCGACGCGCCTAGGGGGGCAGGCGCGCCCCCACCCTCGTGGGCCTCTTGTAGCTCCACCGACCTACTTCTTTCACCTATATATACTCTTATACCATGAAAACATCCAGGGGAGCCACGAAACCACTTTTCCACCGCCGCAACCTTATGTACCCGTGAGATCCCATCTGGGACCTTTTCCGGTGATCTGCCGGAGGGGGATTCGATCACGGAGGGCTTCTACATCAACACCATAGCCACTCTGATGATGTGTGAGTAGTTTACCACAGACCTTCGGGTCCATAGTTAATTAGCTAGATGGCTTCTTCTCTTTCTTTGGATCTCAATACAAAGTTCTCCTCGATGTTCTTGGAGATCTATTCGATGTAATTCTTTTTTGCGGTGTGTTTGTCGAGATCCGATGAATTGTGGGTATATGATCAAGTTTATCTATGAAAAATATTTGATTCTTCTCTGAATTCTTATATGCATGATTTGATATCTTTGCAAGTATCTTAGAATTATTAGTTTGGTTTGGCCTACTAGATTGATCTTTCTTGCAATGGGAGAAGTGCTTAGCTTTGGGTTCACTCTTGCGGTGCTCGATCCCAGTGACAGAAAGGGAACCGACACGTATTATATTGTTGCCATCGAGGATAAACGGATGGGGTTTATATCATATTGCTTGAGTTTATCCCTCTACATCATGCCATCTTGCCTAATGCGTTACTCTGTTCTTATGAACTTAATACTCTAGATGCATGCTGGATAGCGGTCGATGTGTGGAGTAATAGTAGTAGATGCAGAATCATTTTGGTCTACCTGAAACGGACATGATTCCTATGTTCATGATCATGCCTAGATATTCTCATAACTATGCGCTTTTCTGCCAATTGCCCGACAGTAATTTGTTCACCCATCGTAATATTTGCTAACTTGAGAGAAGCCACTAGTGAAACCTATGGCCCCCAGGTCTACTTTACATGATATTAGTCTCCCGTCAACTAGCCATTTCTGCCGCCGTTTATTTTGCAATATTTATTTTCAATCTATACAACAAAAATACCAAAAATATTTATCTTATTATCTCTATTAGATCTCACTTTTGTAAGTGACCGTGAAGGGATTGACGACCCCTTTATCGCGTTGGTTGCGAGGTTCTTGTTTGTTTGTGTAGGTACTAGGCGACTTGCGTGTAGTGTCCTACTGGATTGATACCTTGGTTCTCAAAAACTGAGGGAAATACTTACGCTACTTTGCTGCATCACCCTTTCCTCTTCAAGGGAAAACCAACGGATGCTCAAGAGGTAGCAAGATGATGATACAAGTGCAATATGGATGGTAGATATATGTTTTTGTAATCTGAAAATATAAAAACAGTAAGGTAACTAATGATAAAAGTGAGCATAAACGGTATTGCAATGCTTCGAAACAAGGCCTAGGGTTCATACTTTCACTAGTGAAAGTTCTCTAAAAAATAATAACATAATTGGATCATATAACAATCCCTCAACATGCAAAAAAGAGTCACTCCAAAGTCACTAACATCGGAGAACAAACGAAGAGATTATTGTAGGGTATGAAACCACCTCAAAGTTATTCTTTCCGATCAATCCATTGGGCTATTCCTATACGTATCAAAAACATCCCTAGAGTTTGTAGTAAAATAACACCTTAAGACACACATCAACCAAAACCCTAATGTCACCTAGATACTCCAATGTCACCTCAAGTATCCATTGGTATGATTATATGATATGCATCACACAATCTCAGATTCATCTATTCAAACCAACACAAAGAACTTCAAAGAGTTCCCCAAAGTTTCTACCGAAGAGTCAAGTAGAAAACATGTGCCAACCCCTATTCATAGATTCCCATGGTCACAGAACCCGCTAGTTGATCACCAAAACATACATCAAGTGAATCAATAGAATACCGCATTGTCACCATAGGTCTCCCACGCAAGACATAAATCAAGTGTTATCAAATCCTTAAAGACTCAATCCGATAAGATAACTTCAAAGAGAAAACTCAATCCATTACAAGAAGGTAGAGGGGGAGAAACATCATAAGATCCAACTATAGTAGCAAAGCTCGCGGTACATCAAGATCGTGCCAAATCAAGAACATGGGAGAGAGATCAAACACATAGCTACTGGTACATACCCTCAGCCCCGAGGGTGAACTACTCCCTCCTTGTCACGGAGAGCGCCGGGATGATGAAGATGGCCACCGGTGATGATTCCCCCCTTCGGCAGGGTGTCGGAACAGGGTCCCGATTGGTTTTTGGTGGCGACACAGGCTTGCGGCGGCGGAACTCCCGATCTAGGTTATTTTCTGGAGGTTTGGGGATTTATAGGAGAGGTTGGCATCGAGAACAAGTCAGGGGGGCCACAGAGAGTCCACGAGGCACAGGGGCGCGCCCTACACCCTCGTGGGGCCCACGGGATTCCCCTTCGGTAACTCTTCGTTCCAGTATTTTTTATATTTTCCAAAAAAACTTTGTTGATTTTCAGCGCATTCTGAGAACTTTTATTTCTGTACAAAGACAACACCACGGTAGTTCTGCTGAAAACAACGTCAGTCCGGGTTAGTTCTAACCAAAGCATACCAAAATCATGAAAAAATATTATAAACATGGCATGAATACATCAAAAATTATAGATACATTGGAGACGTATCACTAGCAGCTATTACAGGGGCAGGGATCAGGGTAGAGATGGGGCTATTTTAAACCAGTCTTCGGGTAACTAATCTGCCCCGTGTACGCACGTTCAGCGGGAGGGGTAGGGAAACTCCCTCAAACCGGACACACCAATCCTCCGCCAACACGTTCGGATGACAGGTTTACGGGAGTCGTCCACCAACTCAGTGCATCAACTAAAAACGGTCACAATATTTACATTAACATTAGGATTATTTTGTTCACATAGCAAAAGTAAAACTAACCCTAATCCGCTCTTCACGAAATGTCTGTGTCCTACGTCCTACACCTTGTCAGAGTCCCTCGTCTGACCATCGGCGTCATCAGTGGAGATAAGGTCAACGATTGAACAAGATGGTCCGGTCCCATAGTCGTTACGGCCTGGCGCGAACGACACCGAGTTGCCGATGCTGCAGCATTCCTGTCCGCCATCGCCTACGCCGTCTCCACCACAATATGCTCAAACAGGCGGCCGCGCTCCGCCTTGTTGATGCAAAGCTACCACGGCCCAGCGGATGGTGATGAAGACATGGCTACTTTGTATATGATCAAACATATTGCATGCATGTATATTTTGAGGCGATTTCCAATGAAAAATATGTAGTAATTTGTTTATATTATCTAGAAAAAAATACTTCACCTATTTTTATTTCATGCCTAATTACAGAATTACTAGACACTTGTACAAACCATGTGTCAAGATAAAGCAAAATGAATTGATTAGGAATTATGCAAGAAGTCCTCTCATGTCACTTTTGGCCCATGAGAGTTAGAGCCAAGCCTCATAGATTCTAGACTTAGATTCAGACTTTAGACATACGTAACTTCAAACGCTTGCAACTTTTGCACCTAGACTCCGAATTGAGTGAATCTTCTTTGTAAGAAAGCTTATCTCGTGCACTTTCCAATCCAATTGAGTTCACCTTCAAATTCCTTCTGAGCACAAAGATAAAGCAAAAATGGTGTGATAGTGCTCCATATTTCGAGTCAAAATCCAAGTCAAAAGGTGTTGTGTCTGAAAGTTAAATCATGCCCTTAATCATATTTTAATGTCAATGACAATATCGATATATGGGATTAATTACATTTTCCAAGTGTATACACATGAGAGTAGTCCCTTTCGCATCTTCGTGTAGGGATCATGGACCCACCACTACAAAAAAAAGACACATCTGTGACATTTTGGGCCGAACGAAATTTTTTTGTCACACATATGACACTTCTATGACGATAGTTGTGACAAAACCCGGTATCATCATAGATGTGGTGGGCTCCTACTTCTATGACAAAAAATCATGACAGAAAATGGGCTTTTCGTCCTGGGCGGGCCGGAGACGCAGCTGCATGACATTCTTTGGGCCGTCCATGACGGAAAAAACCGTGGTAGAAGCGAGGGGGAGGAAAATTTCGGGGAGTTCCCGGTTACGGTGGGAGGTCGGGGGCCGAGCGATGCGCGCTTCTCTCGTACACGTACGCGCGTGTGTGCGAGGCATTGGCTCTAACTGAACCCGAGCGAGGTGTTGGGCTCTAACTGAACCCGAGCGATTGCACTGTAGGCTACGCGTTACTGAAACCGAGCGATCGATGAATGGCTATTAACTGAACCCGGTCGTGCGATTCCTTCGCTACTGCTGCTAACTGAAGCCGGTCAATTGGATGAACAGTGAGCATTGCAGGGGGGTGGATGAACAGTGAGCGGTGGCATTGCCTCTGGAGAACAGGACCCCGTGGTGTGGTGGAGGGCTGGATGAACAGTAGACGGTGGAGGGGTGCCTGTGGAGGGGGTGGTTGAACAGGACCCCGTGGTGTGGAGGGCTGGATGAACAGTAGACGGTGGAGGGGTGGTTGAACAGTAGCCGGTGGAGTAGCGCGCGGTGGATGCTGGATGAACAGGAGCCCGTAGAGGCTGGAGGAGGTCGACGGTAGCTCGTGGAGGCTAGAGGAGGTCGACGGTGGAGATGAACAGTATCCCATGGAGTCCCGTTTTGCGGTACGCCACACCCCTCCCGATGAACATGACCCCCATTTCGGCCGTAGAAGGTCTGTTGCGTCCGTTTTGCGGTATGCCACACCCCTCCCGATCAACAGGACCCCCGTTTCGACCGTAGGAGGTACGTTTCCTCCATTTTGCGATACGCCACACCCCTCCCGATTAACAGGACCCCCGTTTCGACCGTACCGTTTCCTCCATTTTGCGGTACGCCACACCCCTCCCGATCAACAGGACCCCCGTTTCGACCGTAGGAGGTCCATTTCCTCCGTTCTACGGTACGCCAGGCCTCGTTTCCATCGCCTGTTCTGTCCAAGCCCTCCCGGTGAATACGACCACGCATTCCGTTCCGACCCAGCCGGTTGGCTCTCACGCGTTCCGTTGCCTCCTGATGAACACGACGCATTCCGTTGCCTCCCGATGAACATGACGCATTCCGTTGCCTCCCCATGAACACGATGCATTTCGTTGCCTCCCCACGAACACGACGACGACGTTGTTTCTTTGTTCTGACCCAGCCATGTACACGAGCCATCGTTGTACGTATGCACGAGTAGACGTTCGAGACCCCGCCCATATGTACACATACGTGGCCGTATTTTCTTTCTTGCACCCTGGCCGCTGTACGTACATGTACATGCTACGTGCGCGCCTCTACTACGACACATGCGCGCCTCTACATCCACTAGTATATATGTACGTACACGTTCGCGACCAGAATGACAACGCTACGTATGCTTCGACCAGGTGGGTCCTGACTGTCAGGCACTTCCTTGCGTGCGAAGATGTAGCTGGTGGGTCCCAGCAGTCAGGGGGCGAATCGTTTTTTTGCGCGGACACACTTCCTTGCGTGTGAAGATGTAGCTGGTGGGTCCCAGTAGTCAGGGGGCGAATCGTTTTTTTGCCCGGACGCACATCCTTGCGTGTGAAGATGTAGCTGGTGGGTCCCAGCAGTTAGGGGAAACGTTTTTTTGCGAAATAGAGTGGCCCATCCGGTGGGTCCCAGCTGTCAGGTGGAGGAATCATTATTTTCCGCATAATAAGGAGACACTTCCTTGCTGCGGCCATGGACCCAGCTGTCAGCCTCTCCACGTACAGCCCACGTCCGATGGAAGTCGTTCTTTAACCATGTTGACCACGCCGCGCCAAGAGCACTAGGGCGGTGGACGACGGCGAGGCCTAGGAACAGGACGATGCGGAGCCGGGGAAGATGCGGCAGTGGAAGCCCGTGCGGAGAGGAGTACGAGGGTTCACTGGTTCGGCTGCGATGTAAGGCTGCCGTCGCCATAGGGCCTGGCCAGCGATGGGAATAGTAGGGGGTGGTGAGGCCTCCGCGGCAGCACATCCGGCCACGGGAGGCAGGAGCATGCGGCACGACCGGCGCTGCTTTGGGCGGCTGGAGCAAGAAGACCAGAGGTTGAAGAAGCACTACGGCCGTTGGATGGACATCGTACGGTCACTGGATCTAGAATCGTTTATATTAACTAAGTTGACAAAGCCCTCCATCCCCGTCAACTTAGTAGGCCCACAAGTCAGCCTCCCACCAAGCTGGGTCCCAGCTAGCAGGGGGTATTCATTTTTTTTTGTGTAATAAGGAGGCACTTCCGGTGGGTCCGAGCTGACAGCAGGGGAACATTTTTTTCACGAAATACGGTGGCCCGTCGGGTGGGTCCCAGCAGTCAGGGGCAAACGTTTTTTTCGTGAAATACTGGTGGACGTCCGGTGGGTCCCTGCTGCTGTGGACCCAGCTATCAACCTCTCCACATACAATATTCTTTCGATGGAATTCGGTCTTTGACCACATTGACCACGCCGCACCGAGAGCACCACGGTGGTGAACGACGGCGAGGCCTAGGAAGGGGACGACGCGGAGCCAGGGAAGAAGCGGCATTGGATGCCCACGGGTAGAGGAGTACGAGGGTCCACTGGTTCGGCTGCGCTGCCGTCGCCACAGAATAACAGGGGGTGTGGGTGAGTGGAGTGGAGGGATGGCCTGGCCAGTGGTGGGAGTAGTATGGGGGCGGTGAGGCCTCCGCGGCAGCACAGCCGACCACGGGAGGCAGGAGCAGGCGGCACGACAGGCGCTGCTTTGGGCGGCTGGAGCAAGAATACCAGAGGTTGAAGAAGCACTACGGCCGTTGGATGGACATCATACGGTCAGTCGAGCTAGAATCGTGCATATTGACTAAGTTGACAAAGCCCTTCATCCCCGTCAACTTAGTAGGCCCACTATACTGGGTCCCAGCTAGCAGGGGGAGTATTCATTTTTTTGTGCGTAATAAGGAGGCACTTCCTTGCGTGCGAAGATATAGCTGGTGGGTCCGAGCTGTCAGCGGCAGTAACCTTTTTTTCGTGAAATACAGAGGCCCTTTCGGTGGGTCCCAGATGTCAGGTGGAGGAATCATTATTTTGCGCGTAATAAGGAGGCATTTCTTGCGTGCGGCTGTGGACCCAGCTGTCAGCCTCTCCATGTACAGTCCACTTCAGATGCATGTCGGTCATTGACCACGTTGACCACGCCATGCCGAGAGCACCAGGGTGGTGGACGACGGCGAGGCCTAGGAAGGGAACGACATGGAGGCAGGGAAGACTCAGCAGTTGTTTTGTTTCCCACGCGGAGGGGAGTACGACTGTACGAGGGTTTACTAGTTCATCTGCCGCCGTCAGAGAATAACAACAGGTGTGGGTGAGTAGAGGGATGGCTAGGCCAGCGATGGGAGTATGGTGGGGCGGTGAGGCCTGTGCGGCAGCAGAGCCGGCCGTGGGGAGGAGGGAGCAGGCAGTCCCGCCAGCGCTTGTTTGAGCAGCTGGAGCAGGAAGAGCAGAGATTGAAGAAGCACGACGGCCGTTGGATGGACATCCAATAGTATACATGCCATCTATGGAAAGCCTCAAATCTGTGGAAAACAGCATACAACCCATCTTCCATTATTTCAAATAATTTACAGCCCATTTGCTAATTCTTACGGGGTTTTTTGGAGCCCATATTCTTTTTGTTAGCATTACAACCCATATTGTGGCCACGGTTAAAAAATTATACGAAATTTTGCATATGTCGGTGCGGTCTGAACTGTTTTTAATCTTGAAATTTCGAGTCACATTCAGACTGATTTTAAAAATAAATGTATATCAATATAAAATCAAATAAATTGTCCACGCATAAAAATCAATGCATTTTAAAATCTTGAAATGAAAAAAAAGATATTTGAAACTAATTGCCGGTTTGATGTGTTTTAAAAATGTACAACCCATTTCTCATTACTGATAGGCCATTTTCTTGGCCAGCCGAATGAAGCTCTCCTCATCTCTAGTTAATCTCGAGTACAAACGATACATATTCTGTAGCTTTCATCTGTGTTCTGCCTTTAGTTTATGAGACCTGTTGCTGCTAGTTAACCCCAGTCCTACTATTTATGTCGTCTCCTACAGGCACTCATTACATAAATCTAACTACTAGTTGTCTTCCATGCATGTCAGATATAATTGGACACACTGATATATCCACAAGAACCTCATGGAGCAATGTAAAGGCCAATAAACTTGATGTCAATGATACCCAATATGATGGAACATGTAAAGGCAGTTCTTCAGAAGACTTGCAGAAAGATGATGAATCCTCTTCACCCCACAAGGTCCTTGCTCTAACTTGGCCTGTGATATGGGTACAACATGCATATAATGTCATGGAGTGTATCTACTCTGTTGCAATGCCATGTGCTTAGCATGCTGATCATGCATGTAAATATGTCATGCCTTCTTGTTTTCAGTACCTATTCCATTCATGATAACATGTTTTGAAATTCAAGTATTGTCATTCTACTCTATCGCAATGCCATCTGCTTAATTTGGACATCATGCTTCTGAATATCTTATGCATTGTTATTCATCAGTAGGTACTTCATATGTCTACCATACCATGTTTTTTTACATTGAAGTGTTGTTCTAGTGCTCTGTTGCAATGCCATCTTATTTTCCCAATCATACACGTGTATGTTGCCTTAGTTATTTCTGTGCGTATTCCGCTAGCATACAGTTTTACATTCAACTAGTGTTTTTTGCTGTGTTGTCCTGTCGTATCCCTAGCTCTTACACCATACTCCCCCCGTCCGGATTACATGTTGCCGAAATGGATAAAAAAGGATGTATCTAGAACTGAAATATGCCTAGACCCATCCATTTTTTTCTGGATGGAGGGAATACATGTCAATATGTCATGCCTTTCTATTCTTCAGTACCTATTCCATCTCTCTGCTATCGCATGTTTTATAATTAAAGCACCATTCTTCTATACAAGGCATGCAAGGGGAAGACGACTATGTTAGAATCTGAAGGGTTACAAACAAGTCCTTTAAGATCCAAGCGCCAGGAGATAATAAACCAACTCCAGTTTTTATAGATACTGCTCCAGCATAGAGAAACCCAACTCCTACTGATAATAAGCAGATTCCAGTGGCCAAAGAACTAGTCTGCTCCAGTCCAGCAAAAATATGTCAACTCAATTCTAAGAAGCGTGTGCGTATCCTTGCATCATGAAATTTTATAGCATGCTGATCATATTTTCTACAGGTTTCTTACCCATCTCTCTTTTAGAAAATAAGCTTAACAGATAGAAGAATTTCTGCAATGGTATCGTTTATGAGGAAAGATTCTTGCAGGAATTCTCTGTGCTCCAATGTAGATGTAAGTACCTGTTGTATATCACTATATTTTTACATCAGCATGTATTTTGTTAATCGGTGTGAATCCAACCTTTATCTGATCTAAATTTAGTTGTAGCAAAATGTATGATTAAAGGCCACAATGTTGATTTTTGCAAGGAAAACTGCCAGGTAGTTTTGCATCCTGAGCTGCTTGAGTGTACTATCTCATATCAGTGGGTTTGAATACTTTGGTTCTGCAGTGGGTTTTTCAGTGTTTTTTTACTATGTTGTCCTGCCGTATCCCTAGCTCTTACATCATACTCCCTCCGTCTGGATTAAATGTCGCAGAAATGGATAAAACTGGATGTATCTAGAACTGAAATACACCTAGACCCATCCATTTATTTCCGGATGGAGGGAACCACATGTCAATATGTCATGCCTTTCTATTCTTCAGTAACTATTCCATCTCTGCTGTAGCATGTTTTATAACCGAATCACCATTCTTCTATATAAGGCATGCAAGGGAAGACAGCTATGTTAGAATCTGAAGGGTTATAAACCAGGTCTTTGCAAAAGATCCAAACGCCTGGAGATAATAAACCAACTGCATTTTTCATAGATACTGCTCCAGCATAGAGAAACCCAACTCCCACTAATAATAAGCAGATTCTAGTGGCCAAAGAACTAGTCCGCTCCAGTCGAGCAAAAGAATGTCAACTCCATTCTAAGAAGCGTGTGCGTATCCTTGCATCATGAAATTTTATAGCATTCTGATCATATTTTCTACATGTTTCTTACCCATCTCTCTTTTAGAAAATAAGGTTAAACGATACAAGACTTCCTCCATTGGGATCGTATTCGAGGAAAATATCTTGCGGGAATTCTCTGTGCTCCAATGCCGATGTAAGTACCTATTGCATATCACTATATTTTTACATCAACATGTATTTTGTTAATAGGCGTGAATCTAACCTTTATCTGATCTAAAATTAGTTGTAGCAAAATGTTAAAGGCGCCAATGTTGATTTTTGTAAGGAAAACTGCCTGGTAGTTTTGCATACTGAGCTGCATGAATGTACTATCTCATATCACGCACATTACTGAATTGTAGTGCTTATTTGGTTGCCCATTCATTCATTGTGTCAATGTTGCTTTCGTATTACCTTACCTGGCTGATGATAGCTGTGTCATATTGTGTTAATTTGGTGTAGGCTAGTTGCCCAAACGTTCGTTGTGTCAATGTTGCTTTCCTATTATCTGACTTGGCCAATGATAGCAATGCTAGTGTGTTAATATTGTGCAGGCTGCTGAAGATAAGAAGACAAACTCTAAAAACAGCAAGGCAACCCCATAGTTTCTTTCTAGTAAATCTAGGCCAGGTAATATGGCAATAACTCATAATTAATCTATTTGGTTCCCGTCCTAATTTATGTTATGATGTAGTGGTCGAGACACTCTCCACTATCAATAATACAAGCCTGCCAAAATCGCCATCTGAATCTGTTCAGTATCCTCTTTCTCGAATGCAATAGAATAAATGTATGTTTGTGAACCAATTAATGGCTGAAGCAATGATGGAAATGGTGGATAAATCAGAGGTGCAGAGTCGTGCGACACAACAACTGATCAATGTTTTCAGAGACAGTGTAGCAAAGCAGCAAGAACTTGCCCACATGCTTATGGGCGTCATCTGTGCTGAGATTGCAGATTGTGACGTTGTAGATGGTTAGGTTCTGCTCATTTATTTGCACTGGCATCAATCTTTGATTGCCCAGTGGATGTAATTTCCTGTAATATATGTTGGATGTGCAACGTTATTCCCTGTATGCCATACCTTTGCTGGATCGGTTTTGGTCCTGTGCATAATTGCTCGTCGTAATGGGCTCAAATTATCTAATTTGGCCTAAAGACATGAACGAACTTTAGTGCGCCAATTAAGTTAATGGGCCGTTACTAGGCAGAAAGTTAATGGTCTGCCCTTTTACCTCCCGGGTTGTTAACAGGCCGACATCAAAGCGGGCAACAGGTGGCCCCAATTTATTTCACGGGCCGTTAACATGCCGTTACTAAGTTTGGGCTACATATGGCCCAACTATACTGTAGGCCTTTAGCAGGCCGAAAGAGACAGCGGGCTTGTACTGGACCATGAAGAGCATGGGCCACTAAGAGGCCGAAAGTCAGGTCGTATTGTAAACGGCCCAACTGTGTTGTGGGCCTTTAGCAGGCCGAAAGAGAAACCGGGCTGGTATTGGACCATGAAGGGCATGGGCCGTTAAAAGGCCAAAACTATGGTCCGACTACAAATGGCCCAACTCATTTATGGTCCGTTAACAGGCCGAAAGGCACACAGGGCTGGGAATTGGCCCAACACTTAAATGGGTCGCTAAAAGGCCAAAACTCAGGTCCGACTACAAATGGCCCAACTGATTTATGGGCCGTCAACAGGCTGAAAGTGACACCGGGCCAGAAATTGGCCCACCACTTAAATGGGCCGCTAAAAGGCCGAAACTCAGGTCCAACTACAAATGGCCCATCAGATTTATGGGCCGTCAACAGGCTGAAAGACACACCGGGCCGGAAACTAGCCCAACATTTAAATGGGTGGCTAAAAGGCCGAAAGATGTACATCCTGAAAATTGGCCTATCCATTAAATGGGGCATTAACAGGCCGAAATCTCATCGGCTGATGTTGAGCCCAAATATATAGCGGGCTCTTAACGGGCTCGAACTGACGATGGGCTGCAATGGTGTCAAATCTTTAACGGGCCGTTGACAGGCCGAATTGGCACATCTCGTATGGGCCGTGGGCTTAAATGGACCTGACACAAGTAGGCCTTATATGGGCCGGCCTGCTAATTTTTACTGGGCCAACCTTTTTCACCAGAATGGGCCACTGTTGGGCCGTGCCACGTGTCGACCTATCATAGGCGCCTCCTGTCCAATGAGTGGATGACATCTGTCCCAACGGTGAGGCAACATGTGTTTCCTTCGGCCAATTAGAATTTTACATGTGGAAATTTCCCATTGGTCAGGGCTGTTAATGGGTTATCGGATCCAAAATCCGACCCGATAGCTTAACGGTGTTCCGTTACGGTGGATGCCACGTGTCGGTCAGCCTTGACGAAAGCACTTCTGTGACGCACAATTTATCGTCATGGAAGTGGACACTTCCATGATGATAATTTTGGTAATGTCATGGAACACTTCTACGACAACACAAGTATGACTATCTTGATTCTGTCATAAAATCGTCGGATGTACATGCATGACAAAAAACGCGACCTACTGTGACAAACACGTATCATCACGGAAGTGTATTTTTTTTGTAGTGCACCGAAGTATTCATGACTTAAGCATGGCGAAAACGAGGAAAGAGGCATAACTTTTTCAGTTATGAGTTATAAGGATCTTGCACTATTAAGAGGGATCAAAGGGGTTCGTTGATTCATAGCAACAGAGGAGGGCAGAGAGCACCATTTGTGAACTAGAACCATTTTTCATGCCTAGACGCCGCCATTTCCCGTCTCATCTCCATAGCCAACAACATCATTATCACTGCAACTTCCCTTCTCCAATTTAGCCATACTTGTAATTGTGTGTCATATACAGGAACCATTGTAAGACATATTGTCAATAGAACATTCCTATTTATGTCTTCTCTGGTGATTTCTTCTTGCAGCCCGATCGCCATGTGTGAGTAATACGGTAAGGCAATGCGTTGAGGCATAACCTTGCAACCCGATGTGTTCGTACAAGGGATCGATGGAATGACTTTCATGTATGTGTCCGATTGCAACGGAGTTGTACATAGTATCTTTCTTGTTCTACGACCCTATAGGTACCCAGAATCTCGAAGATCAATCAATGAGGAGGTAAGGAGCAAGGAGGATGCAACATGCTATATTGAACACTAGTGAAAGAAATGTTTAGTACGCAACGGATAGCCAACCCTTGGGGATCAATGTGGTGTAATAATTAAACATCAAATGCTTTTTTAAATCTTTATTCTTAATAACCGAGGTAACCCCACGAGATGGTAAGGTCCTGTGGTTGGACAATTGTAGCGATCCGACCTCAAATGGTCAAATCTCTGTGCATAAGTGTCATCCCTGGATCGGTAATGCTGACACACACAGTACTTGAAGGATTTATAACAGAGTTTCGATCACACACTTAATACATCGATAGTCTCAAAACAGAACTTATTACAATAATATGGCTTAAGGCCATCTAAATAAGATAACAGCAGAAGGCTTCGAAGGTAAAGCGAGTCCATCAACTCCAACGACATAGCTGAGTGCACGACAACGACCTAGCGCACCTTACTCTTTGTTTGAAAAGTCTGCAACATGATATGTTGCAGCCCGAAACGGGTCAGCACATGGAATATGCTGGCAAGATAACACAGTAGAGCAATGAACAAGTAAATGCTATCACTACATGCATATATGGCTAGTGGAGGCTCTATGGTTGTAATTTTTTTTGTGAAAAGCCAATTTTTTCCTACAACAAAGGAATATATTTAGTTTAACTATCATGGTAGTTCTTAAACATTGAGAAGGTTCCTCCAACTCAATCCCAATTAAACAGTATTAATAACCCATGCAGTTAAATTAGAGTGATCAGATCAACATGATAATCCAAGAACCAGATACTCAAAATGTCCATAACCGGGGACACGGCTAATCATGATTAGTTTGTACACTCTGCAGAGGTTTGTGAACTTTTCCCCACAAGACTCAATCTCCTCCGTTGGATTTCTCGCACTACAAGGTGTTTGAGAAATGGATGGCCGAGACACAGTCTTTCAGAAGCATTAACTCTTTACTCTGGATAGATCGTACCAACCTGCATCCCCTACATCTGCTAGTCTACCACTGAAAGAGGTCACACAACATACTCAACTATGCCAGAGCCCATAATGGCTTGTGGCTGCACACGGAAGTTTCCAGCATGAATAACCTTATGACCCCGTTGAGCCTGGGTGGCAAACTGTAGGATGATCACACAGGTACTCCGGGATATCCTAGGACAACACTGGATTCTCCAGGTGCCCAGACAACCACTGGGTGCTCCAGGGTGCCTCAACCAATCCACCCAGATGTGTATTTAAGTAGCCACCTTAAGTTAACCATTAATTAAAAATATCACATCTATCATGGATACACTCAAACCCAAACCACGTCTACGAGCATAGCATAGCAATATAAGCATCACGTAGAAGTAACTCCCAGGGTTGATATAAAAGGGAAATAGGTTCTACCTCATCATCTACTTCCCAATACCCACAAATTAATCACATCCTAATCATGCAGTGTTTGAGGATTGGAACTAATGCATAAAAACTGGGTAATAAAGGGGTATGATCAATGTGTTACTTGCCTTGCTGACAATCCGCACACCCTAGAGACTCGTAGTACCAAGCTTCGCGCTCCGCAAATCCTATCACAAACAAACAATAGCATACATAAGAACTCAAGCATAGATGAAAGGGTAAAACTCAAATAAGAAGATCAAATCTGAAAATTCAACTAAAGAGCTTCAATTTGCAAAAAGAATCAATCAAATCGGAGCTACAGAACTGAAACTACGGTCAAAATAAATTCGAATTCAAATCTGCTTGAAACCACAATTCAAATTGTCAAAATCATGTTCAAGTTTTTTAACCGGAAAGAGGGGCTCGAGATGAAGACTTTGTCGTTGGTTTCACTAGATTTGGAAAAACGGTTAAAAAGTTACAAGGGTTTGAAGATCATGGGCTAATATGCGATAAAAATAATTGCAGATACGTCCCTGGCTGAGAAAAAAACGGAAAAAGAAAAATCTATGGGACGAACGTCCGCTAACAGAAATGAATGGGCGAATTTGTTTGTTAGAACGAACAAACGAACGTTCGCAAAGTAACCTAAACCGAAGAAAACCGAACCGATCTAATAATGAAAAAAAACCAATCAAGGGTTTTAAAAAACCTGGTGGTTTATACCTAAAACCAAAAAAACCGGCGGCGACAAAGTCAACAGCGGCGGTGGGATTCCGGCGAGCAGCGTGTCGGCGCGGCGATGCGAGGCGGTAGCGGCGCGATGGCTTGCGGTGGCGCAGCAGCGGCAACGAGCGGCGCGGGCGGCGGCTGCTCGGGACTCCTTCCCTGAGTTAGAGCAGGAGGCGGTGCGGGGCGGTGGGCCGGCCCAGCTCGGCTGGGCTTTTGGCCCAGTCGAGCGACGCGCGTTTTTTTGAATAATATTTCGCCGAAAAGGAAAATCTTAAATAAATATAAATTTTTTTCTAAAAATGCCAAAAACAATTTTCACCGTCTAGATAAAATATTTAGAACGTAGTGAACATTTTCTTGGCCTAAAAATGCAATTTTGAAAAATGCATATTTTTCTAATTCAAATAAAATAGCAATAAAAATCCAAATAAAATTATTTTTTGATTTTAACATTTTTCCTTCAATATTTCTTTTATTTTGGAGAAGTCATATTATCTCCTCTTTTATTTTGATATTTGGAAATATTATTTGGAGGGAAAATTATTAAAACTAAAATGATCCTCTCTTCAAATTTGAGAAAAAATCAAATATGAAAAAGAATGAAATCCCCAACTCTCTCCGTGGATCCTTGAGTTGCTTAGAATTTCTAGGATCACAACCAAAATGCAATTAAAATATGATATGCATATGATGACCTATGTATAAGATTCCAAATTGAAAATTTGGGATGTTACAAACCTACCCCCCTTAAGATGAATCTCGCCCTCGAGATTCGGGTTGGCTTGAAAATAGGTGTGGGTGGTCTTTCCGTAGGTCTTATTCTCTCTCCCATGTGGCTTCATCCTCGGTATGGTGGCTCCATTGGACTTTGCAAAACTCAATAACCTTGCTGCGTGTGACTCGGCTGGCAAACTCGAGAATCTTGACTGGTTTCTCCTCATAAGTCAAATCACTTTCTAGATGAATTGCTTCCAGGGGCACTGTATCTCTCAGAGGAATATCGACTATCTCAGCATGGCACTTCTTCAACTGGGAAACGTGAAACACATCATGAACTCCTAACAGTCCTTCGGGTAACTCCAACTTGTAGGCCACTTCTCCCATACGTTCCAAAACTCAGTATGGTCCTACAAATCTCGGGGCTAACTTTCCCTTAACTCCAAAACGTTTAACTCCTCGCAGAGGTGACACTCGAAGATATGCTCTGTCTCCGATTTCATAGACTACCTCCTTGAGTTTTGAGTCTGCATAACTCTTCTGTCTGGACTGAGCTACCTCCAGTCCATCTTGAATCAACTTAACCTTCTCTTCGGAATCTTTGATCAAATATGGTCCAAACAATTGACGGTCTCCAACTTCATCCCACATTAACGGTGTCCTGCACCTCCTTCCATACAAAGCTTCGAAAGGGGCCATCTTCAAACTGGCTTGATATGTTGTTGTATGAGAACTCCGCGTAGGGTAAATTATCATCCCAACCAGATCCATAATCTAGCGCACAAGCTCTCAACATATCCTCCAGAATCTGATTGACTCTCTCGGTCTGTCCATCTGTCTGTGGATGAAAGGCTATACTGAACTCTAGCCTAGTTCCCAAAGTCTGGTGCAGCTGATGCCAAAACTTTGAAGTAAACTGGGTCCCTCTATTTGATACGATGGTCCTCGGAACTCCATGCAGACATACGATCCTAGTCATATATATCTTGCCCAACTTTGCACTTGTATAAGTGGTTTTCACTGGGATAAAGTGGGATGCTTGCAATAGAGGTTAATCATAAGTGGGATGCTTGTCCAAGTAAGGGCAGTACCCAGGCACCGGTCCACCCACATACCAAATTATCAAAGTACCAAACGCGAATCATATGAGCGTGATGAAAACTAGCTTGACGATATTCCCATGTGTCCTCGGGAGCGCTTTTCTCTATATAAGAGTTTTTCCAGGCTTGTCCTTTGCTACAAAAAGGATTGGGCCACCTTGCTGCACCTTATTTACTTTTGTTACTTGTTGCTTGTTACAAATTATCCTATCACAAAACTATCTGTTACCACTTATTTCAGTACTTGCAGAGAATACCTTGCTGGAAACCACTTATCATTTCCTTCTGCTCCTCGTTGGGTTCGACACTCTTACTTATCGAAAGGACTACGATAGATCCCCTATACTTGTGGGTCATCAAGACTCTTTTCTGGCGACGTTGCCGGGGAGTGAAGCGCCTTTGGTAGGTGGAATTTGGTAAGGAAAATTTTATATAGTGTGCTGAAATTTACTGTCACTTGTTACTATGGAAAGTAATCCTCTGAGGGGCTTGTTCGGGGTATCTTCACCCCGACCAGTAGAGCAAAGAGTTGCAACTCAACCTACTAAACCTACTGAAAATGAAAATGTTTGCTCTGAAATTCCTTCGGGTATGATAGAAAAAATGCTAGCTAATCCCTTTTTAGGAGATGGAACAAAATATCCTGATGAGCATCTAATATATGTGGATGAAGTTTGTGGATTATTTAAGCTTGCAGGTGTACCCGAAGATGTTGTTAAGAAGAAGGTATTCCCTTTATCTTTGAAGGGAGATGCATCGACATGGTATAGGCTATGTGATTATATGGGGTCTTGGAATTACAAACGATTGAAATTGGAATTTCATCAGAAGTTTTATCCTATGCATCTTGTTCATCGTGATCGCAATTACATATATAATTTTTGGCCTCGCGAAGGAGAAAGCATCACTCAAGCTTGGGGAGGCTTAAATCAATGGTATATTCATGCCCCAATCATGAGCTCTCAAGAGAAATGATTATTCAAAAAATTTATGCTCGGCTTTCTGATACCAATCGCACCATGCTTGATACTTCTTGTGATGGCTCTTTTATGGTGAAGACTATTGAATTCAAATGGGATTTATTGGAAAGAATTAAACACAAATCTGAAGATTGGGACCTCGACAAAGGTGAGGAGTCAGGTATGACACCTAGTTTTGATTGTGTTAAATCTTTTATGGATACCGATGTTTTCCGTAAATTTAGCACTAAATATGGACTTGACTCTGAGATAGTAGCTTCTTTCTGTGAATCTTTTGCTATTTATGTTGATCTCCCCAAGGAGAAGTGGTTTAAATATCATCCTCCCATAGAAGTAAAAGTAGCTGCACCTATTAAAGTTGAAGAAAAGATTGTCACTTATAATGATCCTATTGTTCCAACTGCATATGTTGAGAAACCACCTTTTCCTGTTAGGATAAAGGATCATGCTAAAGCTTCAACTGTGGTTCATAAAAGCAATACTAAAACATATACACCTCTTGAGCAAGTTAAAGTTGAACCTAATATTGCTATTGTTAAAGATCTCTTGTCTGATAATATTGATGGGCATGTTATTTATTTGTCTGATGAAACTGCTAGAATTGCTAAACCCTGTGCTAAAGATAAACCTAGACCTGTGGTAGGCATGCCTGTTATTTCTGTTAAAATAGGAGATCATTGTTATCATGGCTTATGTGATATGGGTGCTAGTGCTAGCGCAATACCTCATTCGTTATACAAAGAAATTATGCATGATATTGCACCTGCTGAAATAGAAGATATTAATGTCACAATTAAACTTGCCAATAGAGATACTATTTCACCAATGGGAATTGTTAGAGATGTTGAAGTCTTATGTGGGAAAACTAAATATCCTGCTGATTTTCTTGTTCTTGGTTCCCCACAAGATAGCTTTTGTCCCATTATATTTGGTAGGCCCTTCTTAAACACTGTTAATGCTACCATAGATTGCAAAAGGGATGTTGTTACTATCGGTTTAGATGATATGACTCATGAATTTAATTTCTCTAAATTTAGTAGACAACACTGTGAAGAAGAATTACCTAGTAAGGATGAAATTATTGGTCTTGCTTCTATTGTCGTACCTCCTAGTGATCCTTTAGAACATTATTTGCTAGACCATGAAAATGATATGTTTATGAATGAAAGAAGGGAAATAGATGAAGTATTCTTTAAATAGGATCCTATTCTGAAAAACAATTTACCTGTTGAAATCTTAGGGGATCCTCCTCCACCCAAGGGTGATCCCGTGTTTGAGCTTAAACCGTTGCGTGGTACTCTTAAATATGCTTATCTTGATGAGAAAAAGATATACCCTGTTATTATTAGTGCTAACCTTTCAGAGCATGAGGAAGAGAGATTATTGAAAACTCTGAAGAAGCATTGTGCTACTATTGGGTATACTCTTGATGATCTTAAGGGCATTAGTCCCACTCTATGTCAACATAAAATTAATTTAGAAGAAGATGCTAAACCAGTTCGTGATCATCAATGATGGCTGAATCCTAAAATGAAAGAAGTGGTAAGAAAGGAAATACTAAAGCTCCTTGAGGCAGGTATAATCTATCTCATTGCTGATAGTCAGTGGGTAAGCCGTGTCCATTGTGTCCCCAAGAAGGGAGGTATTACTATTGTTCCAAATGATAAAGATGAATTGATTCCTCAAAGAATTATTACAGGTTATAGGATGGTAATTGATTTCCACAAATTAAATAAGGTAACTAAAAAGGATCATTACCCCTTACCTTTTATCGATCAAATGCTAGAAAGATTATCCAAACATACACATTTTTGCTTTCTAGATGGTTATTTTGGTTTCTCTCAAATACTTGTGTCAGCCAAAGATCAATCAAAGACTACTTTTACATGCCCTTTTGGTACTTTTGCTTATAGATGTATGCCTTTTGGTTTATGTAATGCACCTGCTACCTTTCAAAGATGCATGATGGCTATATTCTCTGACTTTTGTGAAAAGATTTGTGAGGTTCTCATGGACGATTTCTCCGTCTATGGATCTTCTTTTGATGGTTGCTTGAGCAACCTTGATCGAGTTTTGCAGAGATGTGAAGAAACTAATCTTGTCTTGAATTGGGAAAAGTGCCACTTTATGGTTAATGAAGGTATTTTCTTGGGGCACAAAGTTTCTAAAAGAGGTATTGAAGTTGATAAAGCCAAGGTTGATGCGATTGAAAAGATGCCATGTCCCAAGGACATCAAAGGTATAAGAAGTTTCCTTGGTCATGCCGGACTTTATAGGAGGTTCCTAAAGGACTTCTCAAAAATTTCTCGGCCTCTAACTAATTTATTACAAAAATATATACCATTTGTTTTTGATGATGATTGTGTAGAAGCATTTGAAATTCTTAAGAAAGCATTGATCTCTGCACCTATTGTTCAGCCACCTAATTGGAATTTACCCTTTGAAATTATGTGTGATGCTAGTGATTATGTTGTAGGTGCTGTTCTAGGGCAAAGAGTTGATAAGAAATTAAATGTTATTCAATATGCTAGTAAAACCCTAGACAATGCTCAAAGAAATTATGCTACTACTGAAAAAGAATTCTTAGCAGTTGTATTTGCTTTTGATAAGTTCAGACCTTATATTGTTGATTCTAAAGTA
Source organism: Triticum dicoccoides (assembly GCF_002162155.2). Classification (NCBI taxonomy): domain Eukaryota; kingdom Viridiplantae; phylum Streptophyta; class Magnoliopsida; order Poales; family Poaceae; genus Triticum; species Triticum dicoccoides. Next base: position 558,073,385 of record NC_041382.1, read on the forward strand.
ACTATTCACACTGACCATGCTGCTATTAAATATCTCATGGAAAAGAAAGATGCTAAACCTAGACTTATTAGATGGGTTCTCTTGCTACAAGAATTTGACTTACATATTGTTGATAGAAAGGGAGCTGAGAACCCCATTGCAGACAACTTGTCTAGGTTAGAAAATGTGCTTGATGACCCACTTCCTATTGATGATAACTTTCTTGATGAGCAATTAAATTTCATAAATGCTTCTCATACTCCTCCATGGTATGATGATTATGCTAATTACATTGTTGCTAAGTTTATACCACCTAGTTTCACATACCAGCAAAAGAAAAAGTTCTTCTATGATTTGAGGCCTTACTTTTGGGATGATCCACATCTTTATAAGGAAGGAATAGATGGTGTTATTAGACGTTGTATACCTGAGCATGAACAGGAACAGATCCTACGCAAGTGTCACTCCGAAGCTTATGGAGGACACCATGCTGGAGATAGAACTGCACATAAGGTATTGCAATCTGGTTTTTATTGGCCTACTCTCTTCAAGGATGCCCGTAAGTTTGTCTTATCTTGTGATGAATGTCAAAGAATTGGCAATATTAGTAGACGTCAAGAAATGCCTATGAACTATTCACTCGTTATTGAACCATTTGATGTTTGGGGCTTTGACTATATGGGACCCTTTCCTTCCTCTAATGGATATACACATATTTTAGTTGCTGTTGATTACGTTACTAAGTGGGTAGAAGCTATTCCAACTAGTAGTGCTGATCATAATACTTCTATTAAAATGCTTAAAGAAGTTATTTTTCCAAGATTTGGAGTCCCTAGATATTTAATGACTGATGGTAGTTCACATTTCATTCATGGTGCTTTCCGTAAAATGCTTGCTAAATATGATGTTAATCATAGAATTGCATATCCTTATCACCCTCAGTCTAGTGGTCAAGTAGAATTGAGTAATAGAAAGCTCAAATTAATTTTGCAAAAGACTTCTTAACAGATCTAGAAAAAATTGGTCCAAGAAACTTGATGATGCATTATGGGCCTATAGAACTGCATATAAAAATCCGATGGGTATGTCTCTGTATAAAATGGTTTATGGAAAAGCATGTCACTTACCTCTCGAACTAGAACACAAGGCATATTGGGCTATTAAAGAACTCAATTATGATTTTAATCTTGCCGGTGAGAAGAGGTTATTTGATATTAGCTCACTTGATGAATGGAGAACCCAAGCCTATGAAAATGCCAAGTTGTTTAAAGAAAAAGTTAAAAGATGGCATGACAAAAGTATACAAAAGAACGAGTTTAATGTAGGTGATTATGTACTACTATACAACTCTTGTTTAAGATTTTTTGCAGGAAAACTTCTCTCTAAATGGGAAGGTCCTTACGTTATCGAGGAGGTGTATCGTTCCGGTGCCATAAAAATCAACAACTTCAAAGGCACAAATCCGAAGATGGTGAACGGTCAAAGAATCAAACATTATATCTCACGTAATCCCATAAATGTTGAAACCAATGTTATTTAAACCGTATCCCCGGAGGAATACATAAGGGACACTTTCTGGAACGTTTTAGACTCCGAAAAGGAATAGGTATGTGGTACGGTAAGTAAACCGACTCCAAAACAGTTTTAAGGCAATATTTCTCCGTTTTGGAATATTTAGAAAAATAGAAAAATAAGTAGCAGTCTGGGAAGGACACGAGGGCTCCACGAGGGTGGAGGGCGCGCCCTACCCCCTGGGCATGCACCCTACCTCGTGGGCACCTCGTGTGCCCTCCGGACTCTGTTTTCGTACACGACACGTATTTTGGTCGGTAAAATTCATTATATAATCTCCCGGTGGTTTTGACTCCCATATCACACAAATATCTCTTGTCTTTGTTTTGAGCTGTCCTACTGCAGACAAAGCAACATGTCGTCCCAGGATTCGGAAGGAGAAAGCTATGTGGCTGATTACCTTGCAGATCCTAAGGTCTATGGGGATATGGAGCATTGCGGTTGGACTACGGAAGAAGAAGAGGACTATGAACCCAAGGGAAAGGAAGAGATGAGCTCAGATGAAGATGAAGTCCCACTACCTCAACTTGGGGACATGCATGTGGAGTTCAAAAAGTCAAGCCTCCCAGATAGGGTAAAGAAACCTAAGATCGAGTTTATCCCTTTTCGCCTCTTGCGGGAAAACAAGCAGGAACTATGCAAAAAGATACTGAGCCTAGAGCAGGAGATCGAGGACCTAAGGGACAAAAATTCTGTCATAAAGCGCAAATTAAGGAAGAAGCCTACGCCATCAACAAAACCATCATCTTCTCCACCAACAAATAAGAATTGAGTATCTGGTATGGGCACTCCCCTTGGCAACTGCCAAGCTTGGGGGAGTGCCCCGGTATCGTATCACCATCACTTTTATCTTTACCATTTTTCTTAGTTCGATCCTTTTGGTAATATCTTGATCTAGTAGAATAAAAGTTCTTAGTATGATCTAGTCGTGAGTTTTGCTTTATAATTCCTCTATGTAATCAAGTCCGTGAGCTATATATATAATAAAGATTAGTGTTGAGTCAAGGGCTTGATTCTTTTGTCGTGATCTTAAGTGAATAAAAGAAAAAGAGAAAGAAATAAAAAGAAACAAAGAGATCATATGGATCTCATGGAGAGTAATGAGCTCACATAGAAAAAGTATGATGAATAAAAGTTGTTGACAGTTAACAAACATAGTTTTGGTCATCGTTGCAATTAATAAGAAGTAATAAAGAAAGAGAGGTCTTCACATATAGATATACTATCTTAGACATATTTTATGATTGTGAGAACTCATTAAAATATGACATGCTAAAAGAGTTGACGTTGGACAAGGAAGACAACATAATGGGTTATGTTTTCTTACATCTGAGATAAATTATATTGTCATGGATCATCCAACATGGTTGAGCTTGCCTTTCCCCCTCGTGCTAGCCAAATTCATCGCACCAAGTAGAGATAGTACTTGTGCTTCCAAATACCCTTAAACCAGTTTTGCCATCAGAGTCCACCATACCTACCTATGGATTGAGTAAGATCCTCTAAGTAAGTTGTCATCGGTGCAAGCAATAAAAATTGCTCTCTAAATATGTATGACTTATTAGTGTGGGAGAAATAAGCTTTATACGATCGTGTGATATGGAAGAAATAAAAACGACAAACTGCATAATAAAGGTCCATATTACAAGTGGCAATATAAAGTGACGTTCTTTCACATTAAGATTTTGTGCATCCAACTATAAAAGTGCATGACAACCTCTGCTTCCCTCTGCGAAAGGCCTACCTTTTACTTTTATCTCTTACCCTGCATAAGAGTCATGGTGATCTTCACCTTTCCTTTTTACATTTTATCCTTTGGCAAGCACAGTATGTTGGAAAGATCCTGGTATATATGGCTAATTGGATGTGAGTTTTCATGAACTATTACTGTTGACATTACCCTTGAGGTAAAACGTTGGGAGGCAAAACTATAAGCCCCTATCTTTCTCTGTGTTCGATTAAAACTCCATACCCATAAGTATTGCGTGAGTGTCAGCAATTGTGAAAGACTATATGATAGTTGAGTATGTGGACTTGCTGAAAAGCTCTTATATATTGACTCTTTCCTATGTTATGATAAATTGCAATTGATCCAATGACTGAAATTATAGTTTGTTAGTTTTCAATGAAGTTTACAATTCATACTTGAAATTGTGATTGAATTATTACTCTAGCATAAGAAACCATATGATAAGAATTATATAAGTTACTGTTCTAAGAATAATCATGATGCCCTCCTGTCCGTATTTTATTTTTATCGACACCTCTATCTCTAAACATGTGGACATATTTTTCGATTTCGGCTTTTCGCTTGAGGACAAGGGCGGTCTAAGCTTGGGGGAGTTGATACGTCCATTTTGCATCATGCTTTTATATCAATATTTATTGCATTATGGGTTGTTATTACACATTATGTCACAATACTTATGCCTATTCTCTCTTATTTTGCAAGGTTTACATAAAGAGGGAGAATGCCGACAGCTGGGATTCTGGGCTGGGAAAGGAGCAAATATTAGAGACCTATTCTGCATAGCTCCAAAAGTCCTGAAACTTCACAGAAGACGTTTTCAGAATATATAAAAAATACTCAGTGGAAGAAATTCACCAGGGGGGCCACACCCTGCCCACAAGGGTGGGGGGCGCGCCCTACCCCCTGGGCGCGCCCCCTACCTCGTGGGCCCCCTGGTGGCCCTCCGGTGGCCATCTTCTGCTATATGAAGTCTCTCGATGGGAACAAAAAATAAGCCATCTTCTCGGACGAAACTCCGCCGCCACGAGGCGGAACCTTGGCGGAACCAATCTAGGGCTCTGGCGGAGCTGTTCTGCCGGGGAAACTTCCCTCTGGGAGGGGGAAATCATCGCCATCGTCATCACCAATGCTCCTCTCATCGGGAAAGGGCAATCTCCATCAACATATTCATCAGCACCATCTCCTCTCAAAACCCTAGTTCTTCTTGTATCCAATTCTTGTCTCCAAGTACGGGATTGGTGCTAGTAGGTTGCTAGTAGTGTTAATTACTCCTTGTAGTTGATGCTAGTTGGTTTAATTGGTGGAAGATCATATGTTCAGATCCTATATGCATATTAATACCCCTCTGAATATGAACATGTTTATGCTATGCGAGTAGTTACTTTTGTTCCTGAGGACATGGGAGAAATCTTGCTATTATTAGTCATGTGAATTTGGTATTCGTTCGATATTCTGATGAGATGTATGTTGTCTCTCTTCTAGTGGTGTTATGTGAACGTCGACTACATGACACCTCACCATTGTTTGGGCCTAGAGGAAGGCATTGGGGAGTAATAAGTAGATGATGGGTTGCTAGAGTGACAGAAGTGTCGGGGGTTGGGTGCGACATATGCCAAAGGATGGCTTATCATGGTGGGGGCGAGTAGAACATCGCCGGTGCCTGGAAAAGGAATGAGGCGTAGACATGCACGCCGGCGAATCTAACCCAGCTTCAGGGCTCCCCGGGGAGATAATACCCCTACTGCTGCTCTGTGGGGTTTCCGCATGATCACTATGTCAAAGTGTTTACATGATTGCTCCTTGAGCTGTTTCCTAGAGGTAGGAGAGGGCAAGGCTAGCTCTCTCCCCCCTATATGATCTGGTCTAGAGCTAATAGGTTCCAACCCTTTGCATGGGTGCCCTAGGGGGTTTATATAGGCCTACCCCCCAGGGTACAATGGTAATCCGGCTGGACGTGGGCCCAGCTGTCAGTGCCTCCGGCCTCCGTCTTCTCCGCCGACTGCTGGGGCCCGCCGACTGGTGGGCCCCGCCGACTAGCTAGGTACGGAGCCGATAGGCCGCGTCCGCCGCGGGCGGGTCTTGCCGGCTGCTGATTACTGTAGTCGTGCTTCTAATGATGCGGGCTTCGTCATGGAGTCGTGGCAACAGCCCCGCCGCCTGGCGGGCGATCACTATTGCCACTCTCCGTCACATCTTGTTAATGGCGCGTGGGCCCCGGGGGAGGAGCTGGCCGACTCCCGGGTTGTCGACTTCCAACGAGTCCGACTGGTGGCGCACTTGCTATCTCCTGGGGTCCCGCTGGCTGGTGGGAGCCGCTGCCCAAGGCCGTACAGACAAGCCGTCGTGGGCGCAATATTCGGTCCACTGGTGCTGATGGCAGGGCTGGCATGGCAACAGTGCCACACCGCACGGAGATCTCCGCGAGTATGGCGTACTATAGCCATGCCTGCCTTGGGAAAGGGGTGGGGCAGTCTTCACTGTAGCCACTCCCCTGTCCTGTCCCTCTTGATGAGGACATGGGGTTTTGCTGGAGTCGTGGGCCGACTCCCCAAGGCCGGCTTCTCTGGAAGTCGCCAGTCAGGAGTCGGCTTACCCTGAAGTCGTCCCCGGGACTTGGCCACGAGTGGGCAGTCAGTCGCCTTGCCGCCGTCTTCTCAGAAGGCGGCTCTTCGCCCAGGGATCTTGAGGGGCGCAGCCTGCCCTGATGTCTTGAAAGGTTTTGGGTCTCGGGTTAGCCTACCCGTGGCCCATTACTGCGACAGTAGTCCTCGAAGCTGGTGAGGCGCCGCGGACGATCGGCCGAGAAGCCTTAGCAGTTTCTCTTTCCGGGTACTCGACACATGGCTCTTGGTTGACTTCTGCCGGGCCGGCTAGAAGGAGTCAGACTCGCCCAACTCTGACTCGCACAATATTTTGAACGTCGCGGCGGGATCCAAGTAGCGTGCTGGCTAAGCCTCCAGGCTGCCGCCCGCTCCAGGCCTGTCACGTGATAACACATGGCCGGGCCATTCTGCCAGCCTACGCGCGCGACGGGACAGGCCCGTAGGCGGGGCCCGCCCCTACCGCGCCTCGGTGCCCGAGCGGATCCGCTGTGGCCCAGGCGGACGGTTGGGATTCCCGTGGAGTTACTGTGCGCAATAACTTTGTCGTGGAAACGTGGGGGTCGTGGGCACAGTAAATCCCACGACCGCCCCCTCGGCTTCGCAGCCCATGAGGCTATAAGTAGGGGAAAGAGGGGGGCGCGGCCGCCCCTCCTTCTCACTACTCCTTGCTCTTCTCCTTCTTCTTCTTCTTTGCTCCGCCGCGCGCCCAAGCTTCGATGAACATCGCGGCGATCAGCTCGCGTTGAGCTCTTCTTCTGCCACCCCGCCTTCCCCGGTGTGCTCCGGCACCTGGGACGGCTCAGAAGTTCACGACGACCACATCGAGTTCCTCCGCAAGACTCGTCGGCTCCCCGGCGAAGATTACGTGCGGGTGCGTCTTGCGCCGAGGGAGGAGATTTCCCCCGCGCCGCAGGAGGGCGAGCGGGTCATCTTCCGCTCGCACTACCTGTGCGGGTTGGGGCTGCCGGCGAGCAGCTTCTTCCGCTCTTTTCTAGAGTTTTATGGCCTCCAGCCGCACCACCTCACGCCCAACACGGTGGTGATGCCGTCCGCCTTCGTGGCCTTGTGCGAAGGCTTCCTCAGAGTTCTCCCCACCCTCGAGCTCTAGGGGGAGTTCTTCTTCTCCAAGCTCGGCACCCAGGCTATAGGCATGCCGGCTCAATGTGGCGCTTTCATCGCCGTGCGAAGGTCGGGGGCCGACAACCCCTTCCCCACCATCTCGCTGATAAAGTCAGTGAAGATGTGGCAGCACTCGTACTTCTACGTCAGGAGCGTCTCCGCGAGGGGCGACTGGGTCAACCTGCCGGCTTTCGAAGCCGGCCTACCGGCTGGGAGACTGCCCAACTGGTCGTACCGGGCCAAGTCACTGACGCCTGCGGGAGCCGGCGCCGTCACGCGACTCCGAGTGCTGACGCAGTCGGAGGGCTTGACTGGTCCAGACCTGCTGGCCGCCTTCGTGGCATGCCGAGTTCTCCCGCTCCAAGGTCGCCCCCACATGATATGCCAGATGAGCGGGCACCATGACCCGAGTTGGATGTGCACCAAGGACATGCCTCACGAGGAGGTGGCCTACATGGTGAACTACCTCTCGGACGGCAAGCTCCTGGAGGACTAGCGGTTCGGCAAGGAGCCGTACTCCCGTGCCACCCCCCCGCCCATAGTGAGTTGCCTTTTCTTTCTTTCTTTGGATTGTCTTCTTTCTTGCCGAGTTTGTTTTGTGTGACCTGACCAGTCGGCCTTGGTCAGAATCCCCTCCTCCATCCACCAGCCGGCACCTCGGGGCCGGCCCGCGAGTTCCTTGCCGACCGGGCAGAGATCGACGTCGACGACCCCGATCTGGGAGCGGCGGCTTTGGAAGACAACGCGGAGGAAGGAGAAGGAGCTGCAGGCGGCTCCAGGCCTTCAGCCACTTTCGCCGACTGGCCTGACGATGAGGCCGAGGGAGAAGTTGCCCCCGCCAACGGCCAGGAGCCAGCCAGCCTGGCGCGGGTCTTCTGCCGCGCCGGGTGCTCCAGGCGGCGGGAAGAACCGTAGGGCCGTGCCGACCTTGTTCGGCACTCGGCCGAAGAAGCCCAAGGGTTCGGCTACGGTGACCCGGCGGGACAAGGTGGCTGCGAAGGCCATCCGCTTCCGTAAGGAAGTGAAGAAGCCGCCACGGGTCTCCGCGTGAGTATTCCGTCTCAACGCTTTATTCTTTCTCTGCATCTTTGTCTGAGTCTTTTACTTGCTTCCTTTGCTTCAGGGCTCTCCTTACTCTTGAGAGGGTTGCCGCCGCCTCCGTCATGGGGTCAGCGGAGACGTCCGCCACCACTCGGCGGATTGACCCCGCTGCTGACCTCCGGGAGGCAACGGAGCAGAATGCGCAGGAGAAGCGCAACAAGGAAGAGGCCGCCCGCCTGGAGAAGGCGGAGGCCGATAAGGCGGAGGCCTCCGCCAAGAAGAAACTGGCGGAGGCCGAAGCCGTCGCCGCGACGAAGCGGCAGGCTGAGGAGGCCGCACCCTGCCAATCGGCGGTGTTCGTCCCCCCGCTGAACTCTACGCCATCGCCTCCGGAGTTCATGGGGCAGACTGGGGGAGCTGGCGGCGAGAACCCCATCATGGAGAGGGAAGGCGGCGACTCCTCTACGCCGGACGGGATCATTCTGCCGCCGCCTCCGCGGCCGTCTGGGAGCGCGCAGGGCAAACAGCCAGCGGACCCTCCGGTGCCGCCGACTGAAGATGAGGCCGTGGCGAGGCTACTGCTTCAAGTCGGCTCGCCAACACGCTGCCGTCTTGAGAAGGCGACCTCGGCACCCCGCCCCCTGGAGGCCGGCACCGCCAGCTCAGCAATCCCAGACGCCGAAGCAATGAGCGCCGCACCCATTGGGTGGGTGCGAGGAGGCGGCACAGGACCGCTGAACCAGGCACTTCTGGACGTCCAGGCAAAGCTTTGAGCTGAGGGTGATGCCCTCCAGAACTGCACCAAGGCGTACCTGGCATCGCGGGCAGCCGTCCAGGTATGTTTTTTCTTTGGTCCTTATTTTCTTGTTCCTCTCTGTGGGGGCGCGCCAGCGCACCCACTGGGTGTAGTCCCCGAGTTTTGGGCCGGCTGCTGAGCAGGCGGCCCGGAACTCCAATTGGTGAGCTCCGGGTACTAACTTTTGTCTGAAACACTTGTCGAAGGACTACCACAACCTCCGCGTTACTGCCTTCAATCGTAACGTTGAAGAGCTGGGCAAGCGGACTGCCGACTTGTCGAAGAACCGGAGTAAGTCCTTTTTCTTCTTTGCGGGGGCGTGCTGGCACACCCGCGGGTTGTAGTCCCCGAGATTCGGGCCGACTGCTGAGCAGTCAGGCCGGATCTCGCCGGCGACCTTCTTTATTGATGACTTAATGCCTTCTTTCTTCCTTCTCTTCAGGAGCCAACGCTGCTCTTCAACAGCAGCTAAGCGAAGCCAACTCCGCATTGTGCGCCAAGGGGAAGGAGTGCAGCAAGCTCGCCACAGAGCGCGATCTGCTGGCCACTCAATTGGCAGAGCGAAGAGAGCTGCTTGCGAAGACGCAGAAGGAGGCGGAGGAGATGGAAACCGCCCTCCTGGTTGAGTTCGCGAGCGAGCGCTCCTCCTGGACTGATAAGGAGACGATGCTGGCCTCCAGCTTCCATGAGATTGAAGACATCGTTGATGGTGAGTTTCTTTACTTTCTTTCTTCGAACTACCGATTATAAGTCGTGCCGACTCCTGGTTTTTGACTTGCTTCTTCGTTTTTTCCGTCTTGGCAGACTACTTCCCTGGGCACTCGCAGGCCGCCATCCAAGCCATCGAGGCTAACCATGAAGGTCGGAGGGCGGAAGGTGCAGAGATCGCCGCTGACGCCCCCCGAACCCTTGATGAGCATATCATGAGCATCGAGGCTCGCCTTCGACCGACTCATCGGATGTTGTGCCGGCTTCAACATGTCGGCGCCCAGGCGATTGCTGCGCTGTGGCTGGACATGCAGGCTCCGCGCACCCCCAGCCTGACTGCCGACTGGCTAGAGGTCGCGGCTGGTCGTGTTGAGGCGTGGAAGAGTTCCTCGGCCCGAGCTCGAGCGCGCCGGGCCTTGGAGTTCGTCAAGGCGTGGTATCCGGGGCTGGATCTAGACCGGTTGGCCACCCTCCGGTCAGAAGCCTAGCCGGAGCTGGCAGCCGCAGAAGACGCCCTCATCAAGCATGCCACAGCGATCACTAAGTACACCGACACCAGCATCTTCGTCCCCGAGCGGTCTGAAGACGGCGAGGAGGTACCGCCAGAGTGGTTTGGGATGTACCCAGACTATGGCGAGGACTCAGCGGAGGTGATCAGTTCCAGTGTCGAGGAGGAAGGCGAGGCGGAGGACGGAGGTGAGACGGAGGCACCAGAAGACGGAGCAGACGGACAGCCTCAGCTCGACCGCGCCTCCAGCAACGAGCCGCGTGCGACCGAGCCGACTGCCGCCAGAGGCGATCAAGCCAAGACTACCCAGCCGGCCACCCCAACGCCTGACGCTGCCGCCTCCTCCGACCCTCCGAATCTGTCTGCTGCTTCCTAAGCTACCGCCTTATCTTATTTTATCTGCTTAAGTAGTCTTTGAAGAACTTGTTAATTTGCACAATTCCACCCGCAGGGTGTATTTTGAACTTCTGCTCGAAGATTCGGCCAAGGGCCTATGTTATGTAAATATTTATCCGAATTCTATCTTTTCTTGCTCATTGCCCTTTTGGATTTTTTTCCTTTGCCGCTTTCCCTTAATTGTCTGCTTTGCCAATCGGACAGCCGCTCTGCGGACTGTCGTTGGATCAAATGCTTGGCTATTTTGGGAAGGCAAGTACTTAGCCGTTTTTAAGAGTTTTTGAGCAAGTTGAATAGAAGGCGGCAATCCGACTATTCAAGAGTCGGTTTGCGAAAAAAGGCTGGAAGCCGTCTTGAGCTATGTTTTATGCTTTGAGTCCTTAGCCATTTTTCATGCGAATGCCCATTCTACCTTACTCATGCCCACCGTACATTCTCTCTACGAGCTGCGGCTTCTGATAGGAGACGGTTTAGGTGTTACACACTACTTGTCCGGCTGTAGGAAATATTTCATAGTGCAAGGCGGCAAGTCCCCGGGCCGACTTGTCGAGCCCGGTGCCAAGCTGCATAATAAAGAGTAACATACTTGTAGGCATAATTTTTATCATACAGACAAAAGAGGGCAGTCCCCGAGCTCGTCTCGGGGGCCCCGAAGTCTTGGTACTTTAATACAAAAGGTAGCATGGTACATACTGCATCAACTATAAAATCTTCGGAGGAGATTTTCATTCCATGGCCGCTCTGTCTCCTTGACGGAGTCATCCCTCTTGCGTGCTCGGGGCTTCTGAGCGTCAATCAGGTACTAGGAGTCATTGCCCAGCACTTTGCTGATGATTAAAGGGCCTTCCCAAGGCGCCGACAGCTTGTGCTGGCCGGCTGTTCGCTGGATCAGCCGGAGCACAAGGTCGCCTTCTTGGAAAGATCTTGGCTTGACCTTCCTGTTGTGGTATCGGCGCAGGCTCTGCTGGTAGATGCTAGACCGGCTGAGTGCCAACAGCCGGCCCTCTTCCAGCAGATCGACGCCGTCTTGACGTGCTTCTTCTGCTTCCTCCTCGGTGTACATGGTGACTCGTGGGGAGTCGAACTCTATGTCCGTTGGGATGACAGCTTCGGCACCGTAGACGAGGAAGAAAGGCGTGAAGCCGGTTGACTTGTTTGGATTCGTGCGTAGACTCCAGATGACGGCTGGCAGCTCGTCGAGCCAGCAGCCAGCCGAGCGCTCCAGAGGTTCGACCAGTCGGGGCTTGATGTCGGACAGGATGAGGCCGTTTGCTCGGTCCACCTGGCCATTTGACTGTGGATGGGCGATGAATGCTAGGTCCAGTCGGGTGCCCTGTGTTGCGCAGAAACGGGCCAAGGGGCCTTTGGCAAAATTTGTGCCGTTGTCGGTGATGATGCTGTGTGGTATGCCATACCGAATTGTGATATCGGAGATGAAAGTCACGGCAGTCGGACCGTTCTGTTTCTTGATTGGCTTCGCTTCTATCCACTTGGTGAACTTGTCCACTGCGACAAGTAAGTGAGTTAAGCCACCTCGTGCTGTCTTGAATGGTCCCACCATGTCTAGACCCCAAACTGTGAAAGGCCAGGCAATGGGGATGGTCTTGAGTGCAGAAGCCGGCTAGTGCGGCTTGGAGCTGAACTTCTGGCACCCTTTGCATTTTTGGACCAATTCCTTGGCCTCTTCTAAGGCAGTCGGCCAAAAGAAACCATGTCGAAAGGCTATTGCGACGAGTGCTCTTGAAGCCGCATGGTGGCCGCACTCGCCTTGATGGATGTCTTTGAGAATTGCTTGGCCTTGCTCTGGCTCTACGCAGCACTGGTAGACACCAATGACGCTGCGCCTGACCAGCTCTCTGTTGACTATGGTGTAGGCTGCACTCGGCGTTGTACTAGCCGAGCTGAGGTCTCATCAGTTGGCAGCTCTTTGCTCACCAGGAATTTGAGGATGGGCTGGGCCCATGAGGGTGCTGCTATTTCTTTGACTGCCAGAACTGCGACTTGGACGAGGGCGGTTGGGCTGGGAGGTGATTGGTTGGAGTCAACAACCGCTTGCTGGGTTAATGAAGTCCCCGGGCCGACTGGCGCGGTTCTTGGGCCGAGTTCTGGAGTCTTCGAGCCCGCCGCCACAGTCCCCGGGCCGGGTACTGCGGTCCCTGGGCCGGCCTCGACTGTGCCGGCTTTGGAACCATCTGCCAAAATCCCTGTACCATCTGCCAGGGCTCTGGAGTCGGATCCGACTTCTTCGGGAGGAGCTGGCACAAAGATGGAGTCTGATTCTGGTGAAGGCTTGACAGACGGCTTGAGGAGGCGTTGAAGGGCGACGCCGGATTGTATTGCTTGGCGGGTAGAGCCGATTCATGCCTAGGCATCTGCTTGGTCATTGTCGTTTCTTGGCACATGAAGGAACTCGCACCCCTCGAAATACCCACTGAGTTGCTGCACGAGGAAACGGTAGCTCGCCATGTTTGCATCTTTGGCGTCCCAGTCGCCAGATGACTGTTGGACCACTAAGTCCGAGTCGCCATAACACAGGATCCGGCGAATGCCAAGTTCTTTGGCAAGCTGGAGCCCGTGAATGAGCGCCTCGTACTCGGCGACGTTGTTGGAGGCGGCAAAATGGATTTGCAGTGCGTATTTGAGCTTGTCGCCTTTAGGAGAGGTGAGGACGACGCCGGCTCCCAAGTCGTTGCGCATCTTGGAGCCGTCGAAATGCATCCGCCAATGGGTGGAGTCGGGCGCTGGAGGTAGGTACTGGGTCTCAGCCCAGTCGAAGAGAAAGTCGGCCAGTGCTTGTTACTTGATGGCGGCACGTGGCTGGTAGTGGATGGTGTAGGGAGCCAGCTCTATGGCCCACTTGGCCACTCGGCCAGAAGCATCTCGGCTTCCAATGATCTCGGCAAGTGGGGCTGTGCAGACCACAGTGATTGGATGCTCTTGAAAGTAAGGCTTCAATTTATTGGCCGTAAAGTGCACGCCATAGCACATCTTCTGGTAGTGAGGGTAGTTCTGCTTGGAGGTTGACAGTACTTTGCTTAGGTAATATACCGGTCTCTGGACAGGTAGTGCCTTGCCTTCCTCCTTGCATTCCACTAAAATGACCGTGCTGACTACCTGGCTGGTGGCGGCGATGTACAGGAGCATAGGTTCCTTCGGAGTCGGAGCCGCCAAAACGGGTGGAGTAGTTAGCATCTTCTTCAACTGGAGAAAAGCTTCGTCCGCCTTGTGGTTCCACTCGAAAAAAGTGGTCTTCTTCGTGAGTTGGTATAAGGGGAGAGCTTTCTCGCCCAGCCGACTGATGAATCGGCTGATGGACGCCAAGCAGCCAGTGAATTTTTGCACGTCCAGCAGTCGGCTGGGTACCTCCATCCTCTCAATGGCCTTGATCTTTATAGGGTTGCATTCTATGCCGCATTCAGAGACCAGGAAGCCAAGGAGTTGGCCAGCTGGTACTCCGAAGACACACTTCTCGGGGTTGAGCTTGATCTGGAATCGGCGCAGGTTCTCAAAGGTCTCCTTGAGGTCTTCCAGCAGTGTTCCACACTTTTCCGTCTTCACCACCACGTCGTCCACGTAGACGTGGGCGTTCCTGCCGAGCTGCTTGAGGAGGCACTTCTGCATGCAACGCTGAAAGGTGGCGCCGGCATTCCTCAAGCCGAACGTCATGGTGAGGTAGCAGAAGGCTCCAAACGGCATGATGAAGGCGGTCTTCAGTCTGTCAGCCGGGTTCAGCTTGATCTGGTGATATCCTGAGTATGCATCCAAAAAACTCAACATCTTGCATCTGGCTGTGGAGTCTATCACCTGATCGATTCTCGGTAGAGCAAACGGGTCCTTGGGGCAGGCCTTGTTGAGGCTCGTGTAGTCAATACAGATTCGCCACTGCTTGTTCTTCTTCAGTACCAGGACCGGATTTGCTAGCCATTCTGGAAAGAACACTTCCATAATGAAGCTGGCTGCTAGGAGTCGGGCTATCTCTTCTCCGACAACTCTTATCTTCTCTTCTGATAGGCGGCGCAGGGGCTGACTGGCCGGCTTTGCATCAGATCGGACATGTAACTTGTGCTCGGCGAATTCCATCGGTACACTTGGCATGTCTTTGGGGGACTATGTGAGGATGTCCCGATTCTCACGGAAGAAATCGACGAGCTCGCCTTCCTATTTGCTGTCGAGGTTTGCGCCTATGACAGCGTACCTCTCCGGGTGCTCCGGATCCAAGGGTATCTTCTTTGTCTCTTTGGCCGGCTTGAACGAACCCTCAGCCTCCGACTCCTTTGGGTTGGGCGACACCTCTGGCTGCTTGCCGGCCATCGCCACAACCCACTCCAGGAGCCGCTTCTCGGCTGTGATCACCAGGGACTCGGCTAGCCGACTGCTCTCAGCCGCACAGGCAGACAATTTCCGGTAGTCGCCGGCTACAGTCAGAATTCCCCTGGAACTGGGCATCTTCATTTTGAGGTAGGCGTAGTGGGGGACCGCCATGAACTTGGCCAAGGCGGGTCGGCCGAGTAGCGCATGGTATGGGCTCTCAAGGTCCACCACCTCAAACCAAACTGACTCTCGGCGGAAGTGATCTTTGTCTCCAAAGAGGACGTCCATCAGGATCTTGCCGATTGGTGAGCAGGAAAGCCCAGGAATAATGTCGTGGAACACAGTCCGACTGTTCTGAAGCTGTCTTTGCTTGATTCCTAACTTCTCCATGGTGTCTTTGTACAGGATGTTGATGCTGCTGCCTCCGTCTATCAGAACTCGCGAGAAACGCGCGGCTCGTCTATCCGTAGCAAAGGTGGCATCCAAGACCAAGACATAGGAGCCCGGACTTGGCATTACCTCTGGGTGGTCAGCCCTGCTCCAGCTGATTGGTTTCTCGGACCAGTGCATGAACTCTGGTGACTCGATGCTACTGCATTCACCTCTTATTGCTGCAGCCGCCTGCTGCGTCGATCATCAGCCATACTGGTAAACACCACGTAGGCTCCGTGTTCTTCAGGGTATTCGTCTTGTACTGCGCCGACTGGCCTAACAGCCGGCTGCTGGGGCGGAGGCAGAGGCGGCTACCCAGCAGGCGGGGGAGGTAGGAAGCCGTCTCCCTTGGCGATCTTGGTGAGCCAGAGGGACTTTCGGGTGGTGTGATTCGACGGCTTCGCGCCGCTATGGAACTTGCAAGGTCCATCCAAAGTATTCTCGTAGGAGAAGGCCGGCAACCAGTTGGGCTTGCGGCCTTTCTGCCGCTTGGGCGGAGGCTGCCCATCCGGCTGCTGGGCTTCAACTGTCGCGACCTGTCGGCTACTGGAAGCAGGCTGCGGGGCCTTGCGCTTGTGGTCGCTCTGCTGTTGCCGCCGACTGGCATCTCCCGCTGGAGTTCTTAGAGCCTGAGGGGCCACTTTTCAAGTTGCGCTGACTTGAATTTCCGCCTTCATGGAGGAGTCGGCCGTGGCGTACTTGTCTGCTATGATCAGCAGCTCGTCGAGGGTTTCCGGCTCGTCGCAGAGGAGCTTGTGCTTGAGGAGGGTGACTTCTTTGCACCCGCTGTGAAGTACTCGATAGCCTACACCTCGTGCACGCCCTCGCATGAGTTCCGAAGCTCATCCTGTTGGGGAACGTAGCAATAATTCAAAATTTTCCTACGTGTCACCAAGATCAATCTATGGAGTCATCTAGCAACGAGGGATGTAGATCGCACGCGGAAGCGTTCAAGAGAACGGGGTTGATGGAGTCGTACTCGCCGTGATTCAAATCACCGATGATCCTAGCGCCGAACGGACGGCACCTCCGTGTTCAACACACGTATGGAGCAGCGACGTATCCTCCTTCTTGATCCAGCAAGGGGTGAGGACAAGTTGATGGAGATCCAACAGCACGACGGCGTGGTGGTGGAAGTAGCGGGATTCCAACAGGGCTTCGCCAAGCGCTGCGGGAGGAGGGAGATGTGTCATGGGAGGGAGAGGGAGGCGTCAGGGCTTAGGTTTTGATTGCCCTCCCTTCCCCCCACTATATATAGGGCCAAGGGAGAGGGGGAGGGCGCAGCCTTTCCCCTTCCTCCAAGGAAGGGTGCGGCCAAGGGGGGGAGGAGTCCATCCTCCCCAAGGCACCTCGGAGGTGCCTTCCCCCTTTAGGACTCTCCCCTTTCCCTCTCTCTTGGCGCATGGGCCTCTTGGGGCCGGTGCCCTTGGCCCATATAGGCCAAGGCGCACCCCCTACAGCCCATGTGGCCCCCCGGGGCAGGTGGCCCCACCCGGTGGACCCCCGGGACACTTTCGGTGGTCCCGGTACAATACGGGTGACCCCGAAACTTGTCCCGATGGCCGAAATAGCACTTCCCATATATAATTATTTACCTCCGGACCATTCCGGAACTCCTCGTGACGTCCGGGATCTCATCCGGGACTCCGAACAACTTTAGGGTTACCGCATACTAATATCTCTATAACCCTAGCATCACCAAACCTTAAGTGTGTAGACCCTACGGGTTCGGGAGACATGCAGACATGACCGAGATGACTCTCCGGCCAATAACCAATAGCGGGATCTGGATACCCATGTTGGCTCCCACATGTTCCACGATGATCTCATCGGACGAACCACGATGTCAAGGACTTAATCAATCCCGTATACAATTCCCTTTGTCTATCGGTACGATACTTGCCCGAGATTCGATCGTCGGTATCCCGATACCTTGTTCAATCTCGTTACCGGCAAGTCTCTTTACTCGTTCCATAACACATCATCCCGTGATCAACTCCTTGATCACATTGTGCACATTATGATGATGTCCTACCGAGTGGGCCCAAAGATACCTCTCCGTTTACACGGAGTGACAAATCCCAGTCTCGATTCGTGCCAACCCAACAGACACTTTCGGAGATACCCGTAGTGTACCTTTATAGCCACCCAGTTACGTTGTGACGTTTGGCACACCCAAAGCACTCCTACGGTATTCGGGAGTTGCACAATCTCATGGTCTAAGGAAATGACACTTGACATTAGAAAAGCTTTAGTATACGAACTACATGATCTTTGTGCTAGGCTTAGGATTGGGTCTTGTCCATCACATCATTCTCCTAATGATGTGATCCCGTTATCAACGACATCCAATGTCCATGGTCAGGAAACCGTAACCATCTATTGATCAACGAGCTAGTCAACTAGAGGCTTACTAGGGACATGGTGTTGTCTATGTATCCACACATGTATTTGAGTTTCCTATCAATACAATTCTAGCATGGATAATAAACGATTATCATGAACAAGGAAATATAATAATAATCAATTTATTATTGCCTCTAGGGCATATTTCCAACAGTCTCCCACTTGCACTAGAGTCAATAATCTAGTTCACATCGATATGTGATTAACACTCAAGGTCACATCCCCATGTGACTAACACCCAAAGAGTTTACTAGAGTCAATAATATAGTTCACATTTACCATGTGATTAACACTCGATGAGTTCTGGGTTTGATCATGTTATGCTTGTGAGAGAGGTTATAGTCAACGGGTCTGAACCTTTCAGATCCGTGTGTGCTTTACAAATCTCTATGTCATCTCCTAGATGCAACTACTACGCTACATTTGGAGCCATTACAAATAACTGTTCTACTTAGAACTATTCTAAATTGTTGCTCCATTATACGTATCCAGTATCTCTACTCAGAGCTATCCGGATAGGTGTTAAGCTTGCATCGACGTAACCCTTTACGACGAACTCTTTTACCACCTCCATAATCGAGAAAATTCCTTAGTCCACTAGTTACTAAGGATAACTTTGACCGCTATCTTGTGATCCATTCTTGGATCACTCTTGTACCCCTTGACTGACTCATGGCAAGGCACATTTCAGGTGCGGTACACAGCATAGCATACTATAGGGCCTATGTCTTAAGCATAGGGGACGACCTTCGTCCTTTCTTTCTATTCTGCCGTGGTCGAGCTTTAAGTCTTAACTTCATACCTTACCACTCAGGCAAGAACTCCTTCTTTGACTGATCCATCTTGAACACCTTCAAGATCATGTCAAGGTATGTGCTCATTTGAAAGTACCATTAAGCGTTTTGATCTATCCTTATAGATCTTGATGCTCAATGTTCAAGTAGCTTGATCCAGGCTTTCCATTGAAAAACACTTTCCAAATAACCCTATATGCTTTCCAGAAATTCTACGTCATTTCTGATCCATAATATGTCAACAACATATACTCATCAGAAATTCTATAGTGCTCCCACTCACTTCTTTGGAAATACAAGTTTCTCATAAACTTTGTATAAACCCAAAATCTTTGATCATCATCAAAGCATACATTCCAACTCCGAGATGCTTACTCCAGTCCCTAGAAGGATTGCTGGAGCTTTGCATACTTATTAGCATCTTTCAGGATTGACAAAACCTTCCGGTTTGTATCACATACAACCTTTCCTCAAAAAATGTCAAGGAAACAATGTTTTGACATCCTATCTGCAAGATTTCATAAATAATGCAGTAATCGCTAATATAATTCCAACAGACTCTTAGCATCGCTACGAGTGAGAAAGTCTCATCGTAGTCAACTCCTTGAACTTGTCGTAAAACATCTTAATGACAAGTCGAGCTTTCTTAATGGTGACATTTACCATCATTGTCCGTCTTCCTTTTAAAATCCATCTGCACTCAATAGCCTTACGACCATCGAGCCATTCTGCCAAAGTCTACACTTTGTTTTCATACGTGGATCCTCTCTCGGATTTTATGGCCTCGAGCCATTTATCGGAATCTGGGCCCACCATCGCTTCTCCATCGCTCGTAGGTTCATTGTTGTCTAGCAACATGACTTCCAAGAAAGGATCACGTACCACTCTGAAGTAGTATGCATCCTTGTCATCCTATGAGGTTTGGGAGTGACTTGATCTGAAGTCTCATGATCAATATCATAAGCTTCCACTTCAATTGGTGTAGGTGCCACAGGAACAACTTCCTGTGCCCTGCCACACACTAGTTGAAGTGAAGGTTCAATAACCTCATCAAGTCTCCACCATCCTCCCACTCAATTCTTTCGAGAGAAACTTTTCCTCGAGAAAGGACCCGATTCTAGAAACAATCCTTTATTGCTTTCAGATCTGAGACAGGAGGTATACCCAACTGTTGGGTGTCCTATGAAGATGCATTTATCCGCTTTGGGTTCGAGCTTATCAGCCTGAAACTTTTTCACATAAGCGTCGCAGCCCCAAACTTTTAAGAAATGACAGCTTAGGTTTCTCTAAACCATAGTTCATACGGTGTCATCTCATCGGAATTACGTGGTGCCCTATTTAAAGTGAATGTGGTTGTCTTTAATGCCTAACCCATAAACTATCGTGGTAATTCGATAAGAGACATCATGGTATGCATCATATCCAATAGGGTGCAGTTATGATGTTCGGACACACCATCACACTATGGTGTTCCAGGCTGTATTGGTTGTGAAACAATTTCCACAATGTCTTAATACTGTGCCAAACTTGTAATTCAGATATTCATCTCTATGATCATATCATAGATATCTTATCCTCTTGTCACAACGATCTTTCAACTTCACCCTGAAATTACTTGAACCTTTCAGTAATTCAGACTCGTGATTCATCAAGTAAATATACTCAACATCTACTCAAATCATCTGTGAAGTAAGAACATAACGATATCCACTACATGCCTTAGCACTCATTGGATTGCACACATCAAAATGTATTACTTCCAACAAGTTGCTTTCTAGTTCCATTTTACTGAAAACGAGGCTTTCAGTCATCTTGCCCATGTGGTATGATTTGCATGTCTCAAGTGATTCAAAATCAAGTGAGTCCAAACGGTCCATTTGCATGGAGTTTCTTCATGCATATACACCAATAGACATGGTTCGCATGTCTCAAACTTTTCAAAAATGAGCGAGTCCAAAGATCCATCACACTATGGAGCTTCTTCATGCGTTTTTATACCGATATGACTTAAGTGGCAGTGCCACAATTAGGTGGTACTATCATTACTATCTTATATCTTTTGGCATGAACATGTGTATGACTATGATCGAGATTCAATGAACCATTCATTTTAGGTGCAAGACCATTGAAGGTATTATTCAAATAAACAGAGTAACCATTATTCTCCTTAAATGAATAACCGTGTTGCGATAGACGTAATCCAATCATGTCTATGCTCAACGCAAACACCAATCTCGATGGTAGAGGGAGCGTACGATGCTTGATCATATAACATTGGAAACACTTCCAACACATATCGTCAGCTCACCTTTAGCTAGTCTCCGTTTATTCCGTAGCTTTTATTTCGAGTTACTAACACTTAGCAACCGAACCGGTATCTAATACCCTGGTGCTACTAGGAGTACTAGTAAAGTACACATTAACACAATGTATATCCAATATACTTCTGTCGACCTTGCCAGCCTTCTTATCTACCAAATATCTAGGGTAATTCTGCTCCAGTGGCTGTTCCCTTTATTACAGAAGCACTTAGTCTCGGGTTTGGGTTCAACCTTGGGTTTCCTTACTAGAGCAGCAGCTGAATTGCCGTTTCATGAAGTATCCCTTCTTGCCCTTGCCCTTCTTGATACTAGTGGTTTCACTAACCATCAACGATTGATGCTTCTTCTTGATTTCTACTTTTGTGGTGTCAAACATCGCGAATATCTCAAGGATCATCAAATATGTCCCTGACATATTATAGTTCAACACGAAGCTCTAGCAGCTTGGTGGTAATGACTTCGGAGAAACATCACTATCTCATCTGGAAGATCAACTCCCACTCGATTCAAGCGATTGTTGTACTCAGACAATCTGAGCACAAGCTCAACAATTGTGCTTTTCTCCTTAGTTTGCAGGCTAAGAAAATCGTCGGAGGTCTTATACCTCTTGACGTGGGCACGAGCCTGAAATCCCAATTTCAGCCCTCGAAACATCTCATATGTTTCGCGATGTTTCAAAAACCGTCTTCGGTGTCTCAATTCTAAACCGTTTAACTGAACTATCACGTAGTTATCAAAATGTGTATGTCAGATGTTCGCAACATCCACAGACGACGTTTGAGGTTCAGCACACTGAGCGGTGCATTAAGGACATAAGCCTTCTATGAAGCAATGAGGACAATCCTCAGTTTACGGACCTAGTCCGCATAATTGCTACTATCAACTTTCAACTAAATTTTCTCTAGGAACATATCTAAACAGTAGAACTGAAGCTCGAGCTACGACATAATTTGCAAAATCCTTTTTGACTATGTTCAGGATAAACAAGTTCATCTTATGAACTCCCACTCAGATAGACATCCCTCTAGTCATCTAAGTGATTACATGATCTGAGTCAACTAGGCCGTGTCCGATCATCACATGAGACGGACTAGTCAACATCGGTGAACATCTTCATGTTGATCGTATCTTCTATACGACTCATGCTCGACCTTTCGGTCTTCTGTGTTCCGAGGCCATGTCTGTACATGCTAGGCTCGTCAAGTCAACCTAAGTGTTTGCATGTGTAAATCTGTCTTACACCCGTTGTATGTGAACGTTGGAATCTATCACACCGATCATCACGTGGCGCTTAGAAACGAACGAACTGTCGCAACGGTGCACAGTTAGGGGGAACACTTTCTTGAAATTTTAACGAGGGATCATCTTATTTACTACCGTCGTTCTAAGCAAATAAGATGTATAAACATGATAAACATCACATGCAATCAAATAGTGACATGATATGGCCATCATCACTTTGCTCCTCTTGATCTCCATCTTCGGGGCTCCATGATCATCATCGTCACCGGCATGACACCGTGATCTCCATCATCATGATCTCCATCATTGTGTCTCCATGAAGTTGTCTCGCCAACTATTACTTCTACTACTACAGCTAACGGTTAGCAATAAAGTAAAGTAATTACATGACGTTTATGTTGACACGCAGGTCATAAATAAATTAAGACAACTCCTATGGCTCCTGCCGGTTGTCATACTCATCGACATGCAAGTCGTGATTCCTATTACAAGAACATGATCAATCTCATACATCACATATATCATTCATCACATCCTTTTGGTCATATCACATCACATAGCATACCCTGCAAAAACAAGTTAGACGTCCTCTAATTGTTGTTTGCATGTTTTACGTGGCTGCTATGGGTTTCTAGCAAGAACGTTTCTTACCTACGCAAAAACCACAACGTGATATGCGAATTGCTATTTGCCCTTCATAAGGACCCTTTTCATCGAATCCAATCCGACTAAAGTGGGAGAGACAGACACCCGCTAGCCACCTTATGCAACTAGTGCATGTCAGTCGGTGGAACTAGTCTCACGTAAGAGTACGTGTAAGGTCGGTCCGGGCCGCTTCATCCCACAATGCCACCGAATCAAGATTGGACTAGTAACGGTAAGCATATTTAACAAAATCAACACCCACAACTACTTTGTGTTCTACTCGTGCATAGAAACTACGCATAGACCTAGCTCATGATGCCACTGTTGGGGAACGTAGCAATAATTCAAAATTTTCCTACGTGTCACCAAGATCAATCTATGGAGTAATCTAGCAATGAGGGAGGAGTGGATCTACATACCCTTGTAGATCGCGCGCGGAAGCGTTCAAGAGAACGGGGTTGATGGAGTCGTACTCGTCGTGATTCAAATCACCGATGATCCTAGCGCCGAACGGACGGCACCTCCGCGTTCAACACACGTACGGAGCAGCGACGTCCCCTCCTTCTTGATCCAGCAAGGGGGGAGGAGAAGTTTATGGAGATCCAACAGCACGACGGCGTGGTGGTGGAAGTAGCGGGATTCCAACAGGGCTTCGCCAAGCGCTGCGGGAGGAGGGAGATGTGTCATGGGAGGGAGAGGGAGGTGCCAGGGCTTAGGTTTTGGTTTCCGTCCCTTCCCCCACTATATATAGGGCCAAGGGAGAGGGGGAGGGTGTAGCCTTGCCCCTTCCTCCAAGGAAGGGTGCGGCCAAGGGGGGAGGAGTCCATCCTCCCCAAGGCACCTCGGAGGTGCCTTCCCCCTTTAGGACTCTCCCCTTTCCCTCTCTCTTGGAACATGGGCCTCTTGGGGCTGGTGCCCTTGGCCCATATAGGCCAAGGCGCACCCCCTACAGCCCATGTGGCCCCCCCGGGGCAGGTGGCCCCACCCGGTGGACCCTCGGGACCCTTCCGGTGGTCCCGATATAATACCGGTAACCCCGAAACTTGTCCCGATGGCCGAAATAGCACTTCCCATATATAATTCTTTACCTCTGGACCATTCCGGAACTCCTCGTGACGTCCGGGATCTCATCCGGGACTCTGAACAACTTTCGGGTTACCGCATACTAATATCTCTATAACCCTAGCGTCACCGAACCTTAAGTGTGTAGACCCTACGGGTTCGGGAGACATGCAGACATGACCGAGATGACTCTCCGGCCAATAACCAACAGCGGGATCTGGATACCCATGTTGGCTCCCACATGTTCCACGATGATCTCATTGGATGAACCACAATGTCAAGGACTTAATCAATCCCGTATACAATTCCCTTTGTCTATCGGTATGATACTTGCCCGAGATTCGATCGTCGGTATCCCGATACCTTGTTCAATCTCATTACCGGCAAGTCTCTTTACTCGTTCCATAAGACATCATCCCGTGATCAACTCCTTGATCACATTGTGCACATTATGATGATTTCCTACCGAGTGGGCCCAAAGATACCTCTTCGTTTACACGGAGTGACAAATCCCAGTCTCAATTCGTGCCAACCCAACAGACACTTTCGGAGATACCCGTAGTGTACCTTTATAGCCACCCAGTTACATTGTGACGTTTGGCACACCCAAAGCACTCCTACGGTATCCGGGAGTTGCACAATATCATGGTCTAAGGAAATGATACTTGACATTAGAAAAGCTTTAGCATACGAACTACATGATCTTTGTGCTAGGCTTAGGATTGGGTCTTGTCCATCACATCATTCTCCGAATGATGTGATCCCGTTATCAACGACATCCAATGTCCATGGTCAGGAAAACGTAACCATCTATTGATCAACGAGCTAGTCAACTAGAGGCTTACTAGGGACATGGTGTTGTCTATGTATCCACACATCTATCTGAGTTCCCTATCAATACAATTCTAGCATGGATAATAAACGATTATCATGAACAAGGAAAATATAATAATAATCAATTTATTATTGCCTCTAGGGCATATTTCCAACACGACCCAACGCGTGAGGTAATCCCGAGTCGACTCGTCGGGACCTTGCATGCACAAGGAGAGTTGACGAGGCTTGGGAGGACCCTTGTACGTACTGGTGAAGTTGCGGATGAATGCTTCGGTGAAGTCGACCCAGCTGTTGATGCTGCGGGTCTTCAGGCTGTTCAGCCATGTCCGGGCCATGCCCTAGAGCATGAGCGGAACGTACTTTACGGCGACACGCTTGTTGTCGTTCTCTATGCTGACTGCCGTGGAGTAGTCGACTAGCCAGTCTTCCGGCTTCATGGAGCCGATATATTTGGGCGTGTCTCTTGGGAGCGTGAACCCTTTGGGAAAGGGCTCGTCTTGAATGCGGGGCCCGAAACATGGCGGACCCAACTCATCTTCTTCTTCCAGCGCCAGGGATCGGTGAAGTCGGTCGATCCGGTGGCGGGCGTCATTTTCTCTGACTCCCTCTCGGCGGCCAAGGCGGTCACTGAGAGTCGGATGGTCAACAGGCGGCAGGGAGACTCGCCTCTCCTTGCGAGGAGGAGGAGGCGGACAGTCGTCCCGTCGTTCCACTGCTCTCGGGCGGCCGTCTCGGTCACGCTCTATGGTAATGTGAGTCCGACTGTGGCTGATAGTTGGATCCTTGTCTCTTCTTCCTCGGGCACCGCCAGTAGGCGTCCGAGACGTCGCGCCTTGATCTCGGCGAAGGTCGTCGTTTTGCCGCTGCGGCACCTCCGTGCGGCAGCCGGCCTCGTTCTGCACGGCAGCCGCGTCAAGGAGCTGCTGGACTTGCTCCATCATCAGGCGGCGTTCTTCGCCCTCGAAATTGTCCAGCTCGTCTGCCGCCGCCTGGGCGGCTCGGATGTTCTCCACTGGTGTAGCGTACACAGGGCGACTTGCCCTGAACAGGTCGGCGATGGCTACGCTGCGCTGCTGGACCGCGCCAAGGCGGCTGGGCCCAAATGGGGCCGGCGAGCCGCCAACAGCGCGATCCATCTCTCGTTGGTAGGCTTCCGACAAGCGTCTCATGCTAGCTAGCTTCTTCGCGCCTTCAATGAGCTGAAGGCGGCGCGCCTCCAACGTCTCCGTGTCAGCGTCTTCCGGAATGGGCGCAGTCAGGTCTTGTAGCGCCGCGCCGAGTGGATCATGCGCTCCTCCGCCGGGGAGCTCGTCATGACTGATGACGAGCACCTCGGTGACGGTGCTTCCGTCGCTCTCCGTGCGAGGGAGAGGTTCGTCGTAGACCACCACATTAGTGGGGAACGTGTCGAGCGACGCGGTGTCGGAGTCGACCAGCATCGGGTCGGTGGAGCCTACAGACTCCAAGTCCACGGCAGGCTCGCCGGAGACGTGGAGTTGATCGAGGAGGCCCACGAGGAGGCTCTCGGGGCCGCCCGTGCCTGCGTTAGACGCAGGTTCATCGGAGAGGCGAACCTCGCCGACAAGTTCGGCGAGGCAGCCGGCTGCGCAGGCGATCTCAACGCCGTGTAGTGCAGCGGCGCAAACTCCGTCTGGCGTGCCTGGCTGGCTGCGCTTGCCAGGGAGGAAAAGGGTTCCCGTCCAGAACAAGTCTCCGGATGGCGGTGCACCAGGCCCCACAGTGGGCGCCAAATGTCGGGGGTTGGGTGCGACACATGCAAAAGGATGGCTTATCATGGTGGGGGCGAGTAGAACGTCGTCGGTGCCTGGAAACGGGATGAGGCGTAGACATGCACGCCGGCGAATCTTACCCAGCTTCAGGGCTCTCCGGGGAGATAATACCCCTACTGCTGCTCTGCGGGATCTCCCCATGATCACTATGGCAAAGTGTTTACACGATTGCTCCTTGAGCTGTTTCCTAGAGGTAGGAGAGGGCAAGGCTAGCTCTCTCCCCCCTATATGATCTGGTCTAGAGCTAATAGGTTCTAACCCTTTGCATGGGTGCCCTGGGGGTTTATATAGGCCTACCCCCAGGGGTACAATGGTAATCCGGCTGGACGTGGGCCCAGCTGTCAGTGCCTCCGGCCTCCGTCTTCTCCGCCGACTGCTGGGGCCCGCCGACTGGCTAGGTACAGAGCCGACAGGCTGCGTTCACCGCGGGCGGGTCTTACCGACTGCTGATTACTGTAGCCGTGCTTCTAATGACGCGGGCTTCGTCATGGAGTCATGGAAACAGCCCCGCCGCCTGGTGGGCGATCACTATTGTCACTCTCCGTCACATCTGGTTAATGGCGCGTGGGCCCCGGGGGAGGAGCTGGCCGACTCCCGGGGGCCGACTTCCAACGAGTCCGACTGGTGGCGCACTTGCCGTCTCCTGGGGTCCCGCTGGCTGGTGGGACCCGCTGCCCCAAGGCCGTACGGACAAGCCGTCGTGGGCGCAAGAGTCGGTCCACCGATGCTTATGGTAGGGCTGGCATGGCAACAGTGCCACTCCGCACGGAGATCTCCGCGAGTACGACGTACTGTAGCCATGCCTGCCTTGGGACAGGGGTGGGGCAGTCTTCACTGTAGCCACTCCCCTGTCCTATGCCTCTTTATGAGGACATGGGGTTTTGCTGGAGTCGTGGGCTGACTCCCCAAGGCCGGCTTCTCTGGAAGTCACCATTCAGGAGTCGGCTTACCCTGAAGTCGTCCCCGGGACTCGGCCGCGAGTGGGCAGTTGGCCGCCTTGCCGCCGTCTTCTCAGAAGGCGGCTCTTCGCCCTGGGATCTGGGGCTCGGGTTAGCCTACCCGTGGCCCATTACTCCGACAAGAAGCTTAAACCCTAGTTTATGCGTTGCTTCGTAAGGGGCTGATTTGGATCCGCACAGTTAGGTTTACCTTAATACTTTTGTTATAGTTGCAGATGCTTGCAATAGAGGTTAATCATAAGTGGGATGCTTGTCCAAGTAAGGGCAGTACCCAAGCACTGGTCCACCCACATACCAAATTATCAAAGTACCGAACGCGAATCATATGAGCATGATGAAAACTAGGTTGACGATATTCCCATGTGTCCTCGGGAGCGCTTTTCTCTATATAAGAGTTTGTCCAGGCTTGTCCTTTGATACAAAAAGGATTGGGCCACCTTGTTGCACCTTATTTACTTTTGTTACTTGTTGCTCGTTACAAATTATCCTATCACAAAACTATCTGTTACCACTTATTTCAGTACTTGTAGAGAATACCTTGCTGGAAACCGCTTATCATTTCCTTCTACTCCTCGTTGGGTTCGACACTCTTACTTATCGAAAGGACTACGATAGATCCCCTATACTTGTGGGTCATCAAGACTCTTTTCTGGCGCCATTGCCGGGGAGTGAAGCGCCTTTGGTAGGTGGAATTTGGTAAGGAAAAATTTATATAGTGTGCTGAAATTTACTGTCACTTGTTACTATGGAAAGTAATCCTCTGAGGGGCTTCTTCGGGGTATCTTCACCCTGACCAATAGAGCAAACAGTTGCTCCTCAACCTACTGAAAATGAAAATGTTTGCTTTGAAATTCCTTCGGGTATGATAGAAAACTGCTAGCTAATCCCTTTTTAGGAGATGGAACAAAACATCCTGATGAGCATCTAATATATGTGGATGAAGTTTGTGGATTATTTAAGCTTGCAGGTGTACCCGGAGATGCTGTTAAGAAGAAGGTCTTCCCTTTATCTTTGAAGGGAGATGCATCGACATGGTATAGGCTATGTGATGATATGAGGTCTTGGAATTACAAATGATTGAAATTGGAATTTCATCAGAAGTTTTATCCTGTGCATCTTGTTCATCGTGATCGCAATTACATATATAATTTTTGTCCTCGCGAAGGAGAAAGCATCTCTCAAGCTTGGGGGAGGCTTAAATCAATGTTATATTCATGACCCAATCATGAGCTCTCAAGAGAAATGATTATTCAAAATTTTATGCTCGGCTTTCTGATAGCAATCGCACCATGCTTGATACTTCTTGTGCTGGCTCTTTTATGATGAAGACTATTGAATTCAAATGGGATTTATTGGAAAGAATTAAACGCAACTCTGAAGATTGGGACCTTGACAAAGGTAAAGAGTTAGGTATGACACCTAGTTTTGATTGTGTTAAATCTTTTATGGATACCGATGTTTTCCGTAAATTTAGAACTAAATATGGACTTGACTCTAAGATAGCAGCTTCTTTCTATGAATCTTTTGCTACTTATGTTGATCTCCCCAAGGAGAAGTGGTTTAAATATCATCCTCCCTTAGAAGTAAAAGTAGTTGCACCTATTAAAGTTGAAGAAAAGATTGTCACTTATAATGATCCTATTGTTCCTACTACATATGTTGAGAAACCACCTTTTCCTGTTAGGATAAAGGATCATGCTAAAGCTTCAACTGTGGTTCGTAAAAGCAATATTAAAACATATACACCTCCTGAGCAAGTTAAAGTTGAACCTAATATTGCTATTGTTTAAGATCTCTTGTCTGATAATATTGATGCGCATGTTATTTATTTCTGTGATGAAACTACTAGAATTGCTAAACCCTGTGCTAAAGATAAACCTAGACATGTGGTAGGCATGCCTATTATTTCTGTTAAAATAGGAGATCATTGTTATCATGGCTTATGTGATATGGGTGCTAGTGCTAGCACAATACCTCATTCGTTACATAAAGTAATTATGCATGATATTGCACCTGCTGAAATAGAAGATATTGATGTCACAATTAAACTTGCCAATAGAGATACTATTTCACCAATGGGAATTGTTAGAGATGTTGAAGTCTTGTCTGGGAAAACTGAATATCCTGCTGATTTTCTTGTTCTTGGTTCCCCACAAGATAGCTTTTGTCCCATTATATTTGGTAGACCCTTCTTAAACCCTGTTAATGCTACCATAGATTGAAAAAGGGATGTTGGTACTATCGGTTTAGATGATATGACTCATGAATTTAATTTCTCTAAATTTAGTAGACAACACCGTGAAGAAGAATTACCTAGTAAGGATGAAATTATTGGTCTTGCTTCTATTGCCATACCTCCTAGTGATCCTTCAGAACATTATTTGCTAGACCATGAAAATGTTATGTTTAAGAATGAAAGAAGGGAAATAGATGAAGTATTCTTTAAACAGGAACCTATTCTGAAAAACAATTTACCTGTTGAAATCTTAGGGGATCCTCCTCCACCCAAGGGTGATCCCGTGTTTGAGCTTAAACCGTTGCCTCATACTCTTAAATATACTTATCTTGATGAGAAAAAGATATATCCTGTTATTATTAGTGCTAACCTTTCAGAGCATGATGAAGAGAGATTATTGAAAACTCTGAAGAAGCACCATGCTGCTATTGGCTATACTCTTGATGATCTTAAGGGCATTAGTCCCACTCTATGCTAAACCAGTTGGTGATCATCAATGATGGTTGAATCCTAAAATGAAAGAAGTGGTAAGAAAGGAAATACTAAAGCTCCTTGAGGCAGTTATAATCTATCCCGTTGCTGATAGTCAGTGGGTAAGCCATGTCCATTGTGTCCCTAAGAAGGGAGGTATTACTGTTGTTCCAAATGATAATGATGAATTGATTCCTCAAAGAATTATTACTGGTTATAGGATGGTAATTGATTTCTGCAAATTAAATAAGGCAACTAAAAAGGATCATTACCCCTTACCTTTTATAAATCAAATGCTAGAAAGATTATCCAAACATACACATTTTTGCTTTCTAGATGGTTATTTTGGTTTCTCTCAAATACCTGTGTCAGCCAAAGATCAATCAAAGACTACTTTTACATGCCCTTTTGGTACTTTTTCTTATAGATGTATGCCTTTTGGTTTATGTAATGCACCTGCTACCTTTCAAAGATGCATGATGGCTATATTCTCTGACTTTTGTGAAAAGATTTGTGAGGTTTTCATGGAAGATTTCTCCGTCTATGGATCTTCTTTTGATGATTGCTTGAGCAACCTTGATCGAGTTTTGCAGAGATGTGAAGAAACTAATCTTGTCTTGAATTGGGAAAAGTGCCACTTTATGGTTAATGAAGGTATTGTCTTGGGGCACAAAGTTTCTGAAAGAGGTATTGAAGTTGATAAAGCCAAGGTTGATGCTATTGAAAAGATGCCATGTCCCACGGACATCAAAGGTATAAGAAGTTTCCTTGGTCATGCCGGATTTTATAGGAGGTTCATTAAGGACTTCTCAAAAATTTCTCGGCCTCTGACTAATTTATTACAAAAAGATATACCATTTGTTTTTGATGATGATTGTGTAGAAGCATTTGAAATTCTTGAGAAAGCATTGATCTCTGCACCTATTGTTCAGCCACCTGATTGGAATTTACCCTTTGAAATTATGTGTGATGCTAGTGATTATGCTGTAGGTGCTGTTCTAGGACAAAGATTTGATAAGAAATTAAATGTTATTCAATATGCTAGTAAAACCCTAGACAATGCACAAAGAAATTATGCTACTACTGAAAAAGAATTCTTAGCAGTTGTATTTGCTTGTGATAAGTTCAGACCTTATATTGTTGATTCTAAAGTAACTATTCACACTGATCATGCTGCTATTAAATATCTCATGGGAAAGAAAGGTGCTAAACCTAGACTTATTAGATGGGTTCTCTTGCTACAAGAATTTGACTTACATATTGTTGATAGAAAGGGAGCTGAGAACCCCGTTGCAGACAACTTGTGTAGGTTAGAAAATGTGCTTGATGACCCACTTCCTATTGATGATAGCTTTCCTAATGAGCAATTAAATGTCATAAATTCTTCTCATACTGCTCCATGGTATGCTGATTATCCTAATTACATTGTTGCTAAGTTTATACCACCTAGTTTCACATACCAGCAAAAGAAAAAGTTCTTCTATGATTTGAGGCATTACTTTTGGGATGATCCACATCTTTATAAAGAAGGAGTAGATGGTGTTATTAGACGTTGTGTACCTGATCATGAACGGGAACAGATCCTACGCAAGTGTCACTATGAAGCTTATGGAGGACACCATGCTGGAGATAGAACTATGCATAAGGTATAACAATCTGGTTTTTATTGGCCTACTCTCTTCAAGGATGCCCGTAAGTTTGTCTTATCTTGTGATGAATGTCAAAGAATTGGCAATATTAGTAGACATCAAGAAATGCCTATGAACTATTCACTCGTTATTGAACCATTTGATGTTTGGGGCTTTGACTATATGGGACCCTTTCCTTCCTCTAATGGATATACACATATTTTAGTTGTTTTTGATTACGTTACTAAGTGGGTAGAAGCTATTCTAACTAGTAGTGCTGATCATAACACTTCTATTAAAATGCTTAAAGAAGTTATTTTTCCAAGATTTGGAGTCCCTAGATATTTAATGACTGATGGTGGTTCACATTTCATTCATGGTGCTTTCCGTAAAATGCTTGCTAAATATGATGTTAATCATAGAATTGCATCTCCTTATCATCCTCAGTCTAGTGGTCAAGTAGAATTGAGTAATAGAGAGCTCAAATTAATTTTGCAAAAGGCTGTTAATAGATCTAGAAGAAATTGGTCCCAGAAACTTGATGATGCATTATGGGCCTATAGAACTGCATATAAAAATCCTATGGGTATGTCTTTGTATAAAATGGTTTATGGAAAAGCATGTCACTTACCTCCCGAACTAGAACACAAGGCATATTGGGCTATTAAAGAACTCAATTATCATTTTAAACTTGCCGGTGAGAAGAGGTTATTTGATATTAGCTCAGTTGATGAATGGAGAACCCAAGCCTATGAAAATGCCAAGTTGTTTAAAGAAAAAGTTAAAAGATGGCATGACAAAAGAATACAAAAGTGTGAGTTTAATGTAGGTGATTATGTATTACTATACAACTCTCTATTGGTCTGGTGCCTGACAACAGCTCTATCAAAAACTCAATGTCTCGATCCGACGGCATGCCTGGTAACTCCTCTGGAAAATACATCTGGGTAATCCTTCACTACAGGCACTTCCTCCTGAACAACTCCTGAGAGGGAATTTACTTGGGTTCTCTTTGGTGCGTGTCTGGATACATACTTAATCCTTTTTCCCTCCGGGGTGGTGAGCAGAATTGACCTACTAGCACAGTCAATGTTTCCACCATACTTCAATAGCCAATCCATTTCTGGTATCACATCCAATCCTTGTGACTCCAGGATTATTATGTCTGAGGGGAAAACATGGCCACCAATGGTTAAGGGTAACTTATCACACCATCGGTTGGCCATATACTCTACTCCTGGTGAGCTTACTAGCATGGGTGACCTAAGGGCTAAGGTGGGTAGCTTAAACTTGTCCACAAATCCCCTTGATATGTATGAATGCGATGCACCGGTATAAAAAAACGAGAGCAATAAATGACTTAACCAAAAACTTACCGATAACAGCATCTGGCTACTCTTCAACCTCCTCCACGTTAACGTGGTTCACTTGCCCCCTGTTGAAAGGGTTGGGCTTCTTCCCGGAGCTTCCATTGCCATTTCCATTCTTTGCTTTAGAACACTCGGTGGCGTTGTGTCCAGTCTTCCCGCACTTGAAACAAGTAATGTGACTTAGATCCTTCTTGGCGGGCGTTGCTAGGTTAGAGCGGTTCTAATTGCTACCTGCTCCATTCCCATTTCCATTCTTGGAGCCATTGTGATTATGCGAACTTCCTCCATTGTGCGTGTGGCCTCCATGGTTATGGGTATATCCTCCCGAGTTCGGGGTAAAATGAGGCTTCTGCTGAGCTCCTGAATTGTACTTCCCTTGTCCATACTTCCGTTTACGGCTCTCAATCTGCTGCTGCGTCCCTTCAATCATTAGAGCCTTTTCTACCAACTCCTGGTAGTTGTTAAATGTTGCCACCATTAACTGCATACTCATCTCATCATTCAGCCCTTCCATAAACTTCTCCTGCTTAGCGGCATCTGTGGCCACATCATCTAGGGCATGGCGGGCTAACTAACGAAACTCATCCACGTACTGCCCCATAGTACGGTTTCCCTGGCGCAAGTTGCGAAACTCACGCTTCTTCATGCTCATAGCTCCAGTTGAGACATGAGCAGTGCGGAATGCTTGCTGAAACTGCTCCCAAGTGACATTGGCTATAGGAAAGTGGTTGTGTAATTCTCCAACCATGAGGTTGCGGGTCCATCCAATTGAGGTGCAGCAAAAAGCACCTCCTCTGCATCTGTGCAACCTGCAGTGGTCAACTCCCTTCCAATCCTGCGTAGCCAGTCATCAACAACTATTGGCTTGGTGCTACTGGAAAACACCGGCGGCTGCAACCTCAGAAAACGGGCTAAGTTGTCAACAGGAGGTGGTGGCGGTGGGTTGTTGTTGTTGCCTTGGTTCTGGACTAACAATTGCATTAGGGTATTCTGTTGGTGGATCGATTGAGTGAGCTCCGGTGGGTAGGCAAATCCGGGGTCACGTCTCTGAGGCATCTGATGGGTTTAGAGGGGAGAGATTAGAATAGAGTGAGGTCTAGTGAGAAAGCACTACCCATATGCACATGAGATAAACACATTCATTTCACACCAATCAATTCAAACAAGAGCATACAATCGATCTAACTACCATTACAAAAGTGCTCGGACTGTTACTATATACATGGGGGAAAGACTACTGATAATATGGTGGTCTACTAGAAATTTTTATCGGTGGAAGACTCCATGATATCCGCTCCAGCTTCGTCTTTATAATCATCATCACTACTGTCAAGGTCAGAGTCGGTGTCATCGATGATGATGTAGTCCTCCGAACGGATGTCATCGGGATGATCGTCATCTCCTCCTAGCACGGGGTCTCCCATGAATACTCCTAGCTTCCTCGTCAAGTCGTCATTCTTCTCCACTAGTATTGCGATTTCCTCCTTGTAGCCGTCACATGTAGACTTGAGTTCCTCTTCAAGCTCCATGTTCCTGGTCATCGCCTTCTTCAGTTCTATCATGCTTGCGCACATTTGGTTCTCCTGGCGACGAATGTGCTGGTTTAACTCCTGGATGAATGCTGCAATGGACATGTCCCTCCTGGTGCTGATCATCTCACATTGCTCATCTCGGCGCCCACATATCTGGTAGATGGTTTCCTTAAGATCCTTGTGATAAACTTCGCCGATGCGTCCCATGGCGATGTGGGCTACCATGCTCTTACCTAGACTCCAGGTGGGTGCATCAAAGGAAAACTCTATGGTCTCAGTAACTGGCGTGAATGTCCTTCCTGGAACTTGAACTCGAATCATCCAATGCTCCTCTTCAGGTAAAGTGGCAGTGTAGGTCCCGGTGAATCTTGGTATTCCGATGTTCAGGTACCTAGTGACTTCCTTCAGGTGTCTCCCAAAAGGTGTGTCTTCATCCGGTTGTGCAAACTGGTTCCTTGGGTCCGCCATCCTATAGTGTGGAAAACGGAGAGGAGTCAAAAATGAGTAGAGAAGAGTGACCTATGGCTTATCTTAGTGGTCGTGTCCTACAATCAGCGTGTGCTCTGATACCATCTTGTAGCGATCCGACATCAAACGGTCAAATCTCTGTGCATAAGTGTCATCCCTGGACCGGTAATGCTGACACACACAGTACTTGAAGGATTTATAACAGAGTTTCAATCACACACTTAATACATCGATAGTCTCAAAAGAGAACTTATTACAATAATATGGCTTAAGGCCACCTAAATAAGATAACAGCGGAAGGCTTCGAAGGTAAAGCGAGTCCATCAACACCAATGGCATAGCTGAGTGCATGACAATGACCTAGCGCACCTTACTCTTTGTCTGAAAAGTCTGCAACATGATATGTTGCAGCCTGAAACGGGTCAACACATGGAATATGCTGGCAAGATAACACAGTAGAGCAATGAACAAGTAAATTCTACCACTACATGCATATATGGCTGGTGGAGGCTCTATGGTTATAATGTTTTTGCGAAAAGCCATTTTTTCCCTACAACAAAGGAATATATTTAGTTTAACTATCATGGTAGTTGTTAAACGTTGAGAAGGTTCCTCAAACTCAATACTAAGTAAACAGTATTAATAACCTATCAAATTAAATTAGAGTGATGAGATCAACATGATAATCCAAGAACCAGATACTCAAAATGTCCATAACCGGGGACACGGCTAATCATGATTAGTTTGTACACTCTGCAGAGGTTTGTGCACTTCTACCCACAAGACACGATCTCCTCCGTTGGATTTCTCGCACTACAAGGTGTTTGAGAAATGGATGACGGAGACACAGTCTTTCAGAAGCATTAACTCTTTACTCTGGATAGACTGTACCAACCTACATCCCCTACATCTGCTAGTCTACCACTGAAAGAGGTCACACAACATACTCAACTATGCTGGAGCCCATAATGGCTGTGGCTGCACACGAAAGTTTCCAGCATGAATAATCTTATGATCCCTTTGAGCCTGGGTGGCGAACCGTAGGATGATCACACGGGTACTCCGGGATATCCTAGGACAACACTAGATTCTCTAGGTGTGCAGACAACCACTGGGTGCTCCAGGGTGCCTCAACCAATCCACCCAGATGTGTATTTAAGTAGCCACCTTAAGTTAACCATTAATTAACAATCTCACATCTGTCATGGATACACTCAAACCCAAACCACGAGCATAGCGTAGCAGTATAAGCATCACATAGAAGTAACTCACAGGGTTGATATAAAAGGGCAATAGGTTCTACGTCATCATCTACTTCCCAATACCCACAAATTAATCACATCCTAATCATGCAGTGTTTGAGGATTGTAACTAATGCATAAAAACTAGGTAATAAAGGGGTATGATCAATGTGTTACTTGCCTTGCTGACGATCCACAAACCCTAGAGACTCGTAGTAGCACGCTTCGCACTCTAGGAATTCCATCGCAAATAGACAATAGCATACATAAGCACTCAAGCATAGATGCAAGGGTAAAAATGAAATAATAAGATCAAATCTAAAAATTCAACTGAAGAGCTTCGATTTGCAAAAAGAATCAATCAAATCGGAGCTACGGAACTGAAACTACGATCAAAAGAAATTTGAATTCAAATGTGCTTGAAACCAAATTTTAAATTTTCAAAATCAGGTTCAATTTGTTTGACCAGAAAGAGGGGCTCGAGATGAAGATTTTGGCGTTGGTTTTGCTGGATTTGGACAAACGGTTAAAAAGTTACGAGGGTTTGAAGATCAGGGGCTAATATGTGATAAAAATAATCGTGGATAGGTCCCTAGAAAAAAATAAACGGAAAAAGAAAAAACCTATCGGACCAACATCCGCTAACAGAAACGAACGGGCGAATTCATTCGTTAGAACGAATGAACGAACGTTCGCAAAGTGACCTAAACCGAAGAAAACCGAACGGATCTAATAATGAAAAAAACCGATCTAGGGTTTTTAAAAAACTGACGGTTTATACCTAAAACCGAAAAAATGGCGGCGACGAAGTCAAATGCGGCGGCGGGATTCCTGCGAGCGGCGGCGTCGGCGCGGCGAGGCGAGGCGGCAGCGGCGCGTCGACTTGCGGCGGCAGGCGGTGGCGGCAGCTGCGGTGGTGCTGGGTGGCGGTGTGGGGCGATGTGGGGAGAGGCGGCGGCGGTGTGGGGTATTTAAGGAGGGGGGTGCGGGCGGCTTGGGGAAGGGGCTGGCGGCGGAGTCCGCAAGGGACACGGCGGCGGCGACTCGGCTCGGGACTCTGTCCCTGAGTCCGAGTGGGAGGCGGTGCGGGGCGGTGGGCCAGCCCGGCTCGGCTGGGCCATTGGCCCAGTCGGGCGACGCGCGTTTTTTAATTAAAATTCTGCCGAAAAGGAAATCCTAAATAAATATAAAAAAATTCTAAAAATGCCTAAAACAATTTTCACCGTCGAAATAAAATATTTAGAACGTAGTGAACATTTTCTTGGCCTAAAAATGCAATTTTTAAAAATGCATATTTTTATAATTCAAATAAAATAGCAATAAAAATCCAAATAAAATTATTATTTGATTTTAACATTTTTCCTCCAATATTTCTTTTATTTTGGAGAAGTCATATTATCTCCTCTCTTTTATTTTGATATTTGGAGGGAAAATTATTAAAACCAAAATGATCCTCTCTTCAAATTTGAGGAAAAAATCAAATATGAAAAAGAATGAAATCCCCAACTCTCTCCGTGGGTCCTTGAGTTGCTTAGAATTTCTAGGATCACAACCAAAATGCAATTAAAATATGATATGCATATGATGACCTATGTATAGCATTCCAAATTGAAAATTTGAGATGTTACAACAATTGAATCTTGATGCAGGTCATGCATCGATCAAGACGTAATATGTACACATGCCCCACATCATTGTGTCACAAACACATATTAATGGGTGTCTTCCAGAGCTCAAATTGATATCATGATGACCCTGAGCACAAATATATGGTTGTAAGAACAATACCTCGTACCCATGCATGTTTAATTCTAGTGTTTACACCCGTAAGGTTGTTAAAGGTCCAGCTGAAAAACTAGAATTTGATTATCTCACAAGAACATGTCAAAGCCTTTGTTGTAGTGCACATCCTCTCGTGGGTTTGTTAACTGAGAGTTACTCCTTGAAAGAAAAGCAGGGAACCTTCGCTATCTGTCGTGGTTTTGTCACGGCAGATGTCCTAGAGAAAGGACTTACTCGTGGAGCCATAGCGGACGGGTTAGCTTGAAGGGGTTAAATGTAACGCCCCGTGACCGATGTACCAGGTGTCGTGCAGTTATTCGCTGTTGTTGCCTTGTCATTGCTTGCCTGTCATGCATTGCATATCATGTCATCATGTGCATTTCATTTGCATACGTGTTCGTCTCATGCATCCGAGCATTTTTCCCGTTGTCCGTTTTGCAATCCGGCGCTTCGTTCTCCTCCGGTGGTCATTTCTACCTTTCTTTTATGTGTGGGGATTAAACATTTCCGGATTGGACCGAGATTTTCCAAGCGGCCTCGGTTTACTACCGGTAGACCGCCTGTCAAGTTTCGTACCATTTGGACCTCGTTTGATACTCCAACGGTTAACCGAGGGACCGAAAAGGCCTCGTGTATGTTGCAGCCCAACACCCTTCCAATTTGGCCCAAAACCCACCTAAACCTGCTCCATCATCTCGGTCGTTCGATCACGATCGCGTGGCCGAAAACCGTACCTCATTTGGACTCTCCTAGCTCCCTCTACCTATAAATATGTGTTCCTCTCGGAATTTTCGCGCAGATGAACCCTAACCTCCTCCTCCGCGCGCAGCAGGACGTTTCTTCCCGCGCCGCCCGGACATGTCCACCGCCCGGCCACCTCACCCGGACCAATGTGGAGCCGCCACGTCGCCTCCTCCGCCTCCCGCGACCAAACAGACGCCGCCACCTCACCGCGCCGGCCCTCCTCCTCTCTCCTCCGCCGCCACGGGCCCGCGCGGCCCAGGTCTGGCCCGCGGGGCCCGGATACGCCGCCGCCTGGCCTTCTTCGCCCGAACCGCTGCCCGACCGCGCGCCCGAGGCGCCTCGCCGCCGCCGCCTCGTCCGCCACCGCGCCAGCCTCGCCTTGCGCCACTCCGCCGCCGCCGCACTTGCTCCGCCGCCGCCGCACTTGCGCCGCCGGGCGCCGCCTCCCAGCCCGCTCCTCCGCCGAGCCGAGGCGCGCCCCGCCTCCGTCCTTGGGCTACGCCGCCGCGGTATCATCGCCGGCCTCCCTCTCCACCAGCGAGCTCCTCCTCACCTCCGGTCGTCTCCTCCGTCTCCGGCGAACTTCTCCAGCGAGATCCGCGAAGCGGGATCAGATCCACCCGCGCGTCCATCCAAACGCCCCGTCCAGATCCGGATCCCTCCGTCCCGTACCACTTCGTCCCGGTTTGACTTTTCTGGAGGTATAATTTTCACTAAGTCCCGAGATTCCCAGATCCAAGTGCTCATGTTCATGGCCTCGTAACTTTGCATCTGTAGCTCCGATTCATGCATATAGCATATCCAAATGTTCATCTCAGAGAGTACATCATTTCATTCCATTGCATCATTTTCATTTGAGTTCATCTTGATGCCCGAAATGCTGTTAGAAGAGGGCTACTTGAGATAATTGTCAGATCTGCTACTTCGTTTAGCTTTTTGTCATTTTTTCCATGATTATTGTGTGCATGATGTGCCCTGATGCTCTACATATGTTTTGTTAAGGGTTTTGCCATCTTTCCAGAGGTGCAACCCATGTATTTTTGTGATGTGTGTGGTGACTAGCACAAGCTTGCAAAGTGGTGCACTTGTTAATTCTGTTTTTAGGGACTTTAGCAATTCCACTAAGTCCTTGATCTGTTTATCTCAAGATGCCATATGTTCATGTTGTTTCCTAGTGATCCGTGCCTCTTTTGAGGATGATCAGTAAGTATGTTTTGTTATTATTGTAGTGATCTATCCATCCATGTCTTTGTTTGCAATTATGGAGCACCCTAGCTTGAGTCAATCGAGCTCTACTTTTGCTACTTTGTGAATCTGGCCAGATTGTCAACTTGTTTGCAATTTTGCCGATGACGTTATGGTTGATCCGTGCATGCTATGCTATTTTTCTTGCCATGTCTAGATTGCATTTTGTGCCTTCTTGATGGATGTATGCTTGTCTTGCCATGACTTGCACCATAGTGAGTGCATCGAGCTCGTAAACATGCCTACTTGAGTTATGTTTCAGCATGTGTTAGTTTTCACCAAGTCTGAAAACTGATTATGTTTTTGCCATGTTCACATGCTTGCAATTGTATTTTCTGATCCCTTTTGGTTCAAGGTCACTAAGGGACTTTTGTTAAGCTCTTTGAGTAGCTCCATGCCATGCTTTAGTTTGCCATGTTCAGGCCCTTTAGCATATAGTTTTCATGCTCCAAAGAGTGCTATCTGATCTGAAATTCCAGACAAGTGTTAATTTCACTAAGTCTGAGATCTGTTTGTCATATGCATTTTTGCCATGCTTGTTTGAACCCGTTAATGGATGAATTGGCCGTAGCTCAGTGCTAGACTTTTGTTAAGCATCTTGAATGCATCCCTGCCATGTATTTTTTTTGTCATGTTTGGGTGCTGTAGCATGTTCATCTCATTGCATTTAGATGGCTACTTGCTGTAAATCGCACACCGGTGCCATATTTGAATCGCTTGCCATTTCCAAACCGTAACTCCGATTCCGGCGTTCTTTATATCGTTTTCAAGCGATTTCATATCATATTTCCAGTGGCACACTTGGATTTCCAAGTTGAGGCTAGGTTCATGCATTTCCTGTCATATCTTGCATATGTATCGCATACCGCATCCCGCAAATCATACCATGTTCATGTGTGGTTTGTTTACTATGTTGTGTGATTCTTTTTTGGTGTTTGCTTCTTCGGGTTGGTTCTGATAACATCGCATTTGTGAGGAACCGTTCGTCTACGTCCGTTTTTCTTCTTCATTGACTCGTTCTTCTTCCTTGCGGGATTTCAGGCAAGATGATCATACCCTCGAAATCACTACTATCTTTGCTTTGTTGGATGCTCGCTCTTTTGCTATGCCTATGCTGCGATACCTACCACTTGATTATCATGCTTCCCATATTGTTGAACCAAGCCTCTAACCCACCTTGTCCTAGCAAACCGTTGATTGGCTATGTTACCGCTTTGCTCAGCCCCTCTTATAGCATTGTTAGTTGCAGGTGAAGATTGAAGTTTGTTTCCTTGTTGGAACATGGAGATGTTGTTCCTTGATGGAACATGTTTACTTGTTGGGATATCACAATATATCTTATTTAATTAATGCATCTATATACTTGGTAAATGGTGGAAGGCTCGGCCTTATGCCTGGTGTTTTGTTCCACTCTTGCCGCCCTAGTTTCCGTCATATCGGTGTTATGTTCCCGGATTTTGCGTTCCTTACGCGGTTGGGCTATAATGGGAACCCCTTGACAGTTCGCCTTAAGTAAAGCTCTTCCAGCAATGCCCAACATTGGTTTTACCATTTGCCACCTAGCCTTTTCTTTCCCTTGGGTCGGCCAGCCCAAGGGTCATCTTATTTTACCCCCCCGGGCCAGTGCTCCTCTGAGTGTTGGTCCACCTGTCAGCTATTAGTGGCCACCAGGGGCAACTCTGGGCTGGCCTACCCGTACCTAAGACAATCTGAGTGTGCCCTGAGAAAGAGATATGTGCAGCTCCTATCGGGATTTGTCGGCACATTCGGGCGGTGTTGCTGGTTTAGTTTTACCCTGTCGAAATGTCTTGTTGTACCGGGATACCGAGTCTGATCGGAAGGTCTCAGGTGGAGGTCTATTCCTTCGTTGACCGTGAGAGCTTGTGATGGGCTAAGTTGGGACACCCCTGTAGGGATTTGAACTTTCGAAAGCCGTGCCCGCGGTTATGGGCAGATGGGAATTTGTTAACGTTCGGTTGTAGAAAACCTGAAGTTGACCTTAATTAAAATGAATCAACCGCGTGTGTAACCGTGATGGTCTCTTTCCGGCGGAGTCTGGGAAGCGAACACGGTTGTTGGAGTTATGCTTGACGTAGGTCGCTACAGGATCACTTCATGATCATACTTTTATCGACCGTGCTTTGCCTTCTCTTCTCGCTCTCATTTGCGTATGTTAGCCACCATATATGCTAGTCGCTTGCTGCAGCTCCACCTCATACTTTTACCTTACCCATAAGCTTAAATAGTCTTGATCGCGAGGGTGCGAGATTGCTGAGTTCCTGTGGCTCACAGATACTTCCAAACCAGTTTGCAGGTGCCGATGAGTCCTTGCAGATGACGCAACCATGCTTGGGAGGAGCTCGATGAAGATCTTGTCCTTTGTGTTGTTTCGTTCTAGTTGATCAGTAGTGGAGCCCAGTTGGGGTCGATCGGGGACCTTTGTCGCATTTGGGGTTCTTCTTTTATTTTGGCTCCGTAGTCGGGCCTTGATTGTATTTGGATGATGTAATGCTTTATTCATGGATTTGTGTGAAGTGGCGATTGTAAGCCAACTATGTATCTCTTTCCCTTATGTATTACATGGGTTGTGTGAAGATTACCTCACTTGCGACATATGCCTTCAATGTGATTATGTCTCTAAGTCGTGCCTCGACACGTGGGAGCTATAGTCGCATCGAGGGTGTTACATTAAAGTGGACACAGGGACGCAAGAGAGTTTATACTAGTTCGGCCCCTTCGATGAAGGTAAAAGCCTACGTCTAGTTGTAATGGAATTGATGGGGTTTCGATGACCAGGGAGGAAAGAAGCTTCACCTATGTCTCGAGTTGTTGTCTCTCTCCTCGAACCGCCGCTGGGTCGTCCCCTTATATACATGGGTGACGCCCGTCGGTTCACAGAGTCCCAATACCGGCTCATAGATTTGTCCGGTTTGGTCTCTACTTATTCCTAACTTACAATACAAGTTAAATACCAACGCTAGTTTATGGCTACAGGCCTTGAACCGACCATGGGCCTTGAGCCCTCCTCTGCCTTCTTGGGCTTTAACATACTTAACTACTGACAAAGTTAACCAGGCCCAGATAGGCCGGTTTACGCCCAATAGTGATATCCCCAACATTAGGCCCCAGATTGATTTGAACATGTTCATGTCAATCCTTTAGCAAAAATCTTCATCTTCAATATCTTCTTGTAGTTTGTTGGACTGCCATGATGTCATCTTCTCTGGTCGTTGTAAACCGGCGTGACATCACATGTTATAAAGGACCTTAATAGGTCTGCGACAATTAAGGCGACATCTTCATTTCCAGACCCATGGTCCCTTGATTTTCGTGCCTGACTCCTGTCCCTTCCCTTATAAATAGGACCGAAAGGTCATTTCTTTTCCCCTCCGTGCCCTTGTGCTTCGTCTTCCTCGCGTCGCCCAGCTTCGGAGCTCCGCCGCCACCGTCAACCTCTGCATCAACCTTGGCCGCTGCATCAACCTGGGCGCACCAGAGCACCGCGGCAACCTTCCGCGTCTTTCTCATCTCTAGTAAGTCTTCTGTTCTTTTCAACATAGATTTGCTCTAGGGTTTCATGTTCTTCTAGTGTTCATCGCCTGTTTCGTATTCATACGATAGCTCCTAGATGCATCTGTGAATCCTTGCTCTGTGTAGCGGTAGGTTTTAGCATCCGCCTTCAGTTTCATGCCTCAAGACCATAGATCTATATGTATCTCTTCCCATTGATTCAGTACTATTCTTTTTTTAACCTTGAATATTTTCCTTCTTTTCTGAACTTGCTTCAGATCCGTCGCTGTAGAGAAGTCTTGTGAAATCTGTTTCTGTAAACTTACTCATCTGCTTCAATGTTTAGACCAGGCAGTTTAACTTTGTAGAAAAAATTGCCAAACCGGTATATACCATTAGTCCCCTTGTTGAACCGCCAGATGTTGTTGCTTCATAAAACTCCGGTTTAGATAGATCTGTCTCCGGTTTAACATTGCACATACAAATGTACCTTAATCAATGCATTTTTGAACCGGGATCACCTACCTTGTAGATTTCATCATGGCCAAGCAAGTATATGAGTGCAACTGGGTTCCTTCTCGCGTCACAGAGGCTCAACTGGACGATTTAGTCCTGATCGGCGCCTTAGGCAGCAAAGATACCATCCATTGGAGGGCTCCTGGCAAAGAATGCCCTCCCACACCTCAAGAAGGAGAGGTCGTCGTTTTCGTAGATCACTTAGCTCGGGGCTTTAAGCCGCCCGGTTCTAAATTTTACTGGGACGTTTTAGCCGATTTTCAACTCCACCCACAAGACACTGGTCCCAACTCTGTTACAAACATGTGTCACTTCCAAGTACTCTGTGAGGCGTTCTTTCAAGAGGAGCCCACAGTGGAGTTGTTCAGAGACTGTTTCCATCTAAACCGCCGTACTGAGTTTTCTGATGGTTCCAATACGGAATTGGGTGGTGTGGTGATTCAGAAAAGGAAAGAGGTCACATACCCTCATGCCAAGCTGCATAGCCACCCCAAAGAGTGGAATCAAACATGGTTCTATTACAAAGACACCTCCCCTGCTAGTGAAAATCCTTTGCCTGGCTTTCGTCCGGAGCGGCTTAGCAATACACACCCCTTTCCGCAAAGGTTGACTGCCAAGGAGAGAAGCAAATACGCTCCTCAACTGTCCAAGCTCAGAGCCTTTATGGCCAACGGTTTAACAGGGGTTGATCTCGCTCGCTGTTGGATATCATGGAGCATACTACCCCTTAGTCAGCGCTCTGGTTTGATGTGCGAGTATACTAGCAGTGTTGATGACCCACTGCGCCATGCTAACATCCAGCTCACCGACGAAGAAATCACAGAGGCTGTGAACAAGATGCTGAAT
Source organism: Triticum dicoccoides (assembly GCF_002162155.2). NCBI lineage: Eukaryota > Viridiplantae > Streptophyta > Magnoliopsida > Poales > Poaceae > Triticum > Triticum dicoccoides. The sequence continues at coordinate 558,118,245 of NC_041382.1, forward strand.
GAACCGGAACACATCTGTGCTAAAACCAGCCTGCTTCCCTTTTGTGCCACCAACAAACCGCCAGCTGTAAGAGTTTGATTTTTCTTTTTGCTGAATCTATTATTGATATATCTAGTCATTGTTTAATATCAGTGTCTGTGTAACCAGGGCAATGATCCGTTTTGGAGCAAGAAACTGCCGCAGGAGAAACCAGACAAACCGGAAAGAGCAACCCGGCAAAAGACTAAAGTTGTGAAGAAGACTGCCCACAGGAAACGAACCACTGCATCCTCTAATCCGGCCCCTGATGATGATATGGATAATCCGGACCTTGAGGTAGGGCTTGACTCACTTGGCTTATTTTTCATGCGTCTTATTGATGATGATATTTGTCAGGATGATGCTGAAGCCAGCCATGCTGATGCTGCAGAGGTAATTATTCTCTCCTCCGATTCAGGACCTTTGCCTTCACTAAAAATCCGTCAGGCAAACCGGAAAGTTAAATTTTCTCATCCTCTTGCTTATTTGGATCCCAAATTTCTTATGAAGACCCAACAGCACGAAGCTCGTCGCACAACCTGACACAGCGGCCAGGTAGTTACCTCCACCGGTTTACCAAACAGTCCGGTTCGGAAACGCCGTTTAGAGGTCTCTAATTTGCTTGTCAGTGCTTGTCCTAAAGCGGGCTGCTTTCGTCAACCTCTTAATCCATCTGACTCCGATTACCAGGTTACTTCCCACTCATCCTCTAGCGAGTCATCGGCTACTCAGCTGGCACCGCTCAAAACGATGCTTGGGTAAGCTATACTTATCATAACATTTGCAGTACATCACCTTGGAACATATGCTGTATTTGATTTTGTTATTCCTTTCAGGGCCAAGCCTAGGCCAAGCAAGAAGGCTCGCCTGGACAAAGCGGCTGAAGAGGATGCCGTCCTTGAACCGGGCAAAACACCAGATCTTGAAGCGACTATTCCTGAGGATATACCAAATGATCCACCGCAGCAAGACGACGATCTTATTGCTGAAGAGCGGCCTATTGATACCTCAAGTCCTGTCAATCAGCCCACAAGCTCCATCCGGATTGAGAAATCCACCGGTCCAACAAAGCCTACTGATAAGCCAACAGCCCCAGTGCAAACCGGCGATGCCAAGGATGATGAGGTTGTCATTACTAGCATTGGCCATACAGAGCCAAGCAATCCTGTCGCTTTGTCCAAACATACTGCCAAGGAAGAATTTGCTGCCTTTGGCAAAGGCAAGTGGAATGCTGATCTGGCGACTTACGCTGCTCTGAACGCCCAAGATATCCATTCCGGCTACCTGAACCGACTGTATACCAGTCGTGACTATGAAGCCGGTCTGGTTAACATGATGAAAGATAAATATGAGGTAACTTCCATATGCTCTTTCCTGCTTGTATATTTCAATTCTTGTTGACGCTCCTAGCCCCCGAGGGCCGGTTTGTAATCTTCTTTCAAACCGGGACTTACTAATATAAATCTTAATGCTTTGAAATTCGCTGATGTAGTCCCCAAGGGCCGGTTCAACTTAGCGTAGTTAAACCGGGACTTTAAGTAATTGAGATCGCCGCATCAGAATATATACGAGCAAATAGCCATTAGCCCCCAAGTGCCAAGTTGAATACTTGTATTGATCTTGGGACTTTGTAAGCAATTGAAAGATGAAGATCGAATATGCATTAGCCCCCAAGTGCCAAGTGCATAACTTGTTATGTGGTTGGCACTTCAATCCTTGTACCGTTTTGCTGAATCATATAACTGTCTGCATGCAGGCTGAGCTGAAGACGAAAGAAAGCCAAGTCGCCGATCTCCAAGAAAATCTGAAATCCCAACAAGCTAAAACCTCCAAAGCAAAAGAGGAATTAGCCAGCGCTTTAAGGACCATGGAACAGCTTAAGGAGAGCTTCAAGAAGAAGCGGGCGGATTGGGCCACTGAAAAATCCGCTTTAATCAAACGAGCAGAAGATGTCGAGGCTGCACTAAAACCGGTGGCGGATGAACTGACCAGCATAAAGCGGCACATGCATGCCATGACCACTACTATCTTTGGTAAGCCGGTTTGACTTCTGCATTGATTCTGCCATCTTACAGAGCTGCCGGCTTGTTAACCCTTTATGATATTTTAGGGAAACACATTGGTCACTTGGGGTCAGATGTGCGAAAGAAATTGAAAGCCGCCTATACGTTGATCGAACAACTGTACACTGGTGCACAACGTATCATCTGTACTGCATCCCACAACAAACCGGCGCCCACTTTGATTCAGGACACTCTGACAAAACTGTCAGTGCTTCCTGCCCGGGTTGAAGAGCTGAAGAAATCTGGTGCTTGAACCGGCGTGATCAATGCCTTAATCCGGGCAAAAGCTTGGGTGCCGGATTTTGATCCTATTGAAGCGGCTCAGGGCTATCCCAGCTTGAAGGAAGACGGGTCAGAGTTTAGTGAAGCGGATCTGCGAGCAATAAACCGGGAGGTGCGCCCGCTAGCTTGTTAATTGGCTGAAGAAGCAGACTTGTCTCATTATCAAGCCCAATATGACAATCAAAACAAGCGAGTAGCTGCACCAATTCATGAAGCGGAAAATCTTATCCCTCCAATCCGTAAGCATACTTATGCTCCCGATATTGACCCATCGTTGCTGATCCATGATGAAGCTATCTTTCAAGCATTAATGGGAATCGACTGGACAACTGTTGATTTCCAGCCGCTGGGTAGAGAAACTGAAGCTGAAGCGGCGCGGGATGACCCACAACCATCAGGACGGGCTAGTGACCAAGCTTGAACCGGAAGCCGGTTTAAAACTGCTTCTCCCTTGCGAAAACAATGATCTTATTGTGGGCACCGTGTTGCCTTGTAATAGGCTAGCTGATACTTTTGATGCTGATATGCCTTCGTGCATAATTACTGCAACTTGCTCTTCCTTTGGGTGATGAACTTTCCAAAGTACTTTCTGCAAAAAAATCTTAAAGTGCCACCGCGGTTGTACCGTTAGGCGGAATATGATGTCTGCATACATGAAATCAAAACATCCGAAATTTTTAAGTGTATGACCAAATTTTGAGATACATAATACCTGCCATCGTTGGACGTGAAGTTGGCTTGGCCAATCTTGAAGCGGAGTTTTATAAACCCACACTGTTGGAGGAGATAGCAGCTCCTGTATATATATGATTCTGGTTTACCATGTAAACCGTGCCAGGTTATAATAAACACCGTGTTACTCCGTAATAGGATGTTAACAAAAAATCAAACCGAGCAAATAGTCTCCGGATTAAAATGGACCGTGTTCCGTCAATTGACAGTTTAAACCGGCTTAAAACGCAATAAAAAGAAAGAAATATCTTTCAAAGAAAAAAAATGTGAAGCAAAGGCAATGACAAAACCGTTTGCAAAAAGAGGCTTATTTGAGCTGATCAGATGGCGTTACCATGGTCGGGCACGACCAAGCTCCCGATAGGTGTAGCTATGGTTCAAGTCAGCCAGGTCCCCAAATGAAACCATGGCATTTATGCCGATCAAGTGGCATGGCAATGGTTCAGGTTCGACCAAGCCCCCAAGTGATTCTGTGGCCTTAGGCCGATCAAGAGGCATGACTGGTTCAGACATGACCAAGTCCCCAAGTGATCTGGTGGCTCTCGCCTATCAAGAGGTATTGCATTGGTTCGGACACGACCAAGCCCCCAAGTGATATAACATGATGCTTTTGAAAAGCTAACTCAAGGGGTAAACCGGAGGCCGCTTTAGAACAACTCCGTGTAACCACACATGATGTAAAAGAACAGATACCCTGCTTTAGCTGAGGTTCCAGTTTATTATATTTAATCATAAAATATACATTATCGTAATATGTACATAAGTGGAGCCAATGGCTCAGGTATAGTAAGGCCGAAGATGAGCTATGTTCCACGGCCTGTTGGTCTCTTTCTCTGATGTACGTGAGTCTTTATGCTCTCGAATATCGATTAGATAGTATGACCCGTTGTGCAGATTCTTGCTTACCACAAAAGGTCCCTCCCAAGGTGGGGATAGCTTATGCATATCAGTCTGGTCTTGGATGAGCCGAAGCACCAAATCTCCCTCTTGAAAGGTTCTGGTTTTAACTCAGCGACTGTGATAACGACGAAGATCCTGTTGGTAAATCGCTGAGCGAGCAGCTGCTATGTCACGCTCTTCATCCAAACGGTCCAAAGCATCTTGCCGTGCTGTCTCGTTGTCTGCTTCAACATAAGCCGTCACACGAGGTGAATCATGACGGATATCACTGGGGAGAACCGCCTCCGCTCCATAGACCATGAAGAATCGTGTGTATCCTGTTGATCTGTTGGGTGTGGTATTGATGCTCCATAACACAGATGGTAATTCTTCTACCCAACAACCCGGTGTTCTTTGCAAAGGAACCATAAGCCGGGGCTTGATGCCTCTCAAAATCTCTTGATTAGCCCTTTCTGCTTGACCATTGGACTGTGGGTGTGCTACGGATGAAACGTCAAGCCGGATGTGCTCCTGGTCGCAGACCTCCTTCATGGAACCCTTGGACAAATTGGTACCATTATCTGTGATGATACTATGTGGAAAGCCAAACTGGAAAATCACTTTTTTGATAAACTGAACCGCCGTGGCCGCATCACACTTGCCAACCGGTTCTGCCTCCACCCACTTTGTGAACTTGTCAACCGCCACCAGGAGGTGGGTCTTCTTATCTTTAGACCTTTTGAAAGGCCCAACCTCGCAAACGGCAAAGTAATTGGAATCATTCTCAATTCTTGAGCCGGCACATGAGCACGTCTTGAAAACTTTTGGCAACCGTCACATCGTCTGACCAGATCCTCCACATCAGCATGAGCAGTTAACCAATAGAAGCCATGGCAAAATGCTTTAGCTACCAAAGATTTTGAACCGGCATGGTGACCACAATCTCCTTCGTGGATCTCACGCCAAATTTCACAGCCTTCTTCAGGAGACACACAGCGTTGAAACGCCCCTGATATACTGCAATGATGCAACTCGCCATTGACAATAGTCATGGACTTGGACTGCCGGACTATCTGTCGAGCCAGAATCTCATCCTCTGGTAACTCGCCCCGGTTCATGTACGCCAGGTAAGGAAGCGTCCAATCCGGAATGACATGAAGAGATGCCACCAATTGAGCCTCCGGATCAGGAATAGCCAAATCCGCTTCACCAGGGAGCTTGACCGACGGGTTGTGCAGCACATCGAGAAAAACATTGGGCGGGACCGGTTTGCGCTGAGAGCCCAGCTGGCTTAAAGCGTCCGCCGCTTCATTCTTCCGTCGGTCCACATGGTCCACCTGATAGCCTTTAAAATGACCTGCAACAATATCCACCTCACGACGATATGCTGCCATGAGGGGGTCCTTGGAGTCCCAAGTGCCAGACACTTGTTGAGCCACGAGGTCCAAGTCACCGAAGCATTTAACTTGACTTAGGTTCATCTCCTTAGCCATCCGGAGACCATGGAGCAAGGCTTCATACTCAGCTGCATTGTTAGTACAAGGAAACATTAAGCGGAGAACGTAACAAAACATATCACCTCGTGGGGAAGTTAATACGACTCCAGCCCCCGAGCCTTCCAATTGCCTGGATCCGTCAAAATAGATGGTCCAATATGTGTGATCCGGCCTTTCTTCAGGTGCTTGCATTTTCGTCCAATCATTGATGAAATCAACCAGTGCTTGAGACTTCACCGCCGTTCGAGGCACATACTTCAATCCGTGCGGCCCAAGCTCTATAGCCCACTTGGCAATCCGGCCAGTCGCTTCCCGGTTCTGGATGATATCCCCCAAAGGAGCAGAACTGACCACCGTAATTGGGTGCCCTTGGAAGTATTGCTTAAGCTTCCGGCTTGCCATAAAAACTCCGTACACCAGCTTCTGCCAATGCGGATACCTTTGCCTGGACTCAATGAGTACCTCGCTGATATAATAGACCGGACGTTGAACCGGATGCTCCTTACCTGCCTCCTTTCGCTCCACCACAATAGCCACACTGACCGCCCGAGCATTAGTAGCAACATATAGCAGTAACGGCTCCTTGTCAATGGGAGCGGCGAGCACAGGCGGATTGGCCAATTGCCGCTTTAAGTCCTCAAATGCTTCATCAGCAGCAGAACTCCAGACGAACTGATCCGTCTTCTTCAACATCTGATACAAAGGAATTGCCTTCTCACCAAGGCGGCTGATAAACCGGCTTAACGCGGCAATCCGGCCTGCCAGGCGTTGAACATCATTGATACACTTCGGTTTAGCTAGGGAGGTGATGGCTGCGATCTTCTCTGGATTAGCCTCAATTCCCCTGTTGGACACCAGAAAACCCAATAACTTGCCCGCCGGTACACCAAAGACACACTTGTCCAGATTAAGCATCATCTTGTATGTCCTCAGGTTACCAAAGGTTTCCTTCAGATCATCAACCAGAGTCTCCTTCTCCCTGGACTTAACCACGATATCATCCACGTAAGCATGTACATTACGGCCAATCTGCTTGTGAAGACAATTTTGTACACACCATTGATAAGTTGCCTGGGCACTTTTGAGCCCAAAGGGCATAGACACATAGCAGAAGGCTCCAAAGGGAGTTATGAATGTCGTCTTCTCCTGGTCCTTAACTGTCATTTTGATCTGATGATAGCCAGAATATGCATCCAAAAAACTTAAACGCTCACAACCCGCCGTAGCATCAATGATTTGATCAATACGGGGGAGAGCAGAAGGATCTGCTGGACAAGCCTTATTAAGATCTGTGTAATCCACACACATGCGCCAGGTGCCGTTTTTCTTCAGGACTAGCACCGGATTGGCAAGCCACTCAGGGTGAAAAACTTCAACAATAAAACCAGCTGCTAAGAGCCTGGCTACCTCTTCTCCAATCACCTTGTGTCTTTCTTCGTTAAACCGGCGGAGGAACTGTTTCACCGGTTTGTATTTAGGATCCATATTAAGGGTGTGCTCAGCGAGTTGCCTCGGTACACCTGACATGTCAGAGGGCTTCCATGCAAAAATGTCCCGATTCTCACGGATGAACTCGATGAGCGCGCTTTCCTATTTCGGATCCAAGTTGGCACTGATGCTGAACTGCTTGGACGAATCGCCAGGTACGAAGTCAACAAGCTTAGTTTCTGCTGCTGATTTGAACTTCAGGGCCGGATCATGCTCCGTAGTTGGCTTCTTTAATGGAGTCATGTCCGCCGGATCAACACTGTCCTTATAATACTTCAGCTCCTCGGTGGCACAAACCGACTTTGCGTAGGCCGCATCTCCTTCCTCGCACTCCAAAGCGATTTTACGGCTTCCATGAACTGTTATTGTCCCCTTGTAACCCGGCATCTTGAGCTGCAGATACACATAACAGGGTCGTGCCATAAACTTGGCGTAGGCTGGTCGCCCAAACAGGGCGTGATATGGACTTTGGATTTTCACCACTTCAAACGTCAATGTTTCCGACCTGGAATCATGATCATCTCCAAAGACCACTTCCAGAGCTATCTTACCAATAGGATATGCTGACTTGCCAGGTACCACACCGTGGAACACCGTATTAGACGGTTTGAGATTTTTATCTGTTAGTCCCATACGACGGAAGGTCTCATAGTACAAGATATTAATGCTGCTCCCTCCATCCATGAGCACTTTGGTGAACTTGTAACCTCCCACCTGAGGCGCCACCACCAGAGCCAACTGGCCCGGATTATCAACCTGGGGAGGGTGATCCTCTCTGCTCCATATGATTGGCTGTTCGGACCAGCGTAGATAACGGGGCACGGCCGGTTCAACAGAGTTGACTGCCCGCCTCTGAACCTTCCGGTCTCGCTTGTCCAAGCTAGTGGTAAAGACATGGTACTACCCACTATTCAATTGCTTTGGGTTGCTCTGGTAACCTGACTGTTGCTGCTGCTGGTTGTAACCACCCTGGTTGTTCTGATTATTTTGATTGTTATGTCCGCCCGGATTACCGCTGAATCCTGAACCGGAATTTCCTCCACCGTAACCCGGCCCGGATCCTGAGCCACCGCCGGAGCCGTGATCATACCGGAAAGCATTAGAATTTTTGAACTCCTGCATAATGAAGCAATCCTTCCAAAGGTGGTTTGCTGGCACCTCCTTCGTCCCATGTCTTGGACAGGGCTGGCTCAGTAGATAATTTAGGCGGTCCGGGTTAGGGTTGGGTGCCCCAATGCGATTTTTCGGTTTACCCTTGCGTCACTGGCCATTGTCCTGCGCGTTGGTAGTAGCCACAAAGTCCATGTTACCATCCGCTTTACACTTGCCTCCACCACCATTGCCTGCCCAGTGATGCTGCTGACCTTTGGAGTTGTTGTTCCTCTTTCCCTTCCCTGCCTTGTCATCATCAGATTCAGGATCCTTGGTACTATCAGAATCAGCATATTTTACCAAAGCAGCCATGAGGGTCCCCATGTCAATGCAATGGCGCTTCATCCGTCCCAACTTCATCTTTAGGGGCCCAAACCGGCAGTTGCCTTCTAGGGTTAAGACTGCGGTGTCAGCGTTGATGCGGTCTGAAGAATGCAACACTTGTGAGACCCGGCGCACCCAATGAGTCGTCGATTCTCCTTCCTCCTGGACACAGGCAGCTAAGTCTACTATCAACATGGGCTGCTTACATGTATCCTTGAAATTATTGATAAACCGGGCTCGTAATTGGGCCCATGAACTGATAGAATTGGCCGGTAAGCTTTTTAACCAAGTGCGGGTCATTCCTTCAAGCATCATGGTGAAGTATTTCACACATGCCGCATCATCCACATCCAGCGTCTCCATGGACATCTCATAGCTCTCCACCCATGTCTCTGGGGGTTGATCCACCATGTAATTCGGTACCTTGCGCGGGCCCTTGAAATCCTTGGGCAGGCGCACATTGCGTAAAGCAGGGACAAGGCAAGGCACCCCCAAAGAGCTAGAAGTAACACCGGGTTCGACCGAAATAGTTGGACGAACTGGCGTAAGCTGCCGAGCCTGATATTGTGCGGCTAACTCGGCCTCCCTGCGTGCTCGGGCCCGATCCACCACTTCCTGAGCGTTATCAGCACCACCCGCCGGGTTGTTGCCGCGGGGTGCTCCACGTCGTTCATTACTTGACACTGCCGGTTCCTCCATACGCCTGCTATAGCTCCGGCTTGGGCGAGGGGTCGAGTGGATCTGGTCGCGGCTGTACGAGTATGCTTCCTGTTGGTCCAAAGCTATCCTAAGAAGCTCCTTGACCCATCGCGTCTCTATCGCCTGGGGTGAGTCACCTTCAATTGGAATGGCCTCCAGCCGTGCAGCAGCGGCGACGAGATTGTCCATTGGGTTGGAGTAGTGACCCGGAGGTGTTGAAATAGCCTGAGGTATAACGGTGTTTTGACGAGGTGGATCTATCCGACGAGGCTGAACCGGCGCACCGGTCCCAGGAGCTTCCGCCCGGTTTCCCTCCAGCGGATTACTGGTTCCTGCTCCCGGGGTGTTGAAAAGGTCTCTGGCCTCGAAAACCAGAGGCAAATGGGATCGGTACTTCCTCCTCATGACTTCATGCGACGCGTTCTGGTCCAACATGAGCCTGTAGGCTTGTGCGTCTAGAGCGGCCCGCTCTGCGGCCATCCTGGCATCCTCAGCTGCCAAGTCCGCCTTGGCCTGGGTGATCTGTTCCCTTACATTTGCAATCTCCGCGTTGTGGATGTCCTGATCCTCCGGATTAGCTTCCGCCATAAGCATAGCCAATGCATCAAATAGCTCTGATAGGACTTGAGCCGGCGGGCGCACAGGGCCTCCTGCCCCGGCAGCCGTCGCCGCTGCTGAACCATAGGTTGTTGCCGCAACGGTCGAAGAATGAAGCGCTGCTTGTGTGCCGGCCATGAATATTCCAACTCGGTTGGGCAGATCAGAGGGGTCCGGAATACTGTCGCCGTCAGAACAACCCCCAATCCGGCCATCTTGTAGCTGATATAGAGATTCAGTTTCTCCGGTTGATGACTCATTGCCGGAGTAAATGACGGTCTCGCCGCCAGATCCCGATCCATCCTCATGACCTCCTCCATGGATGACTCCCACGAAGGCACGCTTCATGGCCGGTTTAACCCGGGCAGATCACGCACGCTGAGCCGTTTCGACGAGGTCGGTGCAGATATCCGGCTCAGGGCCCGGTTCTCCGATCTTGCCGATGAAAACGTGTATGCCACCAAAGGGGACCCGGTACCCGTACTCAACTGAGCCGACCTCAGGGCCCCAGCCTGCATCGTCGATGTAGAGCTTGCCGCGACGACTCTTAGTCATCCGGCCCACAGCGTAGCCCTCGAGTCCTTCAAAGCGGCCCTCCAAGAACTTGAAACCATCGTGCGATGGCCCCATGGTGGGCGCCAACTGTCATGGTTTTGTCACGGCAGATGTCCTAGAGAAAGGACTTAGTCGTGGAGCCATCGCGACGGGTTAGCTTGAAGGGGTTAAAGCGGACACAGGGACGCAAGAGAGTTTCTAATAGTTCGGCCCCTTCGATGAAGGTAAAAGCCTACGTCTGGTTGTGATGGAATTGATGGGGTTTCGATGACCAGGGAGCAAACAAGCTTCGCCTATGTCTCGAGTTGTTGTCTCTCTCCTCCAACCGCCGCCGGGTCGTCCCCTTATATACACGGGTGACGCCCATCGGTTCACAGAGTCCCAATACCGGCTCATAGATGTGTCCGGTTTGGTCTCTCTTATTCCTAACTTACAATACAAGTTAAATACCAATGCCGGTTTACAGCTACAGGCCTTGAACCGACCATGGGCCTTGAGCCCTCCTCTGCCTTCTTGGGCTTTAACATACTTAACTACTGACGAATTTAACCCGGCCCAGATAGGCCGGTTTATGCCCAGTATTGATATCCCCAACACTATCCAAACCAAATCTCAAAGAGCATTAGTTGCCATGGTGCTAACCCAACCTATGTGATCGAAGATCCCGTGAATCAGGACATGCGAAAACAAGATACTAGGTAGCTAAGGAGAGTAACCTTACCAATCCACTCCATTGGAGAGGCAGCACTCTCTAATGTATAAGGAAGGTTAATGTTTGTCTTAATGTATTCTAAAGCTTGCATAAGCATGATGTAGTGCTGGTCACAGCCTATGAGATAGAGAAATCTTTAGGAAGCTCATGAATAGGCCAAGAGTGTGACTAATATGCTCCACCCGCGGGGTTAGCCTTCAGCAACCTAATACCAGTAAGACAATTGGTGGGGGTTGTTGAATTATAGATGGCTTTGGGTCCATAACAATAATTCCTGGTTAATTTGTAAGGCCCATGTAGGTGCATGACGAGGTGATGGAAAGTTTAGTACCACCTCACAAGTGGAGGAGAGTTGACACCCCTTTATAAGGGTTTCTCTTACACATGCTATTGGATCTTGAGAAGAGAAATGGTACATGCACACTCCTCCGCCGCCTGCCTCGCACCTCTCCGCGTGTGGGTCGTGTTCCGTGAATGAGCCGAACCGAGCTCATACTTATGTCATGCGTGCACTTTATTTTTTCCGGACAAAAATGGTTAATTAATCAAGGATTAATTACGAGTCACTAATGGAAGTGACACTGTGTGAGACATTGGACCGTAGGTTGATTGTCAACTCGGTCATGGGACTAGGCCCATGCCCCCCTAAGTAACATGCTATATATTGGAGGCATTGGCATCCCTAACGGACACACTCAATTCCTACGCATAACCCTAACCATCATCTATTGTTCCACTCACTCTAGCTGCTTCCGGGGATTACATCTTGTCGACTGTGTGCATGGCTGTTCGGAGGTTCGGAGAGAGAAGGCCTCTAGAACCCCGTGCTTTGTGATCCTGCAGTAGGAGAAAGGCGATAGGGCTTTTGGGGAGCGTCTCAGTGTGAATGCTCCCGGTTCATCTTCGTCCTCTTCTTTCATTACTTTCCCGATGCCGACGCCATGGCTGAGGATGTTGTCGCCAAAAATAAGGCTGCAGATGAGTCTGCCACCGCCGTCACGCTTTAGCTTGGTCTACTGGTGGGTACAATCTCCTATTTACTCATTCATGTGGTAGCCATATTTACTATGTTCATAGATGTTTCAGTTTTATGTTCAGTATGTGCTCACATGTTTAGATATCTGTATGAGCTTCGTACTGTTAATGCCATGTTCATGATTTATTTAGAGATTAAATCAATCGAAGAATGCTAATATATCCAGCAGTTAGCACTCTAGTTGTGGCAATGGCAGGATGAATAGTCTCCGCGGCAACCAGACGCCTATTTCAGGGCATCCATGGTTATTAAGATTTTGTATTCAACAAGCCTCGTCCGTACGAAGGACCATGCTACTGGAGTTTAAGCCAGATTGCTAGTGGAAGTGCAACAGAAATGTCCACGGAGAATGGCAACAATGGCACCAAACTAGTGAAGAACTAAAAAGAAATTTATATCGATCTGACGACTCCATTGCATCTATGCTTGGAGAGAAGTTGGACAATCTCACTAGTCCACATAAAGTTGAAGTTGTTCAAGCTTGAAAAGTGACTCACTCGCTTTTCTTAGCGAAATCCATGAGTTAGAAAATTATGATAATATTGGCAGTTTATCACATCTTGGTTTCCGATGAGTCCAAGTTCTAATCTATAATGATCTTACCGAGCAGAATGAAGAAGAGATGAGTATTAAAACAAATGAATCAATGAATTTGTGTTGCCTTTATGGCTTCCAGACATGAACTATGTCACATTCATGTCTTATGGGCTTAACAATTTAACATAGTAATTGGGATGCCTTTGTTCCTGATGGACATGAAGTATGCTTGTATGAGTGAACTATAGTTTCCTTTTCGCCTTTTGGACATGCATATGGTGAATTGTGCTTTCCCAATCTAAATATGGTGAATTAGAACATATTTTGTCTATATTTTAGAACAAATTTATTGTCTAACATATATGTCAAATGTATTGTCAGCATATTATCTTTATTTTAGATGAATATATTAAATATATTTATACTGTGAATCTGATGTTGTCTACATTTTTTCTTTTTCATAGGCAAAAGAATGTACAGCTATTTTACTTGTTACATTGATTGTGTACAATGTTACAATTTAAAATGAGCACTGCTACATGACGATGGTTGGCAGCTGATTCCTGCACGACAAAAATTTGCAGCCATGCAGTCCTTTCTCACTGGGCTACAACCGTCGATCCTAAGTCGCGATTTTTGTTTGCCATTCAACAGGTCATTCATTTAATTTCACAAATCCATGTGGCAGACAAACAAGAAAATTAGAATTGGAATCCAAATCAAATCCTTTGCGGAATGTGTTTTCACAGCAAATTTGACAATTTGACCTCGGGACGAAATCAAATCACAGAATGAACTGCCCATGAAACTATTTCATGTGGCTGACTGAGGGAGTCCTGGATTAGGGGGTCTCCGGACAGCCGGACTATCTCCATTGGCCGGACTGTTAGACTATGAAGATACAAGATTGAAGACTTCGTCTCGTGTCCGGATAGGACTCTACTTGGCGTGGAAGGCAAGCTAGGCAATACGGATATGTATATCTCCTCCTTTGTAACCGACCTTGTGTAACCTTAACCCTCTCCGGTGTCTATATAAACCAAAGGGTTTTAGTTCGTAGGACAACAACCATAACATACAATCATACCATAGGCTAGCTTCTAGGGTTTAGCCTCTCTGATCTCGTGGTAGATCTACTCTTGTACTACCCATATCATCAATATCAATCTAGCAGGACGTAGGGTTTTACGTCCATCAAGAGGGCCCGAACCTGGGTAAAACATTGTGTCCCCTGCCTCTTGTTACCATCCGGCCTAGACACACAGTTCGGGACCCCCTACCTGAGATCCGCTGGTTTTGACACCGACATTGGTGCTTTCATTGAGAGTTCCTCTGTGTCGTCGCCATTAGGCTTGATGGCTCCTACTATCATCGATAGCGATGCGGTCCAGGGCGAGACTTTTCTCCCCGGACAGATCTTCGTATTCGACGGCTTTGCACTGCGTGCTAATTCGCTTGGCCGTCTGGAGCAGATTGAAAGCTACGCCCCTGGCCGTTAGGTCAGATTTGGAAGTTTGAACTACATGGCCGACATCCGCAGAGACTTGATCTTCGACGGATTCGAGCCATAGCCGGGCGCGCCGCACTGTCACGACGGGTATGACCTAGCTCTGCCACCGAACAGTACCCCAGAGGCCGCGCCCGCATCAGCTCCAACCCTTAGCTCGGAGCCAACTGCACCAATCGAGGACGGCTGGCTAGACACCGCCTCAGGGGCTGCAGTCTCAACGACGATCGAGCCGAACACCAGCCTAATCCTCTGCGAAGCCCGTGACTCCAAGGTGCCGGACTCTTTTCTGGACTCCGAACCGTCCGCGCCCCTGCCAATCAAATCCGATTGGGCGCCGATCATGGAATTCACCGCCGCGGATATCTTTCAGCACTCGCCCTTCGGCGACATTCTGAATTCACTAAGGTCTCTCTCTTTGTCAGGAGAGCCCTAGGCGGACTATGGCCAACAGGATTGGGATGCGGACGACGAAGAAATTCGACGCCCACCCACCACCCATTTCGTAGCCACTGTCGATGATTTAACCGACATGCTCAACTTCGACTCTGAAGACATCGACGGTATGGACAACGATGTAGGAGACGAACATGAACCAGCGCCTATAGGGCACTGGAAAGCCACCTCGTCATATGACATATACATGATGGATACACCCAAAGAAGGCAATGGCGATAAGATAGCGGAGGATGACCCCTCCAAGAAGCAACCCAAGCGTCGATGTCAGCGGCGCCGCTCTAGCTCCCGCCAAAGCAAAAGTGGTGATACCGGCACAGGAGATAAAAACACTCCGGATAGTGCCAAAGACAACAACATTCCCCTTCAGCAAAATTCAGAACAGGAGGATGGAGGAGCCAGCTCTCCTGAGAGAGCGGCAGATGGAGAGGAGGAGGATGACAATTACATGCCCCCCTCCGAAGACGAGGCAAGCCTCGGCGACGATGAATTTGCCGTACCAGAGGATCCCGTCGAATAAGAGCGCTTCAAGCGTCGGCTTATGGCCACGACAAATAGCCTGAAGAAAAAGCAGCAGCAGCTTCAAGCTGATCAAGATCTGCTAGCTGACAGATTGACTGAAGTCCTCGCGGCCGAGGAATATAAACTCGAGCGCCCCTCCAAGAATTACCCAAAGTGCAGGTTACTACCCCGACTGGAGGAGGAAGCGTATGATACGGCTGAACGGCCACCTCGTGGCCGTGATAGAGAGGCATTCCAGCCAAAAGCTCAGCCTCCACCCCAACGCCATTCAAATAAAAAGGCATGGGGAGATATGCCTGACCTGCAAGACATATTGGAGGACAAAGAAAAGCATGCAAGATCGATCTACGGATCACGAGGGCGCACCACTCTGCGAGATGATAAACGTCACGCCGGATATAGTAAAAGCAAATCCGGCCGGGCTGAACACAGCGGGCAAGACCCATTTGAGCTGCGTCGCGATATAGCCCAATACAGAGGCGCCGCACACCCCTTATGCTTCACAGACGAAGTAATGGAACATCAATTCCCAGAAGGTTTCAAACCTGTAAATATTGAATCATACGACGGCACAACAGATCCCGCAGTATGGATCGAGGATTTCCTCCTCCACATCCACATGGCCCGAGGTGATGAATTACACGCCATGAAATACCTCCCACTAAAGCTCAAAGGACCAGCGCGACATTGGCTTAACAGCTTGCCAGCAGACTCCATTAGCTGTTGGGAAGATCTAGAAGCCGCATTCCTCGACAACTTTCAGGGCACTTATGTGCGACCACCAGACGCCGATGACTTGAGCCACATAATTCAGCAGCCAGAAGAGTTGGCCAGGCAATTCTGGACTCGGTTCCTTACAAAGAAAAATCAAATCGTCGACTGTCCGGATGCGGAGGCCTTAGCGGCTTTCAAACACAACATCCGAGACGAGTGGCTAGCCCGATACCTTGGTCAGGAAAAGCCGAGATGACGCTCATGACCCGCTTTTGTGCGGGAGAAGACAACTGGCTGGCTCGCAGTAATAACATATCAAAGAACCATGGTACCTCAGATACCAAGGACGGTAATAGCAGGTCACATCGCAACAAACATTAGCGCCGCATTAACAACGAAAATACTGAGGATACGACAGTTAATGCCGGATTCAAAGGCTCTAAACCCGGTCAGCAGAAAAAGCCGTTCAAACAAAGTACGCCGGGTCCGTCCAGCTTGGACCGTATACTCGATCACTCATGTCAAATACACGGCACCCCAGACAAGCCAGCCAATCACACCAACAGGGATTGTTGGGTGTTCAAGCAGGCCGGCAAGTTAATTGTCGAAAACAAGGACAAGGGGCCGCATAGAGATGACGAGAAGGAGCCCCGGCAGCCGCACAATGGAGGACAGAAGAGGTTTCCCCCGCAAGTGCGGACGGTGAAGATAATATACGCAACCCACATCCCCAAGAGGGAGCGAAAGCGTGCGCTCAGGGATGTATATGCGTTGGAGCCAGTCGCCCCAAAATTCAACCCTTGGTCCTCCTGTTCGATCACCTTCGATCGCAGGGACCATCCCACTAGTATCCGTCATGGCGGATTCGCAGCACTGGTCCTAGACCCAATCATTGACGAATTCCACCTCACTCGAGTCCTCATGGATGGCGGCAGCAGCCTAAACCTGCTTCATCAGGACACAGTGCGCAAAATGGGTATAGACCCCTCAAGGGTCAAACCCACAAAAACGACCTTTAAAGGCGTCATTCCAGGTGTGGAGGTCCACTGCACAGGCTCAATTACACTGGAAGTGGTCTTCGCATCCCCGGATAATTTCCGAAGTGAAGAGTTAATCTTCGATATAGTCCCGTTCCGCGTTATCACGCGCTGCTCGGGCGAACCGCATTTGCTAGATTCAATGCAGTACCGCATTATGCATACCTCAAGCTCAAGATGCCAGGACCTCGCGAAGTTATTACAGTCAATGGAAACACAGAGCGCTCTCTCCGAACAGAGGAGCACACCGCGGCCCTTGCAGCAGAAGCGCAAAGCAGCCTCTCAAGGCAATCAACCAGTTCGGCGCTTCAAAGCCCGGACACCTTCAAGCGCGCTTGGGGCAATCGGCAAATAAATCACCTGGTGCGATCTAAGCTCGCGTAGAAATACGGCGGCCACCCCAATCCCAGCCCAACGGTGAAACTCGTGCCGCGCGTACAAAATTACGCATTAAAAATACCATGGGCACAGTTGGGGAGGGGGGCACATGTAACGCCCCGAGACCGATGTGCCAGGTGTCCTCCGCTTATTCGCTGTTGTTGCCTTGTCATTGCTTGCATGTCATGCATTGCATATCATGTCATCATGTGTATTTCATTTGCATACATGTTCGTCTCATGCGTCCGAGCATTTTCCCCGTTTTCCGTTTTGCTTTCCGGCGCTCCTATCTCCTTCGGTGGTCATTTCTACCTTCTTTTCATGTGTGGGGATTAAACACTTCCGGATTGGACCGAGACTTGCCAAGCGGCCTTGGTTTACTACCGGTAGACCGCCTGTCAAGTTCCGTACCATTTGGACTTCGTTTGATACTCCAACGATTAACCGAGGGACCGAAAATGCCTCGTGTGTGTTGCAGCCCAACACCCTTCCAAAGTGGCCCAAAATCCACCAAAACCCTCTCCATCATCTAGAGCGTTCGATCACGATCGCGTGGCCGAAAACCGCACCTCATTTGGACTCTCCTAGCTCCCTCTGCCTAAAAATATGTGTCTCCCTCCGAAATCCTCGCGCAGATTAAACCCTAGCTTCGTCCTCCTCGCACCCGGACAAATCTCCCACCGTGCCGGACAATGTCCAGCCGCCGCCGCCACCTCGCTCCGACTAATCCCGTCGCGCCACGTCACCCCACCGCCGCCGCCAGCCAATCCCGAGCCGCCACCTCACCTCCCCTGCGCCCACTTCGTCGCCATACTCCCAGGGCCCAGATCCGGCCCGCCCCAGGGACGAACCGGGCCACACCGGGCCCTCTCTCCGCCGTCGCTTGCCCTAGGCTGACCGAAGCCACGCCGCCGCCACGAACTCCGCCGGCGCCCGAGCCGCCAGCCGGTGGCGATCCTCGCCGCACCAACCGCCGCCGAAGCCCGGCGCACCTCCAGCCGTGTCCCCGCCGCCTGTGTCACCCGACGCCGCCATGCCTTCGCCGCGCCGCCTCCCACGCCATGGCCGCCGCACTGCGCCGCCTTCCTCCGGTAGCTCCTGCACCGCCTCGCCATTCGTGTCTTCCGGACCTCACCAGAGTTCGGACCCCGCCGGGATCCTCCACCGCGCCGCCGGATCAAGCTCCTCCGGCCACCAGCAGCTCCCTCCTCCGGCCTCCTCCTCGTCTCCGGGCTCCTTCTCCGTCTCCGGCGCAACTCCGGCCAACTCCGGCGAGATCTCGTCGGGAGGGACGAGATCCACCCATCCTCCCAACCAAACGGCCGGATCCGTCCCGCACCGTGCCGTCCCGCTTCTCTCCGTCCCGCGTTGACTTTCCCGGGGTGAGATATTTCACTAAGTCCCCGAGATTTCTAGTTTCAAATGCCCATGTTCATCGCATCGTAACTTTGCATCCATAGCTCCGATTCATGCATGTAGCATATAAAAATGTTCATCTCAGAGTTTCATCTCATTGCATCATTTTCATTTGAGCTCATCTTGATGCCTGAAACGTTGTTGGAAGAGTGCTATTTGAGTTAATTGTCAGATCTGCTGCACCAAATAGCTATTTGTCATTTTTGCCATGATTAATGTGTGCATGATATGCTCTTGAGCTCTACATGTGTTTTGTTATGTGCCTTGCCATCTTTCCAGAGGTGCTATCCATGTATTTTTGTGATGTGTGTGGTGTCTAGCACAAGCTTGCAAAGTGGTGCATTCGTTAATGCTGATTTCAGGGACTTAGCAATTCCACCAAGTCCTTGATCTGTTCTTATCAATATGCCATATGTTCATGTTGTTTCCTAGTGATCCATGCCTCTTTTGAGGATGATCAGTAAGGATGTTTTGTTAATCTTGTAGTGTTCTATCCGTCCATGTCTTTGTTTGCAATTATGGAGCACCCTAGCTTGAGTCAATCGAGCTCTACTTTTGCTATTTCATAAATCTGGGCAGATTGTCTACTTCTTAGCGATTTTGCCGAGGATGTTGTAGTTGATCCGTGCATGCTATGTTGTTGCTCTTGCCATGTCTAGCTTATATAATGTGTATTCTTGATGGGTTATGCTTAGATTGTCATGCCTTACTCTGTAGTGAGTGCATCGAGCTCGTAAACATGCCTACTTGATATCTGATTTGCATGCTCCAGTTTTTCACTAAGTCTGAGATCTGATTATGTTTTTGCCATGTTCACATGCTTGCAATTGTATTTTCTGATCCCTTTTGGTTCAAGGTCACTAAGGGACTTCTGTTAATATCTTTGAGTAACTCCATGCCATGCCTTGCTTTGCCATGTTAAGTTCCTGTAGAATATATTTTTTCTTGCTCCAAAGTGTGCTACCTGATCTGAAATTCCAGGCTTGTGTTAATTTCACTAAGTCTGAAACCTGTTTATCAATTGCACTTTTGCCATGATTGTTTGAACCTGTTAATGGATGAATTGGCCGTAGCTCAGTGTTCATATTTTGTCAAGCATCATGAGAGGATCCCTGCCATGTATTTTGTTGCCATGTTTGAGTGATGTAGCATATTTATCTTGTTGCATTTAGTTGGCTACTTGCTGTTTATCACATACCGGTGCCATATTTGTTTTGTTTGCCATTTCCAAACCGTGCATCCGATTTCGGTGATCTTTATATCGATTTCAACCGAAATCACCTCACCTTTCCAGTGGCACACTTGGATTTCCAAGTTGATGCCAGGTTCAATCATTCCTTTGCAAATCATGCATATGCATCGCATACCGCATCCCGCATATCATACCATGTTCATGTGTTGGTTGTTTACTATGTTGTGTGCTTCTTTTCCGGTGTTTGCTTCTTCGGGTTGGTTCCGGTAACGTCGCGTTTGTGAGGACCCGTTCGTCTACGTCCGTTTGTCTTGTTCATGGACTCGTTCTTCCTCCTTGCGGGATTTCAGGCAAGATGACCATACCCTTGAAATCACTTCTATCTTTGCTTGCTAGTTGCTCGCTCTTTTGCTATGCCTATGCTGCGATACCTACCACTTGCTTATCATGCCTCCCATATTGTTGAACCAAGCCTCTAACCCACCTTGTCCTAGCAAACCGTTGTTTGGCTATGTTACCGCTTTGCTCAGCCCCTCTTATAGCGTTGTTAGTTGCAGGTGAAGATTGAAGTTTGTTCCTTGTTGGAACATGGAGATGTTGTTCCTTGTTGGAACATGTTTACTTGTTGGGATATCACAATATATCTTATTTAATTAATGCATCTTTATACTTGGTAAAGGGTGGAAGGCTCGGCCTTATGCCAGGTGTTTTGTTCCACTCTTGCCGCCCTAGTTTCCGTCATATCGGTGTTATGTTCCAGGATTTTGCGTTCCTTACGCGGTTGGGTTATAATGGGAACCCCTTGACAGTTCGCCTTGAATAAAACTCCTCCAGATAGGCCCAACCTTGGTTTTACCATTTGCCACCTAGCCTTTTTCCCTTGGGAGTCACGCATCCCGAGGGTCATCTTTATTTTAAACCCCCGGGCCAGTGCTTGTCTAAGTGTTGGCCCAACCCAGAGCACCGTGCGGGGCCGTCCCTTGGAAACTTGGGTTACGTTGGCTCCCGTATGCTTAGCTTATCCGGTGTGCCCTGAGAACGAGATATGTGCAGCTCCTATCGGGATTTGTCGACACAACGGGTGGTCTTGCTGGACTTGTTTTACCATTGTCGAGGATGTCTTGTAACCGGGATTCCAAGTCTGATCGGGTCTTCCCGCCAGAAGGAATATCCTTCGTTGACCGTGAGAGCTTGTGATGGGCTAAGTTGGGACACCCCTGTAGGGATTTGAACTTTCGAAAGCCGTGCCCGCGGTTATGGGCAGATGGGAATTTGTTAACGTCCGGTTGTAGAAAACCTGAAGTTAACCTTAATTTAAATACATCAACCGCGTGTGTAACCGTGATGGTCTCTTTCCGGCGGAGTCCGGGAAGTGAACACGGTGTTGGAGTTATGCTTGACGTAGGTTATTCTAGGATCACTTCTTGATCATACTTTTATCGACCGTGCTTTGCCTTCTCTTCTCGCTCTCTTTTGCGTATATGTTAGCCACCAAATATGCTAGTCGCTTGCTGCAGCTCCACCTCATACCTTTACCTTACCCATAAGCTTAAATAGTCTTGATCGCGAGGGTGCGAGATTGCTGAGTCCCCGTGGCTCACAGATTACTTCCAAAACCAGCTTACAGGTGCCGATGAGCCCGTGCAGATGACGCAACCAAGCTCAGGAGGAGCTCGATGAAGATCTTGTCCTTTGTGTTGTTTCGCTCTAGTTGTTCGGTAGTGGAGCCCAGTTGGGGTCGATCAGGGACCTTGTCGCATTTGGGGTTCTTCTTTTATTTTGGTTCCATAGTCGGACCTTGATTGTATTTGGATGTTGTAATGTTTTATTCATGTATTGTGTGAAGTGGCGATTGTAAGCCATCTATGTATCTCTTTCCCTTATGTATTACATGGGTTGTGTGAAGATTACCTCACTTGCGACATTGCTTTCAATGCGGTTATGCCTCTAAGACGTGCTTCGACACGTGGAAGATATAGCCGCATCGAGGGCGTTACAGCACAACTGCGGCATGCCCCAAGACGCAGCCTAAACCGCACTAGGGGCTTCCCATTTGGTTATTTTTTTCAGGACCTTAATCTCTGGAAACACTATCCGACAGCACTATTGCCGAACACATGATGCAGCAACCAAGGAGGCAGACAGCTACGTCATACCATGGATTTCCCAGGTGGATTACAGTAACGAGCGAAATATTAGATTTAATATCATTCCTCAGCTTGCCCTTGGAAGGGACATAGTCCTACTCTTTGCTTATCGCACTATCTGTATCACTCTGCTTTAACACAATTTTTTTAATAAACAATGCATGACATTACGACTATCATTGCATTCTTGTTATATATATATATATGTGTGTGTGTGTGTGTGTGTGTGTTCATTAATGACGCCTTGCAACCATACACCTTGGTACGGTTAATACACTAGGGGCTTACGTACCTCACAGTACGGTGTGAAAAGTCCGAACACTTTCACAAGTGCAGCACCCTGAACTTATAGCATTATATGCATCAGCTCCGAATCATGTCTTTGGTCAAATGTTGGGTTTGCCCGGCTCCTATGTTTTGGTACCTTACGTTTCGCTCTATCGTCTAAGGTAGCGCTAGGAGAACTACTGCGATTGTGCCTCGGTTCTGCTGGGTTCAGCACCTCAGTAGAGAAAGCTAAAACTGACTGTCATGATAAGGCGAGAGACTGGTCGCTGTTTGGCGAGGTTTTCAAGTCCCTAAAGACTTATGCCGCTTAGAGCGAGGGGCCGGCCTTGTCCGGCTTAAAGGCGTGCATCGCGCCCCGAATTCGGCCTTCCAAATACCAGGGGCTTCTCCGAAATTTAAAATTATAGAATTCTATGGCTAAGTGAGAGTGACAAAGCATTATTAGTCTGGTTGCCTTGTTCGCTGTGCTGAGCACCTCCCTCGAAGGACCCAAACATGGGAACAAGAGTGCTCAGGTTTATCCAGAACACCCCAACACTCGTGGCATGGGGGCAGAAGACGAGGACTAGCCATCTCTCAGATTGGATAAACAGCCAAACAAAAGGTAATATTTTAAATTCAAACAAGCGTTGCATAGCGCATATGAAACAAGTTTTCATAAATACAGGATAAAACGAGCAAGTCTCATTCAAATATTACATCTTTTGAACACTCATCTGCGATGAGACGGGCACCCGGCAGAACACCCTCATAGTACATCTCGGGGTGGCGGTGCTCCTTGCCCTCCGGCGGCCCCTCCTTGATCAGCTTCACGGTGTCTAGCTTGACCCACTGCAATTTCACACGGGCGAAAGCCCGGCGTGCACCTTCAATACAGACAAATCGCTTGACGACCTCCTGCCGCGGGCAGGCATCCACAAGCCGCCTCACCAGGCCGAAGAAGCTGTTTGGAAGGGCGTCGCCAGGCCACAGCCGGACTATAAAGCTCCTCATGGCCAGATCGTCCGCCTTATGTAGCTCGACCATCTGCTTCAGTTGGTCACTCATTGGCACCGGGTGTTCGGCCTCAGCATACTGAGACCAGAACAGCTTCTCCGTTGAGCTTCCATCCTCGGCCTGGTAAAATTGTGCGGCATCGGACACGCTGCGGGGCGAATCTACAAATGCTCCTGGAGAGCTCCGGATTCGGGTAAGTAATCAGTAATTTACTTTTACATGCTTGCTTTGCATATAGAAAGCCTTACCCGCCGCTATCTTCTTCATCGCATCAATCTCCTGGAGGGCCTTTTGGGCTTCGGCCTTGGCACTTTTTGCGCTCTCGAGGGCCGCGGCAAGCTCATACTCTGGCATCTTTGAGTCAAGCTCCAATGCCTCATGCTTCGCCACGAGAGCCTAGAGCTCTTGCTGCACCTCGCCCACCCGAGCCTCGTGCTTCTCTCGCTCGGCGCGCTCCTTGGCCGCTTTATCTTCGGCCTTGGTTAGCGCTTGCTTCAGGGTCGCCACCTCGGTCGTGGCCCCTGGCAAATATATGATGATCCTGTCATTTTGCAATCGCATCTTCTTTTATATATACATATCTATAGACAGGGTATTACTTACCCTTGTTCTCCTCGAACTGCCTCTTGGCAAGGTCGAGCTCTTTCCTGGACCCCTCGAGGTCCTGCTTCAGTATGGCGACCTCCGCAGTCAGTGCGGCGGACGCCAGCAGCGAAGCCTGCATATGCATATTGACATGCTTATATTAGACTCATGCGATATTATTTGATCCTCTATTCAGCTTTTCTTTGTGAACACCGAACAAAGCATCAGGGGCTACTGTCTATGCGGTAATATTTCTACTACATTTTAAAACACTTACCTCAAAGCCTGTTAGAAGGCTGGCACAAGCTTCAGTCAATCCGCTCTTGGCGGATTGAACCTTCTAGATCACCGCACTCATGATAGTGTGGTGCTCCTCATCGATGGAAGCGCTGCGAAGCAGTTCCAACAGATTGTCCAGCGCCTCTGGATGGACAGAGGTCACCGGCACAGGCGTCTTGCCCCTCTTAGAAGGAGGCCGCCTGCCCGAGCCCGGAACCGCTGGAGGTTCCGGCGCGGTGTTCGGCTGAGGGACGAACTCGGAGCTCTTAGGGGCCCCGTCCCCTCGGCTCCCGGAGTCTGGAAGGTCACCTTGAGGCGCCTCCAGGACTGTCTCCCCTCAACCCGGTGCCTCTTGAGACAGCACCTCAGCGTCGTCAGCAGGATGAGGGGAGGTGGCGGTCGGGACTGGATCGCTATCCATGTCCGACGAGCCCAGGGAGCCGTCCGATGATACATCGATGCTGGTTCGCGGCAGCCTGCATGATCATGTTCGACGTTAGGGAAAGCAGTGCGACAAAGGAATTCTATGAGTTACTCTGGTATCCGAATACTTACGATCTCCCCGGGGGCTTGGCCCTAGGAAACCACTTGTCTTCGCCTTCGTCGGCGGCGGTGGAACTGTCCGGAAGGAGAGTCCTTCCCTTCTTGGACCCTTCGGCCTCCCCAGTTGGGGCGGCCTTCCTTTTCTTGTCTCCCCCGCCTGGAGGGGGAGCATCTTCTTCTTCCACCTCGTCTTCGGGGGAAGAGTGTGCCGCAGAGTTATCGGACGATGAGTTCGATAACACCTGGCGCTGGGAACTCTTTCGGGTTCCCTTGGCCTTCTTGGTCTTCTCTGGCACCTTGTAAGGAGCCGGAGCCAGCATCTCCGCCAGGAGAGCGCCCGCAGTGTCTTCAGACAAAGGGGCCGGACAATTAATCTGCCCCGACATCTCCACCCAGTCCTATCAAAGGCATGGAGATTAGACCCCGCGCATAATTAAGCTAGGGAAAATAAATGTCCTATGGGACGTATTGAACTCACCGAACGCGCTAGGCGCTTTGCGCTTAGTCCGCGGTCCTCGGCGAGAGAAGGGGGGACCTCGGCGCCCTTGAACAGCACCTTCCAGACGTCCTTGTGCATCGTATTGAAGAGCTCGCTCAGAGTCTGGTGCCGGGCCGAGTCGAACTCCCACAAGGTAAAATCCCGTTGTTGACACGTGAGGATCCGGCGGATGAGCATAACTTGGACTATGTTGACAAGCTTGAGCTTCTTGCTCGCCATGCTCCGGATACATTTCTGGAGTCCATCCAGCTCCATCGATGAACCCCACGACAAGCCCTTCTCTTTCCAGGAAGTGAGCTGTGTTGGGAATCCGAATCGAAACTCAGGGGCTGCCGCCCATTTGGCATCGCGCGGCTCGGTGATGTAGAACCATGCCGATTGCCATCCCTTTATTGTCTCCACGAAGGAGCCTTCGATCCATATGATGTTGGGCATCTTGCCCACCATGGCTCCGCCGCATTCTGCTTGTTGGCCTCGTACTACCTTCGGCTTGATAATGAAGGTCTTTAACCACAGGCCGAAGTGGGGTCGGATGCGGAGGAAAGCCTCACACATGATGATGAACGCCGAAATGTTGAGGATGAAGTTCGGGGCCAGATCATGAAAGTCCAGCCCGTAGTAGAACATGAGACCACAGATGAATGGATGGAGGGGAAACCCTAGTCCGCGGAGGAAGTGGTGAAGGAAAACTACCCTCTCGTGAGGTTTCGGGGTAGGGACGATCTGCCCCGCAGTGGGAAGCCGATGCGCGATGTTCACAGCTAAGTATCCGGCTCCGCGCAGCTTCTTGATGTCTCCCTCCGTGACGGAGGAGACCATCCACCTGCCTCCCGCTCCGGACATGGTTGGAGAAGGTTGAGGTGGGAAGTGTGGACTTGGGTGCTAGAGCTCGAGTGTGCAAAAATGGATGAGCAAATGAGGAAGAAGGCGTGGATAGAAAGGTGAATCCTTATCCCTTTATATGGGCGGATGAAGCTAAGCGTCCCCACTTGCCTGGTAAAACTCGCTTATCCCCCAAGTGCCGTAATTGATGGCGCGGTTGGGTTACCCACGCCCGTATTGATGGGAATCCCGTAATAAGGGGACATGATCTCTGCTTTGACGAGACATGTCGAAAAACTGCCTCGCGTTATGTGTGGGGCTGGTTAAAGGAAACGGTTCGAATAATCACCGGGCCATGACATAACGGCATGCTGCCAAAACAAGCTAGCAAACTAGATCTGCGAAAATATTATTCTCTCTACGGTGGAATGTGGAACTTATTTTGCAGGGTCGGACACTATCCTCGTATTCCAATTTTTCTGTGATTTATTCGGAGAAGGAACCCGCCTTGCAATGCCGAAGACAATACTATGTGCCGGACTCATCGTCATTGAAGCCTGGTTCAGGGCCTACTGAGGGAGTCCTGGATTAGGGGGTCTCTGGACAGCCGGACTATCTCCATTGGCCGGACTGTTAGACTATGAAGATACAAGATTGAAGACTTCGTCTCGTGTCCGGATGGGACTCTACTTGGCATGGAAGGCAAGCTAGGCTATACGGATATGTATATCTCCTCCTTTGTAACCGACCTTGTGTAACCCTAACCCTCTCTGGTGTCTATATAAACTGAAGGGTTTTAGTCCGTAGGGCAACAACCATAACATACAATCATACCATAGGCTAGCTTCTAGGGTTTAGCCTCTCTGATCTCGTGGTAGATCTACTCTTGTACTACCCATATCATCAATATCAATCTAGCAGGACGTAGGGTTTTACCTCCATCAAGAGGGCCCGAACCTGGGTAAAACATTGTGTCCCCTGCCTCCTGTTACCATCCTGCCTAGACACACAGTTCGGGACCCCCTACCCGAGATCCGCCGGCTTTGACACCGACACTGACCTTTTTGTGTGGCGCCCGACACGCAGGTGCCGCACCCTATGGTGCAGCGCCTAGCTCTGGTGCATTGCACCTCTGTCCACCGTGGCAGCCCCTGGGGCCGCACCCATTAGTGCAGTGCCTCCGAGCTAGGCGCCACACATGTAATGTGCAGCGCCTATCTCTTAGGCGCTGCACTCTCTGTTACTAGTTGGCTGGGCCCCATCCCCCACTCCCCCACCCCACACACCCCTACCCCCATAGCATCCGACCCGAGATTTGCCCCCTCTTCCCCTCTCTCCCCTCTCAAATCCTCTCCCAAATCTTGCAAATTTGAAGATTTTGTCTGTGGATTTCAAACTCAAACCCTCCGTCAAGGTAATCTTCTCTGATCCCCTTGTTTTGATCCAAGTAATGTTAACAATTACTCATTTGTTGCTAGTTTGGGGAAACCCTAGTTTTGTATGGATCTAGAGATTTGCATGGAGATGTGAGATGTTTGTTTGCCAATTTCCTATGATTAGGCTTGTTAGTATGTTAGGGTTATTCTTATGAGTGTTCTTATGTTGGTGCTAGGGTTAGGGTTGTTGTTTCATATGTATTTTAGGGTTTGTATACCATGTTAATCCTTGGATCATAACTCATGGAAGCAATGTTACGTTGTGTTGTTTGAAGGGCCAATTCCAGTTCTGCCCCTAACTTGAACCCACTACTCAGTTTTGCCCCTAATTTTCAGGTATGCTCAGTTTTGCCCCTCCGCCATTAGTGTCACTTATAGAAATGCCCTTTTGCGCCGTTACCGTCCGGTCAAAGTACTTTGACCATCCAAAAAAATAGCAAAAAAATCAAAAAATATGAAATTTGGTGGGATCGAAGATAGTCACGTCCGCAAGGCACGTGCACAATTTTGTGTTGGTTGGACACTCTGGGAGCTCGTGGCAAAGGAAAAAATAATAATTTATGCCTATGAACAGTAAATTCGAAAAAAATAGCAAAAAAGTTCAAAAAAATTGTATTTATTTGGCGTCAAAGAGGCTTGAGTGCACAAGGTGCTTGCAAGTTTTGCTGATCAAATGACGTACG
The DNA here is from genome assembly GCF_002162155.2 of Triticum dicoccoides. Classification (NCBI taxonomy): domain Eukaryota; kingdom Viridiplantae; phylum Streptophyta; class Magnoliopsida; order Poales; family Poaceae; genus Triticum; species Triticum dicoccoides. The sequence goes on from NC_041382.1 coordinate 558,146,315, forward strand.
AGGCGCTCTAGAGAAAAAAAACAAAATGCTGCATTTTTTCAAAGTTTTTTTGAGCTAAAATTTGTTTTTTTCTCCACGAGCTCCTACGATGTCCAAACACAACAAAAATGTGCACACATCTTGCGAACCTGAATATCTTCAGTCCCATGAACTTTCATATTTTTTTTGATTTTTTTTTGAATTTACTGCTCGCATGTGTACAAAATTTATGTTTTCCTTTGACACGAGCTCCCGGAGTGTCCGAACGGCATGCAAATGTGCAGGCGCCTTGCGGACATGACTATCTTCGATCCCACCAAATTTCATATTTTTTTGATTTTTTTGCTATTTTTTCATGACGGTCAAAGACCTTTGACCGGACGGTAACGGCGGAGAAGGGCATTTCTATCAGTGAAACTAACGGCGGAGGGGCAAAACCGAGCATACCTAAAAATTAAGGGCAAAACTGAGTAGTGGGTTCGAGTTAAGGGCATAGATGTAAATGTCCCTTGTTTGAATGCTTATAGGGATGGGAAGAACATGAGTGTTTGTTCATCATGGGGACAAAGACACCTTCTTGAAAGGCAATATTGAACCGGACCCTGATGAGTTTGACATGGTGTTTGATAGTAGTCCTAGCTATGCGGAGCTCTTGCAACAAGTGAGGAAAGAGTTGAATTGGATGGACCCTAGTGATATCATTGAGTTGGAGGGAAGGCATAATGTTGGTTTTGGAATGCACATCCGTTGGAAGACAATGCGTGTCAACTCGGAGCAACGTTGGGTTGCATACAAGGAGACGGTGGCCGAATCACTAGACAAGGCTCTTGAGTTATTTGCAACGAAGAAGGTTGATTCAAGTTTGCATTTGGACTTGAACCGGAACCCCTCCCCTTTGGTTTCTAGTAGCCCCCCACCCTTGAAGCAAGATTAAAATTGTTGAACCTCTTTTGACCCAAGAAGTGAGGCCAACATTGAGCATGTTTCCAAACAACCAAAATGAAGCTTTGCAAGAGGAGAATGATGAGTATGCGGACGATGACAATGAAGTTGATCTCCATGATAACAATGTGGGTGATCTCGACAAATATCATTTGCAAGAGACAATGTACCATTCCATCCCTTATTCCCGTGGCTATGCATCGGATTCGGATGACGAAGGTCCCGATGAACAAGTTAATGAGGAGGGGCTCACGGTGAAGGAGGCCGAAGCTTTTGAGAAGGTATTCGGTCGTGATCATCGGACTACATTGTTCAAGGATGTTATTCTCGCGGATGAAGCCATGGTAGATGGTGGCCAAGGTATATCTCTTAGGGTTAGGCCAAGATCTCACCGTGATTTGGATGATGGCAAGAACGGGATTGCTAAAGGGTCTAAGTTTGATACCTTCTTGGAATTGAAGATGTGGCTCGACAACTACTCGGTTACGCATTATCGTCCACACAAGCTGGTGAACTCAGACATCAATGTGCGCTACACGGTTGCGTGTGCATGTGAAGATGAAATATGTCCGTGGATTGTGTGCCAACTCACATGTGCCGAGGCAAAAGGGTGGATGGCAAGATTGTGTCCCAAGACCACATACAACTCACGTCGGAGTTCATCGCTTACAGGCTCTCCAACTCAATATCCACACTTCCAACAATGAGCGTCCAACATGTCATTGACCTTATGAAAGCCATCTTTCATTACAAGGTGAAGTACGGCAAGGCATGGAAGGCGAAGCAAGTGCTACCTCTTGAGCATGCATTGGTTCTCCCTTGAAGAGGAAAGGGTGATGCAGCAAAGTAGTGTAAGTATTTCCCTCAGTTTTTGAGAACCAAGGTATCAATCCAGTAGGAGACTACGCGCAAGTCACCTCGTACCTACACAAACAAATAAGAACCTTGCAACCAACACGATAAAGGGGTTGTCAATCCCTTCACAGCCACTTGCAAGAGTGAGATCTAATAGAGATAATAATAATAAGATAAATATTTTTGGTATTTTTATGATAAGTAAAGCTTGCAAAATAAAATAGATTAGAAACTTGTATGATGGAAAATAGACCCGGGGGACATAGGTTTCACTAGTGGCTTCTCTCAAGATAGCATAAGTATTACGGTGGGTAAACAAATTACTGTCGAGAAATTGATAGAATTGAGCATAGTTATGAGAATATCTAGGTATGATCATGTATATAGGCATCACGTCCGTGACAAGTAGACCGACTCCTGCCTGCATCTACTACTATTACTCCACACATCTGCCGCTATCCAGCATGCATCTAGAGTATTAAGTTCATAAGAGCGGAGTAACACTTTAAGCAAGATGACATGATGTAGAGGGATAAATTCATGCAATATGATATAAACCCCATCTTTTTATCCTTGATGGCAACAATACAATATGTGTCGTTTCCCCTACTGTCACTGGGATCGAGCACCGCAAGATTGAACCCAAAGCTAAGCACTTCTTGCATTGCAAGTAATATCAATCTAGTAGGCCAAACCAAACTGGAAATTCGAAGAGACTTGCAAAGATAACTAATCATACATAAAAGAATTCAAAGAAGATTCAAATATTGTTCATAGGTAATCTTGATCATAAACCCACAATTCATCGGATCTCGACAAGCACACCGCAAAAGAAGATTACATTGAATAGATCCCCAAGAAGATCGAGGAGAACTTTGTATTGAGATCCAAAAAGAGAGAAGAAGCCATCTAGATAATAACTATGGACCCGAAGGTTTGAGGTAAACTACACACACTTCATCAGAGAGGCTATGGTGTTGATGTAGAAGCCCTCTGTGATCAATGCCCCCTCCGGCGGAGCACCGAAAAAGGCCCCAAGATGGGATCTCACAGGTACAGAAGGTTGCGGCGGTGGAATTAGGTTTTTGTGGTGCCCCTCGATGTTTTCAGGGTACATAGGTATATATAGGAGGAAGAAGTAGGTCGGTGGAGCCACGAGGAGCCCACGAGGGTGGAGGGCGCGCCCCCTACCTCGTGGCTTCCTCGTTGGTTGGTTGACGTCCACTCTAAGTCCTCTGGATCACGTTTGTTCGAAAAATCAGGCTCCCGAAGTTTTCATTCTGTTTGGACTCCGTTTGATATTCTTTTTCTGCGAAACTGTGAAATAGGCAAAAAAACAGCAATTTGGGCTGGGCCTCCGGTTAATAGGTTAGTCCCAAAAATAATATAAAAGGATATAAATAATCCCATTCAACATCCAAAACAAAATATATATAATAACATGGAGCAATAAAAAATTATAGATACGTTGGAGACATATCAAGCATCCCCAAGCTTAATTCCTGCTCGTCCTCGAGTAGGTAAATGATAAAAAATGAATTTTTGATGTGGAATGCTTCCTAACATATTTCTCAATGCAATTTTCTTTATTGTCTCATGAATGTTCAGATCCGAAAGATTCAACATAAAAGTTTAATATTGACATAAAAATAATAATACTTCAAGCATACTAACTAAGCAATCATGTCTTCTCAAAATAACATGGACAAAGAAATTTCATCCCTACAAAATCATATAGTTTGGTCATGCTCCATTTTCGTCACACGAGAATGCTCTCATCATGCACAACCCCGATGACAAGCCAAGCAATTGTTTCATACTTTAGTAATCTCAAACTTTTTTCAACTTTCACGCAATACATGAGCGTGAGCCATGGATATAGCACTATGGCTGGAATAGAATATAATGAAGGGGGTAATGTGGAGAAGAAAAAAGGAGAAAGTCTCACGTTGACGTAGCTAATCAATGGGCTAGGGAGATGCCAATCAATTGATGTCAATGCAAGGAGTAGGGATTGTGATGCAACGGATGCACTAGAGCTATAAATGTATGAAAGCTCAACAAAAGAAACTAAGTGGGTGTGTATCCAACTTGCTTGCTCATGAAGACCTAAGGCACTTGAGGAGGCCCATTGTTGGAATATACAAGCCAATTTCTGTAATGAAAAATTCCCACTAGTGTATGAAAATGACAAAACAAGAGACTCTCTATCATAAAGATCATGGTGCTACTTTGAAGCACAAGTGTGGACAAAAGGATAGTAGCATTGCCCCCTTTTTTGGGCCTTATTTTTTTATTTGGACTTTCTCTTTTTTTGGGACAATGCTCTATTAATGATGATCATCGCACTTCTATTTATTTATTTACAACTCAATGATTACAACTCGATACTAGAACAAGATATGACTCTATATGAATGCCTCCGGCGGTGTACCGGGATGTGCAATGACTCATGAGTGACATGTATGAAAGAATTATAAATGGTGGCTTTGCCACAAATACGATGTCAACTACATGATCCTGCAAGGCAATATGACAATGATGATGCGGGTCATAATAAACAGAACGGTGGAAAGTTGCATGGCAATATATCTCGGAATGGCTATGGAAATGCCATAATAGGTAGGTATGGTGGCTATTTTGAGGAATATATGAGGAGTTTATGTGTGATAGAGTGTATCGCATCACGGGGTTTGGATGCACCGGTGAAGTTTGCACCAACTCTCAAGGTGAGAAAGGGCAATGCACGGTACCGAAGAGGCTAGCAATGATGGAAGGGTGAGAGTGCGTATAATCCATGGACTCAACATTAGTCATAAAGAACTAACATACTTATTGAAAAAATCTACAAGTCATCAAAAACCAAGTATTACATGCATGCTCCTATGGGGATAGATTGGTAGGAAAAGACCATCGCTCGTCCCCGACCGCCACTCATAAGGAAGACAATCAAATAACACCTCATGTTTCAAATTTGTTACACAACGTATAGCATACATGCATGCTACGAGACTTGCAAACTTCGACACAAGTATTTCTCAAATTCACAACTACTCAACTAGCATAACTTTAATATCACTATCTCCATATCTCAAAACAATCATCAAGTATCAAACTTCTCTTAGTATTCAATGCACTTATATGAAAGTTTTTTATTATGCCTAAAAGCAAATTACTATGCTGTTCTAAAGGACTCTCAAAATAATATAAGTGAAGCATGATAAATCAATTATTCCTATAAAATAAAACCACCACCGTGCTCTAAAAGATATAAGTGAAGCACTAGAGCAAAAACTATATAGCTCAAAAGATATAAGTGAAGCACGTAGAGTATTCTAATAAATTCCGAATCATGTGTGTATCTCTCAAAAGGTGTGTACAGAAAGGATGATTGTGGTAAACTAAAAAGCAAAGACTCAAATCATACAAGACGCTCCAAGCAAAACACATATCATGTGGTGAATAAAAATATAGCTCCAAGTAAAGTTACCGATGAACGAAGACAAAAGAGGGGATGCCTTCCGGGGCATCCCCAAGCTTTGGATTTTTTGTGTCCTTGGATTTTACTTTGGGGTTCCTTGGGAATCCCCAAGATTAGGCTCTTTCCACTCCTTGTTCCATAATCCATCAAATATTTACCCAAAACTTGAAAACTTCACAATACAAAACTTAACAAAAAATCTCGTGAGCTCTGTTAGCGAAAGAAAACAAAACACCACTTCAAGGTACTGTAATGAACTCATTATTTATTTATATTGGTGTTAAACCTACTGTATTCCAACTTTTATATGGTTTATAAACTCCATTACTAGCCATAGATTCATCAAAATAAGCAAACAACACACAAAAAACAGAATCTGTCAAAAATAGAACTGTCTGTAGTAATCTGTATCAAACGCATACTTCTGAAACCCCAAAAATTCTAAAATAAATTAATGGACGTGAGTAATTAATCTATTAATCATCTGCAAAAATAATTAACTAAATATCACTCTCCAATAAAAAATGGCAGCAATTCTCGCGAGTGCTATTGTTTCTGTTTTTTACAGCAAGATAAAAAAGACTTTCCCCAAGTCTTCCCAACGGTTCTACTTGGCACAAACACTAATTAAACACAAAAAACACAACCAAAACATAGGCTAGATAAATTATTTATTGAATAGCATCAAGTAAAAATATTGGGTTGTCTCCCAACAAGCGCTTTTCTTTAAAGCCTTAAAGCTAGGCATAAGATTTCAACGATGCTCACATGAAAGACAAGAATTGAAGCACAAAGAAAGCATCATAAAACACATGACAAAAACAGCTAAGTCTAAAATACTTCCTATGCATAGGCATCTTATAGGCAAACAAATTATCAAGGCAATAAAAAACTAGCATATGCAAGGAAGCGGAAAGAAACAATAGCAATCTCAACATAACGAGAGGTAATTTAGTAACATAAAAATTTCTACAACCATATTTTCCTCTCTTATAATAATTACATGTAGGATCATCCGCAAATTTAATAATATAGCAATCATATAAAATATTCTCAACATGGTCCACATGCATGCAAAGTTGACACTCTTCCGAAATAGTGGGATCAACATTAAGTAAAGTCATGACCTCTCCAAACCCACTTTTATCAAAAACTTCATAAGATTGAAAATTCTCCAAATATGTGGGATCTAAAGTTGACACTCTTCCAAACCCACTTTCAATATTATTGCAAACATTATTATCAATCTCATATTCATCATGGGGCTTAAATAAATTTTCAGGATCATAAGAAGAATCACCCCAATCATGATAATTGCAACAAATAGTAGTCATAAGAAAACTAGCATCCCCAAGCTTATGGTTTTGCATATTATAACCACAATTGACATTAATAGAATTTATACTATCATCATTGCAATCATGCTTTCTATTCAAAGATCCATCGTGAATCACTCCATAAAGTACTTCATCACAATTTTCAGATTCAGGAATTTCAAGCAAAACTTCATAAAGATAATCTAGTGCACAAAACTCACTAGAAATTGGTTCATCATAATTGGATCTCTTAAAAAGATTAGCAAGAGAATGAGGATCCATAGATCTTATGTTCTCTGTTTAGCAATAAATAAACAACTATTCCAAACAAATGAGCAAACGTGCCAAGTAAGACATCAAAGCAAATTGAAAGACGAACAGAAGAAGGGCGAATAAAACAGCAAGGATGAAGTGGGGGAGAGGAAAATGAGAGGCAAATGGCAAATAATGTAATGCGAAGGATCAGAGTTGTGATGGGTACTTGGTATGTCTTGACTCAGCGTATATCTCCCCGGCAACGGCGCTAGAAATCCTTCTTGCTACCTCTTGAGCATGCGTTGGTTTTCCCTTGAAGAGGAAAGGGTGATACAGCAAAGCAGCGTAAGTATTTCCCTCAGTTTTTGAGAACCAAGGTATCAATCCAGTAGGAGACCACGCGCGAGTCACCTCGTACCTACACAAACAAATAAGAACCTCGCAACCAACACGATAAAGGGGTTGTCAATCCCTTCACGGCCACTTGCAAGAGTGAGATCTGATAGAGATAATAATAATAAGATAAATATTTTTGGTATTTTTATGATAAGTAAAGATCTCAAAATAAAATAGATTAGAAACTTGTATGATGGAAAATAGACCCGGGGGCCATAGGTTTCACTAGTGGCTTCTCTCAAGATAGCATAAGTATTACGGTGGGTAAATAAATTACTGTCGAGCAATTGATAGAATTGAGCATAGTTATGAGAATATCTAGGTATGATCATGTATATAGGCATCACGTCCGTGACAAGTAGACCGACTCCTGCCTGCATCTACTACTATTACTCCACACATCGACCACTATCCAGCATGCATCTAGAGTATTAAGTTCATAAGAACGGAGTAACGCTTTAAGCAAGATGACATGATGTAGAGGGATAAACTCATGCAATATGATATAAACCCGATATTTTTATCCTCGATGGCAACAATACAATACATGTCGTTTCCCCTACTGTCACTGGGATCAAGCACCGCAATATTGAACCCAAAGCTAAGCACTTCTCCCATTGCAAGAAAGATCAATCTAGTAGGCCCAACCAAACTGAAAATTCGAAGAGACTTGCAAAGATAACCAATAATACATAAAATAATTCAGAGAAGATTCAAATATTGTTCATAGATAATCTTGATCATAACCACAATTCATCAGATCTCGACAAACACACCGCAAAAGAAGATTACATCGAATAGATCCCCAAGAAGATCGAGGAGAACTTTGTATTGAGATCCAAAGAGAGAGAAGAAGCCATCTAGCTAATAACTATGGACCCGAAGGTCTGAGGTAAACTACTGACACATCATCGGAGAGGCTATGGTGTTGATGTAGAAGCCCTCCGTGATCAATGCCCCCTCCGGCGGAGCGCCGGAAAAGGCCCCAAGATAGGATCTCACGGGTACAGAAGGTTGCGGCGGTGGAATTATGTTTTCGTGGTGCCCCTCGATGTTTTCAGGGTACGTAGGTATATATAGGAGGAATAAGTAGGTCGGTGGAGCCACGAGGGGCCCACGAGGGTGGAGGGCGTGCCCAGGGGGTAGGCGCGCCCCCTACCTCGTGGCTTCCTTGTTGGTTGCTTGACGTCCACTCCGAGTCCTCTGGATCACATTTGTTCCAAGAATCACGCTCCCGAAGGTTTCATTCCGTTTGATATTATTTTTCTGCGAAACACTGAAATAGGCAAAAAAACAGCAATTTGGGTTGGGCCTCCGGTTAATAGGTTAGTCCCAAAAATAATATAAAAGTGTATAAATAAGCCCATTAAACATCCAAAACACAATATATAATAGCATGGAGCAATCAAAAATTATAGATACATTGGAGAGGTATCAGCAAGCCGCATTTAAGATGTTGTATGGTACTTGGGAGGAAGAATACAACCGAATCCCTAGGTTGTTGTTAGCCATGGCCGCCACAAACCCGGGCATGGTTCATGTGGTCAAGCCTCATAGGGAAACACAGTGGTTCATGAAGGAAGGAAAGTCCGAGTATTTGGTTGTGCTTTTTGGGCATTCGAGCAATGCGTGGGGGCTTTCGAACACTGTAGGCCAGTCATCGCCATTGATGGCACGTTCTTGACTGGACAGTACACGGGAACCTTGTTGGTTGCGATAGCAAGTGATGCTAATAACCGGGTGTTGCCATTGGCATTTGCTTTGGTTGAGGTGGAGAACAATGACAACTGGGAGTGGTTTTTGCGTCTTTTGAGGACGAAGGTGTTACCTGCTCAGAGGGAAATTTGTGTCATATTAGATCGGCATCAAGGAATTCTTAACGCGGTGGAGATTGACATTCCTGGGCATGCTCCATTGCACCATCGATGGTGCATGAGGCACTTTTGTTCCAACTTCTATAGGGCATGTGGCCTTAAGGAGTTGGCCGATGATCTTCAAGATTGTTGTCTCGCTTTCTCCGAAAAGCGGTTCGCCACTTTGTACAACAAATTGCTCGCACACAAAAACGTTGATCCCGGTGGTCAAAACTTTCTCAATAGGCACATTCAATACCAGAACAAGTGGGCACATGCTTTTGATGAAGATGGCCGAAGATACGGTCAAATGACAAGCAATATGGCCGAATGCTTCAATAGGGTGCTCAAAGGTGCACGTGGATTACCCGTGACGGCAATAGTTCAATACACATTTGACAAGATGAATGCGTACTTTCTAAAGTACTCGATGGAAACGGATGCACAGATAGCGGGTGAGAACAATTGCAAGTACAAGTACAAGTTCCCACCCAAGATTAATGAATCTTATATTTACTACTCGGAGGCACCAAACGAGGCTCCACGTTAATCCTCATTAACTTTGCAAGTTATCCGTACGATCTCCTCATTAGCTAACCATAGCCGTAGGATGAAATTGCTAAGAGTCCATGACCTTTGTCCCACCTGAACTTTTTTTTGCTGAGAATCCCACGTGAAAATCTTTTAGCCAACTCTCCAGTTTTTTGGAAGAAAAAAAATCCCCCCACGTGAAAATATCTTACTGAACTCTCCATTTTTTGGAAGAAAAAAAATCCTCCTCTCCTTCGTCCCTTATCTGCCTGCCCTAGATGTCGTAGTAATCCCAAAAGTAATTTGAGACTCCCAGCTTTATACGCTCTCGCAGCCTCTCTTCCACGGGACTATTCCTCACGCCCTCACAATCGCAAGACGCCGAACGCCCGTAGAAAATATCACCAGGTCTTTGTGTGGTATTGGCTGGAACCTGAAGGACTAAGCACCCGAGAAGGCAAGGAGAATAAGCAGAAGAAAATTTAAACGGTGCAAATCTCACGGAAGCCCAAGCTCTGCGCCATGGCTGCGACATAATGGACCAAGCAATTGGGGAGGTAAAAGAGAAGATGGGGAAGAGAGATTAAGTTGGCTCTTGGACCTAAGCACCATGCAAGTTTGATTGTGGCCAGCTCCAGGTACATGCGTTGGTGGCTGCTGCAAGAGGCAACCAATGCATGGTAGTGGTGGACCATGGACGCTCTAAGTGCCAAGAGGCACATGGATGGATGCTGCAGCGCCCAGTTCATCTATGGAACAAGCCAAAACAGAGCCAATAGCCACCCTCGGTCAACGTTTGCAATACTTTAGGCGACCAAAATCCATCCCCACCCGGATCAAATCCCCAAACAAGTAAAACCTATATACGTTGTACCATCAATGGATTTTTTATTGTGATTAACTCTTGACTACTATTCGTACCCTGATTACTTAGAAAGGGCAGTTTTGTTTTTACTTTTTAATGATCATTGTAGTAGTCAAAGACGATGGGCAACCAGTTCTGAAAGCACACACGTGATGTCTCAAGCTTTCCATACACTAGACGACTCCAACATCATATCTAGGCTTCGGATTAGCAGTAAACTTGCCGAATTGCAATGCTTTTTAACTACCATATTCACTTCGTAATATGTCCTGCATCAATCATTAAGACAGAAAAATATGTGGGTTACGTAACTTTTATTTTTTATCTAGGCTATTCTCATGATTACATACATGATTTTTTTGTTAATTGCTATAAATCATAATCATCAGACACGAGCATCGACGTAGTTCTGCTGACGAAAAAGAGAGTTTCGGCTAATTCATGTACTCAATTTCTGTTCAAATTGATGTTTTTTACTTCATAAGTCCATACATTTGTTTGACTGCATTCTATATAAAAAATACTGTGAATTTGCATCATCTAGACTTTCTCATCACATATTCTTCTTAAGATTTGATTAAATTTAGTTTTGCCTCAGACCTCCTAATGTACGCCAAAACACTTATTGTTTTGCTGAAGGGTGATTTTTTCCTATTTTCTTTTTTAATTATTAAAATTAAATAATTTTTGGACATTATTTGCTATAGTGGAATTGTAGAAGTTGGAATATGCGTGAAAGGTGCAGGGAATATGTTTTTGCAAATATTCACGCTAATTGTTTTTTAATCCGTGGGAAAGAGTAGTGAGATAAAAAATGATGGTAATTAGCTAACAAATGATATAAAGGTGCAGGGAATTTGTTTCTACGCTTTCATTGAATTTTAGGTGTTTAATTTTGTAGAGAGTTGCATGCATCAACTTTTTATCTATTTTTTCCAAATTATACTACGGTATGTTGATGGCACACATATTGTGTCTCCTCAAATTTATTGTTTAAATTCATCTGATATAATTTAAATATGTTTTCCTCTACAAGTTCATGAGTGTTATTCCAATGGAAATAATGTCTATTTACTTTAAATATGTAGTAAATTAAGCACTTTTCTTGGTATGTTATCGATTGTAGTTATTTAGGTATGTTCGAGCTATTGTCTTGAATAGCTATAGTATAATAAGATATATTTGTTTTCCTATGATTTTTTCCAGGCTTGGTTAAGTTTTGCTTCATTGATATCAAACATCAAATTTGACAATGGTTCAAAAACAATTGTTGAGTGCACATCAGAGTATCTCTGTTAATCAAGTACACTAATTCTAGAGACATCGATATTCCTTTTATTTTTAAGTATCTAAATACTTAACCTTTATCCCATACAATATGATGTTTTTTTAGGTTCAGCCCAACTTATTTATCCTCTTGCAAACTTGAGAGTTACAAGGTAGTACTATTTTAATAACTTAAACCTTTAAGCCAGAATTCATCTTTCACACACAGTTGAAGTTATACTTCCAGTTACCAAATATCAGCATACTCTAAGTATATATGCATGGTTGTCATAATACCAATGATTTTACCACAATGCTAAAAGAAAACAATACCTCTAGCCCATGCAGATGCACGGGTTGATGACTAGTGGTTGGAATTTCAATCACGGAAGGCGGACTCAGAATAAGCTATACTATATGACGACGAAGAGTGGAAGTATGAAGTGAAAGAGCCGGGAGGAACCACAAACGATGGCCGCCAATATGGAGGTCGGGATTTAAAGGTGTCGCTAACACGTTGTGATTGCTCTTGCGGGAGGCCATTGTTGCTTCATCTCCCATGCCCACACATGTATACCACCGGTCGTGTTAGGAATGTGGACGTCAATCACCCACTCACCGTGAGGGAGTCGGAGTTCTTAATCATGACGGTCAAGAAAACATGGAGAGAGAGAATGTACCGTGAGTGTCGCGCTAGGGAGCATGCATTGAAGAGGAAATGTGAGGAGGCACAGAAGAAGCGTCTCAAGGATTTTCCAGAAAGAACCTTGAACTTTGGGCATTTGAAGATGAAACAAAAGAGAGGGAGAACAAGATATTCATGGAGAGGGTGGTTAAGGAGGCTCGCCGCATAAGGAAAAGGGAGGAGGAATAGGAAGAAGAAGAAGGGGAAGAGGCCTTGCTCTACGCAATAGAGCTATGTCATCTTCAACTTGCTTGTGGACAATGACCGTGTTATCCTCTAAACTATGCTCTTTGATTTGGTTGTGAACTACTATGTGTCATGAACTATTATGTATTTTTGACTCCTCCTCGATTTGCTTGCGAACTACTATGTGTCATGAAGTACTATGTATTTCCTCCTCGATTTGGTTGTATGAACTACTCCTCAAGTTGAAGTACTATGTGTTATGAACTACTATGTGTCATGAAGTACTTTGTGCAACGCCTCAGAGCTAGGCGATGTACTGCTGCGTGTGACGCCTCAGGGCTAGGCGCAGCACGCCTGGGAAGAGTTGTCCAGAGAGCAACAGAAGGTTTGCAAGTTACAGACTGGTGCAACGCCTAGCCTGGAGGCGCCACACGAAGCAGTGCAACGCCCAACAGCTAGGCGCTGCACTACTTCGTGTGGCGCCTCAAGGCTAGGCGTTGCACTAGTATGTAACTTGCAAACCTTTTG